>NC_091803.1:49276606-49581963 GCF_041296235.1 Equus asinus
CCTGGCAGCCCAAGGTCGCCCGGGGCATCTGACTCAGCCGCCTGGAGCTCCTTCGACCCAGCTGGTCGGCCTTCTCTCCACTGGGGGTCCCCCGGGTGCCCTAGGGCCGGGAGGCATGGGGGTCCACGAACCTCTGGCCCAGCCAGGTGCCAGGTGAGGCGGAAGCGCAGGGGTGCGGGAGCCAGTGCGGCCGCGCTGGCGGGACGGAGGCGGCGCGCCCCTGCCCCGCCCCCGCGCGCCCCGCTCCCGCCCCGCCCCGCGCATGTGGCCGCGGTTCCGCTAACCTTTCCCCAAGGTCACCCTCCGGGCCCCGCGGCGGCCGGCGGGCGAGGGGGGCGCCGGGGCCGGGGTCTCACCTCGACAGGGGCCAGGGTCCCGGCGGCTGCGCCCGCGGGGGCGGCGGGGTGGGCGGCGCGGGCTGCCGGCATTTCAGGAGCTCGCCGAGCCTGCTCTCCACCTGCTGCTGCGTGGGACCTGCGGGCACCGGAGGACGCGTCAGCCGCCTGCAGACCCCCGGGACGGCCACGGCGTCCGGACCCCCCGGCCCTGCCCGCCGCCGCCCTGCGCACCTGTGCGGCGCTGCGCGACCAGCTTGCTGGGCCCCTTGGTGATGGTGTACATGGTGCGGAGGGGCCTCCCCGCGCGCGGCCGGCGGCCAGATCCCGCGCCCTCCGCCCGGCGCGCACTTGGCGGGCGCCGAGGGCGCGGCCCCTTTAACGGGCTGCCGGGCGCGGCCGGGAGGGGGCGGGCCCGCCACACGCCCCCGGCCCTTAAAGGGCCCGCGCCGCTCGGCCGCCCGGGGGCACGAGGCGGAGGGCTGAGGTGGCGCTCGGCCCTTTGGGAAACCGGCCGCAACCAGCGCCCCGCCCACACGGCCCAAGGCCAAGGCCGAGGGAGGGCCCTGGGGCCTGGGACGCTGTTTGCCGCCCGGGTCCGGTGAGCCGAGGCGCCCGCACCACGGGCCAAACTCTGGGCCCAGGCCCCTGCGGGGTCAGTGGTGATGTCCAAGGAGGTGACGGCCCTGCCCTTGCCAGGCGCTGGGGGTGCTGGGTGTGGACCCTGGAAGCAAGGGTGTTCCCACTCATGTCCGGGAGGCTCAGCTCAGATGATTTCGTGGGCCTGGGCCACTGTGAGGCATCACTCTTGGCCTGCGTCTTGAGACAGAAGGGGTCAGAGATGAGAAAAAGGGGATCGGCCCCCTGGGTGTGGACAGATACCTGAGGCATTGGAAATCTCCTCCCCTCCCCCAGGTCAGGAGCAGGGGTGCATTCTGCTCCCAGTCTCAGGCACTGTGCCCGGGTGCACCCCAGCTCCAGGGCAGAGGCTGCTTACTAATCCAACAGCAGCGTGGGACTGGATCCTGGGAGAGACGTGGCTGAGGCCGCCTTGCCTGTGTCATCCTGCAAAGGGCAGGGCCGTTAGGCCCCCAGGCAGTGGGGTCTGCCACAAGACCTCCTGTAGTGACAGTGCCTCCAGGCACCGTCTGTGACCTCCAGGGAGCATGGGGGCCCAGGACCCAGGCCCACCCTGCCTGGACACAAGCAGTCCCTTCTAGGTGGGCTCTACTCACAGGGTTTCCACAGCAGCCCAGGTGGGGCAGGGGGACCACAGCACTGGTGGGTTTGGGAACTCGGCAGGAGGCTCTGTCCTCCTCCATTTAGTTGGGTTCAGTCCTTAACAAATGTCCCCCCACCGGAGAAAAACTCTGCTCAGGGTCATCCGGGAGTCATGAAATCCACCTTGAGGCTCATGCAGCCACCTCGGGCCCTCAGACCCCTGCGCTGCTCCCGCAAATGCTTGAGGAGGTTCTGTCCAGCTGGCACCAGGGCCTGGGGTGTCCAGGGGGCATTGTCTCAGCCCGGGAGCTGGTGCCCCAGGAGCAGAGGGACTTGCCCTCAGCCAAGTGACCCAGTGGGCTCCTGAGCAAACCCAGCCCAGCTCTGCCACACCCTACCTTTGGAGGGGGCCTGACGCCTCCCACCCAGGCAGGGCTGAGAGGCCAGGACGGTGGAGCGGGTCTTTCTTGTCTAACCTCCAGACAAGCAGAGCACACAACATGGAGAGGAGTGGTGAGCGCGGGGGGGGGGCGGGGGGGGACCAGCAGGACCGCCACCCCACCTGCTCTGTGCTGGCCGCATCCCTCCGGGCTACTCCATGTGTCTCTGTGGCTGGTAGGGGTGACCAGGCCTGCTTGGGGCCCCTCAGGGGAGCTTGCATCCTGGGGTGACTGGGCTGTCTTGCCTCTTCTGTGCCCCTCCACAGCCCTTTGGCTCTGCGTCCTGTCCTAAGCCAGGCTGAAGGACAAGGGTTCCCTCCCCAGCTGCCTCCTCTGCAGGACCAGGCTGGGCTGGGCTAGGCCTAGATCTGTGACCCTGAGAGGGGAAGGGGGCTGGTGAGCCCTGCTGCCCAGGCAAGAGTGTGTCCAAGGAGTCCAGGCCTGAGTATGTCCCAACCCCAGGACCCTCACTAGCCGGCTGGCCCCTCCTTTCATCCCTGTGATGCCATCCCTTGTCCCTCCCCACAGCAGTGTCAAGGCTAGCCTGATCCTGCATCATCTGCTGGCTGTCTGGCCTCTGCGGTGGCCTTGAGCATGTGGCTCCCTCATACACTAGGGAGACACCATAGGGAAGGGGTCTGGGAGGGCGGTGTCCCAAGCAGAGGGAGCAAGGCCCCGGTGTGGGGGAGCGCATGTCCCCGCAAGCTGACGGAGCTCTCTGAGAGCTCCTTTCCCCAGGCCCCTGTGGACGAAAATAATCCATAACCAATCTATAAATGAAAATTTGGGTGAGTTTATTCTGAGCTTAAATCTTAGGATCATAACCCGGGAGAGTCTTTCCACAAAGGAACAGAGCACTCCAAAGAAGTGGGGGTAGACAGGGTGGTTATATACCCCCAAGGAGGGTGTTTCGCATATGATTGAAATGTCCCTCCCACAATAGTCACAAGATTGCCCTGTCTGCACAGCGCTTGATGGACACAGCAGGTAGTGGTCTGCTATCTCGGTGGGCATAGCAGGAGGCAAGTGTATTGTCTCCAGCTGGGCGGTCACAGGTGAGCGCAGCAATCAGTTTCTAGCCCAAGGAAAGATACTTAATCCTTAAGGAGATGCCAACGTTGGGAGGGGGAGGGAAGTTGCACCTTTATCTCAAGGGCCTTTGCTCTTGCCATAGGGAATCTCTAAAGCAGATATACAATGCATGCTCAAAGGCCTCCGTCAGGCCCTTTTGGAAAGACAAGGTCAGGCCGAATTAGGTTTACATCAAATGGCTTCCTCATATATTCCAATATATCCTATTACTTGCCATTTTTATTTGTCACCCCCCTCAGGCCAGCATGGACAACAGGTCCCGCCTTGGCTCAAGCCCTCTGGTGGTCAAGGCCTCACATAATATCCTGGTCCTCCCCACAGGCCTTGTCTGAGGTCAGAGGTTGGGCCCTGAGCCCTCAGAAGGGGTCCTGGATAGGAGCAGCTGAACATGAATGGTCCTGACAGGCAAGAAGGGAAGGGGTGAAGGACAAGCCAGGGACAGGTGGGGTGGGCAGTGAGAGAGTGCACTGGTCCCCAAGGGATGCTGCACTAAGGAAGCAGGGAGGGGCCGAGGGAGGAGGAGGGCCAGGTGGCAAAGCCCTGGCCTGTGTCCCAGAGGGGCCTTCCAGCCTCACTGCTCCCAGGACCCGGCTATGAGCACCATACTTGCCTTGGCCTGGGGATAGAGCCTGGTCTCGGTGGGGTATAGGGAGGGTATGGCCAGAGCCTCTGAGAGGTCAGCATCTTGACGGTCTGCTACCAAGAGCTCCGCTTGGCTCTCCTGGTTGAGCAGGAACCCCAGCCAGCCTGGTGCGGGACAGCGACTCCCGACGAGCTCAAGGTTCTGCCCCCTCGCCTCGCTGGCCCTCCCTTGGAGTATGCCGTCTGCGATGGTGGGTCAGCCTGTGAAGCCCCCCCCCAGGCAGCGTTTTGCCGCCAGCAACATTCCCTGTAGTCAGTGAGGTTGGGACTCTGTCCTGGAGTTGGAGAAGGGGGCAGTTGGACGGGAAGGAGGAGCCTGACTCAGCACGCAGAAAAAATGGTTGTTAGGGTAAGAAACAGCCTTATCTCATGGGCCCCACTCATTCTCATAAAAACAAGTACTGTTTTTCTCCTTTAAAAAGCTCTTAAACACAATAGTGCAATTTTATGTAAAAGGAGAAAGAAGTTTAAGTTTCCAGTCATCCTCAGTTACTTTCCAGATCTGAAATCCATGCGCTCACCAGCCCCGACTGGAGGATGGGCTCTGACAATGGACGGTTGACCAGCAGCCCCAGGGAGAGGCTCTGGCTGGACGTTCCTGCACCTACCACTCGCTTTCTAGGGACTGCTTGGCCCATTCCCAAACCCGGGGGCACTAAAGCTACCTCCACCCGGAAGCTCAGAGCGTGACCTTATTTGCAGATGTAATTAAGGCAAGGAATTCGAGATGAGATCACTTGATTAGGGTGGGCTCTAAATCCAATGAGGACGGGCCTTGTAAGAGAAAAGAGAGGGAGGTTTGGATGCAGGCAGAGAGACACAGAGAAGGCCACGTGAAGTCGGAGGCAAGGATCCAAGTGAGGCCGAGCCTGGTGGTGCAGTGGTTAAGTTCATAGTTCCACTTTGGTGGCCTGGTTTGCCAGTTCAGATCCTGGGTGTGGACCAACACACCACTTAGCAGGCCATGCTGTGGCAGGCATCCCACGTATAAAAGTAGAGGAAGATGGGCATGGATGTTAGCTCAGAGCCAGTCTTCCTCAGCAAAAAAGAAAAAAAAAAGGTGGCTTGGCAGCGGTTGTTAGCTAAGGGCCAATCTTCCTCAAAAAAAAGAAAGACTCAAGTGGCATGGCCACAAGCCCAGGAACACCTGGAGACCCCAGGGGCTGAAGGGGTGAGGAAGGATCCTCCTGGAGGGACTTCGGAGGGAACCGACACCTTTATTTTGGACTTCTGGTCTCCAGAACCATGAGAAAATAAAGTGTTGTGTTAAGCCACTCAGTTTGGAGATAATTTGTTCCAGCAGCTCTGGGAAACTCGTGTACCAAGGAAGGGGTGGCAGGTGAAGGCACCAGAGAGGAAGCGCGCAGGGCATGGGACCTCGGAAAAGAAGCTGGACCCTGCTGTGGGCTCTGGAGGTCCGGGGCCAGCACTTGGGGAGGCTCCACAGCCCCATTGTGGGTGAGCGTGACTGCAGGAGATGGGCCCTTGCCCAGGAGCCCAGGCCCCAAGACAGGTGGCAGGTGGGGGTTGGGGGGCGGTGCAGGATGGGCCTTCCTCCCGGGAGGAAGTGCCTCCAGGTCTTGGCCTGAGGCCTGAGGCCAAGGCCAGAGGGAGGTGTGCTTTGTGGCAGAAGGGCAGCAATCTCAGGTCCCCTCACGGCTCTCTGGGCACAGGGGAGTCTACAATGTGGATAAACACTCATTTGGAAAGGTGGCCTGCGCCACACAACCTCCCACCAGTGGGAGACAAGCCCCTCCAGAGGGCGTCCTGGAGCTGGACTCTGCCTCAGAAGGGGGCATTTCCAGCCCCAACAATAATGCATCTTTGAAGCCGGGTAGCTGAGGGTTACTGTAAACATTCAATAAGAGCATGATTCCCCTTCAACCTGGTTCCCAACACAGACGCACATGAAAAGAAGGTGACTTTATTAGTTTGCTGTTTTCTCGTTTAACCTGAGTGGTGACTCAAGGTCACCAGGATTTATGAGCTTGTTTCGCAGAAGACAATGTCTTCGAGGAAGTGATGATCACCAGAGAACCAGCCTCCAGCTGGTGTTGTAAGTCTGACTGCCCCAGGACTTATCTGGAGTGAGAGAAACACGATTCCCCCTGTTTCTCCAAAACTCCTCCGCCCAAGCCCCTTAGCTCTATAAACCCCGCCTCTCTTCTTTTGTTACGGCAGATTTGAGAGAACCTGTCCTCCCACTTTCTCGTTTTGGCCAATTCGAATAAACCTTTCTCCATCTCCAAGCACGTGTCTCCATGATCAGCTTGTTGTGTATCGAGCACTCGAACTAGAGATTAAGAGGTTCTGAATCAGATACAACCCTGGGAGGCAGCACTGAGCTCAGGACACTCACAGGGTCTAATGTCAGGGGGTCCTGGACCCTCCGTGAGTCTGACACACATCCAAGACTTTCCAGAAAATGTGTGCTCACACAGCTCACGTGTATGCGCGTGTATTCACACACACTCACACCATCTCACTGCAGCAGAGGCTGTGCTCGGTCGTGTCCAGCTGCTTCTGTCCCCAGCTTTGAGTTTGGGGAGTGCCGAGGGCCGGTATCCAGCCCCAAGTGACGATGTGGCAGGTGGATATCAACCTGAGGTCCAGTGCTGCCAAACAGAAGACACTGCTGGGCATCTGGGCAGTTCCTTAAAGCAGCGCCTCTCTTACAGGACGCAGGGTGTAAAGGAGAACTTCTTTTTCCGTATTCACAACACTCTGACACCAAATGTGTGGGTTTTCCTCACCAAGCAATTCTCCAGTTTTCTGCAAACATCACTTGGGTATCCTACAATTTAACTCAATTCTGACACTATCTACATGGAGTTAGCACAGACTCCACAGGCTGAGGGCTCAGTCCCACAAGATTGCCCCCACTGTAGACGCCAGTCACAAGTCCACATTGTCACCTGTGCTCTGATCCACTGGCTATAAATCGGGGTTCCCACGGCCCCCTCCTCCGCTTGCATAATTTGCTAGAATGGCTCACAGAACTCAGGGAGACACTTTACAGAATGTTTATGGTTTATCGTAAAGGATACAGCTCAGCAACAGCAGACGGAAGAGACTCACAGGAAAGGAGTAGGCGGGGACGAGAAGCTTCCACACCACCTGGAGCGCCAACCGCCCTGCCCCTCCCCCCCCAGTGGTCACCACCCCGGAAGCTCATCAAACCCTCTCATTTGGGGTTTCTTATAGATGCTCCCTTACGTAGGCATGATTGATTAAGTCGTTGGTGGTTGGTGATTAGCTCAGTCTCCAGCCTCTCCCCTCCCCAGAGGTCAGAGGTTGGGGTGGGCTGAAAATTCCAACCCCTTAATCACATGGTTGGTTCCCCTGACAACCAGCCCCCACCCTCCCAGAGTCGCCTGTGGGTGTAAACCCGGGTCAGGTTGAAAGGGGCTTGTTCTGAATGATGACAGGTGCTCCTCTCACCCCACCACTAAGGAAATCCCCAGGGTTTTAGGAGCTCTGTACCAGGACGAAGACCAAATATATATTTCTTATTATATGACAATATTGCAGGATGGCCCCGGCCCAGGAGTCCCATGTGAAGCCACCAGGAAGCCTGGTGCCTGTTGGGTGGGCAGGGGGGGTACCTAGGCAGTGAGATCTCAGGTGGCCACTGGTCATTGCAGGTGGGGGTCAGGGACAGGGATGTTCATCGAGGGACACTGCTTCTCTACCCTAAGACACAGAAAATGCTCAGCTGACAAACCAGGAGGAGGTGAGGCAAAAGGTGAGGCAGGGAAGGAAAGCTCAGGCTGTGAGACGGGAAGGCCTGCTGAAGGAGGAGGCTGGTCACAAGGCGGAATGCCAAGGCGGCTGCCTAGAGGCGTGCAGGTCTTCCCACTGAGTGGCACTTTCCCAAGGGCGCTGTCCAGACCAGCCAACCCTACACCACTTCCGGTCCCTAAACTGCAAGGCTGCCCTCCCAGTCTGGCCACTGACCACACCCACGCCCCAGGCCCTGGTCCCACCCTGCACACCCCATGGACGGCAATCCTAGGCTGAAGTCCTGTCAGGGCCATCCTCTGAGCCCCGGGCAGAGTGACATCGGGTATAGGGGTCTCAGTTGTGAAAAACTGCCCGGCAAAGGAGACAAGTTAGTCCTGCCTGCGGAACAGGGCCCCTCTGACACATGGGCCCCAGGCTGACAGCCGGGGAAGCACCTTGGTCAGCAAATGGGTCTCCGACTTGCTTCACGGGTCACTGACCCCTCGTAACATCCATGGCCCCCGGGCCAGCGCTGGTTATCTCAGTGTCACAGAGAAGCCTTGAGCATCACAGGGCCCCTCTGTGAGGGCGGCCCAGTCCCCGCAGGTGGGGACCACCCCGCCCACTCTCAGCCCCGCCCCCATCGGCTCGCGGATGCCCCCGGTTGCCATGGTCTCCATGGCGCAGGCCCTAATCCACGTTGTCCTCAAATCCGCGTCGCTCAACCCCGCTCCTTCCCTTCGAGTGCTGGGCGCTCAAGCGACCCCGCGAGACGCCCCACTGTTGCGGACCCCGCCAAGCTGGCGCTCCTGCCCTGGCTGCTGGTGGTGGCGGTGGCGGCGGCGGCGGTAGCGCAGCGCATGCGCTGTTATGTCTCTGCGCTCGGGATGGCTGCGTCACAACCTCCTAAGGCTCGAAGACCGACAGTGCCCCAACAGCGCCGCTGGTGTAGTGGTATCATGCAAGATTCCCATTCTTGCGACCCGGGTTCGATTCCCGGGCGGCGCACGGCGTTTTTCAGCTTTTCTCCATCTCAAAAAACTTAACCCCTGTTGACAGTAGAGATTTCAAAAAGAAAAACAGAAAGAGGGGGAACCATCCGTCCCGGTGTAGCGTGTCGACTTTAAAAATAAAACAGCCAGTTATTTTACCAGCAAAACGAATTTATTCCGGAAAAAACAAAGAATTGCAATCCAGGACCTGCATACGACGGTGGACCATAGGCAAGTCAACAATCAAAGGAGAGGGACTTTATTTTACAGGGTAAGGAGGAAAGCAGGAAGGGTTGTTTTGAATGAAAGTCCATCAGAGGAACGCAAGAATTCAGGGTGTTGATGGTTTCTCACTGGCTGAGTTGTTGGGGTCCTCGATTTCTGTTTGGGATAGGATGCTCATTTTCCTGTAATTGACAGTTTTTTCCTATTGACACCTTCTGTTGGGGTCTGTAATTGATGGGAGTGGTACTGCGTGGGAGCTCCCCCTTCTAGCCTCCTGACTCTGCTTTAAATGAAGTTTACTTTTATAAATTTTCACAAGCATGGATGAGACAATTTCAGAGAGTGATAAGCACTATGAAAACGCTAGGACGGCCAGCAACCAGGTGCTGAGCAGAGCCGTGCTTGTAAACCAGCGACTCAGGCTCGCGCCTCGACCTGGTCCTGATGGCTCAGGGCCCTTTAACACGGGGAGCAGGTCCTTCTGGGAACCGTAGTCCGTTGGGGCGGCAGCTTGGCTTCCGGACCACAGCTTCCGGACCACAGCTCCTGGCAGGCTGGCGGTATGGATCCGATGGTGGTGGCCACTGCTGCCGAGCGGAACAAGGATCCCATCCTGCGTGTGCTGCAGCAGTACGTGGACCCGGCCCAGCGTGGCCTCCGCGTGCTCGAGGTGGCCTCGGGCTCCGGCCAGCATGTGGCCCACTTCGCGCGCTCCTTCCCCCATGCCGAGTGGCAGCCGTCAGATGTGGACCAGCGCTGCCTGAACAGGTGCGGGGAGCGGCAGGAAAGTGGGACCCGGGGTCAAAGTGGGCAGGCCGCCAGGTCAGGCCGAGCTGGGTCGGTCCTGCCGCCCCCACTCCCGCGCAACCGTGTCTCTCTAAGCCTCCCCCACGCAGGGCTGCAGGGGGCGTCAGAAATGGGTGCACAGGCCACTGCCACCCATAGCTGCGCTTCCACAGCATCTCAGCCACCACTCAGGCCCAGGGGCTGTCCAACGTGAAGACCCCGCTGTACCTGGATGTGACCTGGGATTGGGAGCAGTGGGGTGGGATCCTGCCACAGTCGCTGGACCTGCTGCTCTGCATCAACATGATCCACATCAGCCCCCTGAACTGCACTGAGGTGGGTAGGCAGGTCGAGCCACCCAGGGGCCACCCAGCTGCGCCATGCGCACTCTCCCCCTGCACTGGGAGGGAGCGAAGTTCAAGGTTTGCCCATATCACAGACTGGGCACTGAGGTACAGAGGTCAGGCTGAGACTCAGCCCAGGGCCCAGGGCTCTCTGTGGGTCTGGGGAAGGCTCCTCACTGCCATGCTGGCTCCTCTCCCCCAGGGGCTCTTCAGAGCAGCAGGACACCTGCTCAAGCCCAAGGCACTGCTCATCACCTACGGGGTGAGTGCTTCTGCCACAGACTGGCCTCCCCTGCAGGATGCTCCTAGCCAGCCTCAGCTGTCCTCTCTTCTGGGCTCCCTCCCTCCAGTCTCAGTATTTCAGTTGCCCTATCCCTGGCTGCTTGTCACCCTTGAAACACACCCAGGCCCTCCCCTCTCCAACACCCCCCTGGTCACCTGCCAGTCTTCCTGCACCCACTAGGCTCACCAGCTGGTCCTTAGTTGTCCATCCCCCCTCTTGGGGGCAGGGAGGGGGGTGTCCTCTTCATCCTCTGTTGCCAGCCTGCCAGTCTGCCCAGTGGCTGACTGGGGAATGGCTGACCCTGGGTTGGTGGCTGGTGGGCAGAGCCATGTCCCCTTGTCTCCACAGCCCTTTGCCATCAACGGGAAGATCTCTCCCCAGAGTAACGTGGACTTTGATCAGACCCTCAGATGCAGGTCAGAGCTGGGTGGGTGAGGGGCCTGGCTGGGAGGGTAGGTGGGCTAGGCAACCCCTAGGCCACCACTCCGCCTCCTTCCCCACTGCAGGAACCCTGAGTGGGGGCTGCGGGATACAGCCCTTCTGGAGGACCTGGGCCGGGCCAGCGGCCTGCTCCTGGAGAGGATGGTAGGTGGGGAGGACTAGGGGTGCAGGCGGTCTCCCTGGGGGCCAGAGGCAGCTTCTCTAGTCAGAGCATCTCCCCCAGGTGGACATGCCAGCCAACAACAAATGCCTGATTTTCCAGAAAGAGTAACCCCTCCTTCTCCCACATGCCTGTGTTCCCACTGAGGCCTCTTCTGGGACAGTGCCTGGGCTGGCCTGGTGGTGCAGCAGTTAAGTGTGCACGTTCTGCTTCTCAGCGGCCCGGGGTCTGCCCGTTGGGACAGTGCCAGACCTCTAGCCCCTGCCTCCCTGGGCCAGGGCATGGGGACTGGCCCTGCCTAGCCTTGGGGCTCTTGGCCAGTGGCCACAGGGCTGCTGAAAGGCTGAGAATAAAGCATTTCCTGTTGCCCGTTGCTGGTGTCCACCGTGCCTCCTCTGGGTGGTGCTGGGTGGGCAGGCTGTCTCTGTGGGTTCCATACTGGGGGCAGGAGGTGTCTGGCCTGTGGGCTCAGGGCTTGGGGGTGTCCTGGACCCTGCTGCTCCTCTCAGGCAGTGGAGTAGGGAGGGAGGATCCAGGGACTGCTGAGGCAGCACTGAGCCGGCTACCTGGCCTCTTGCCACAAGAGGTGGCACCCACCTCGGGCTGGTCCTGGCTTATGTTCCTACAGGGACCCAGAAAGCTCCCCAGGAGGGAAATGGTGCTCCTTGGTGACCTGAGACTGGAGCCAAAGACCCACTGTGGTGGCGGAATCCCAGCTGGAGACAAGGCTGGGTGGGGGGAAGGGTCAAGGCTCCACGTGGGGGCACCTGTGGGGGTCAGGGCCCCCAGGAGGCCCAGCACCAGCAGTCCCCAAGGTCCAGGGACACGCTTGTATTCAAGGACAGGAGGGCAGTGGGGGCAGAGTCCAGGGCAGGGTGGGGCTAGTCCTGGAAGCGGTTGAGCAGCTCGCAGGCCTTCTTCTCGAGCAGCTCCAAGATCTTCTTGACACGCTTCTCGCTGGCAGCGCGGACGTAGCTGCCGGCGTCCAGCACGGCCACACCGTCTCGCACCTCCCCCATGATGACCAGCGGGCCGTCACCGGCTGTCACGTTGGGGCAGGGGCAGGCCCAGTCCATGCCGCTCAGCGTCACCTCCAGGTACTTGGTGCCCAAGAACTTGAGGCCCATCTTGTCGTCCTTGAGCACGTCGTCCAGGGCCACACGGGCGATGCCACCACTGCCCGCCTCGGGCTCCTCCAGCACCTCGGTGAGCCGGCCCACGATGGCGAAGTCGCTGCGGCACAGGCTCAGCGCCAGCTTGCTCCGGAGGCGGCAGGCCGGGCAGGGTGGGGTGCGGGGCACTGGGCAGGCCTCCTCACAGCTCTCGCGGCTCTCAAAGCTGTTGCCGTTGCCCTCGCAGCCACCGTACTCGAAGGGGTGGCACTGCTGCAGCAGTGGGCTGTAAGCCCAGCGTGGCTCCCAGCCCTGGCAGGGGCCCTGCACGGCTGGCAGCACGCAGGCGTCCCCAGGGCCCCGGGCGCAGGCCTGCTGGCATGCCTCATAGGTCTCGAAGCCCCGGGCGCCCCCATCACAGCTGCCGACTGGGAAGGTCATGCAGCTGCCCCGCTGGGGGTCAAAGTGCCAGAGGACACGGCTGGAGGGGGGGCCGGCACAGGCCTGCGCCTCGGGCAGGCACTCCGCCGGGGCAGGGGCACTGGGGGCCCTGTCCCTGGCCAGCTCCCGCTGGATCACAGAGAGCGGGAAGTCAGCCCGCAGCAGGCCGGCGGCATTGCGCGCGGTGCAGGTGTAGAGGCCGGCATCTTCGGGCCGGGCGTTGTAGAGCACCAGCTGCCCGATGCTGGTGACCACCACATTGCCGTACATTTGGTCTGGCCGCATGATCAGGTTCTGCCGCTGGTCACTCTGCTTCTCCCAGGTCACCACGGGCGGTGGCCGGCCGCTGACATCGCAGTGGAGGCTGGCCGTGCCCCCAACATACACCGCCTGCGGGGAGGGGCTGCTGTAGAGGGCGGGCGGCACAGGGGCGTCCCCGGGCGTCGGGCGGGCGGTGGTCTCGGGTGGCCCTGGGCTGCTGGGTGGCCAGCTGAGGACGTGCTTGCAGGGCACGACGTGCAGGCGGAGGCCACGCAGGCAAGCCTCGGCATCCATGTAGCAGCGGTTGTAGTAGGTGAGGCCGTCAGAGGCGCAAGTGAAGCTGGGCTCCTTCTCGCAGCGGTCACGGCAGCGGCACACAGGCTGCCCTTCCCAGATGTCGCAGTCAGAGCCCTGCTGTGGGCACACGAAGCCCTCGCACGAAGCCGCTGGGGCGGGTGTGGCTAGGCTGCCATCGGGGAAGCGGGCCGCCACGCAGCTCTGCAGCCCGCACACGTTGGTGCAGCACTTCTCAGCAGCAGTGCAGTCCTAGGGGGTGGGGGCAGCTCAGCAGGTGCCTTAACGTCCCCCAGCCCTGCCCCGCCCGGGCTCGCCCTGTGTCAGCACAACCAGAGGGAGATGGCGAGCCCCCTACTGCCTCCCCCCGAACCTCACTTTGCCTCCGGAAAGCTGAGCGGGTTTGCCTAGTGACCCCATCATGTGTGTCATCTCGATGAACCTCACCAAGTCCGCAGACCAACGCCCCCCAAAGCAGGTTTTATTCTTATTCCCACTGTACAGATGAGGAAACTGAGGCCGGGAGGCCGTGCACTGTGTTCAAGGCGGCTGCAGGTGGTGCAGGCAGGCTGCGGGGGGCATCCAGATGCGGGCCCCGCCTTTCTGCCTCTCTGGTCCTGAGAACAGCTGGTCCCAGGGTTGGGTGGGCAGGTTTGGGGAGTGAGGGAGTCCTCTCAATCCTCAGACACATGACGGCAAAAACTGGGGGTGTCCCCTGGGACCCTCATATACAGGCACGACCCTAGCAGCAGAGTATGGGGAGCCAGAGGAGGAAGTGGGCTCCCAGGGTTGGGGGCTGCAGTGCAGCTGCTAGGGTCCCCTCTGCAAACAAGGCCTGGGGATGGGTCGGGTCTGGCTTCCCCAGGCTGACCGAGCCCCCAAGATGCCCTGGGCCACCTGTGATGTCTGTCCCCTCCTTGGGCCAGCGGGGGCGCCCATGCTCACCTGGTCCCCGGCGCACTCTCGCTCACAGGTGCTCTGGGCGTCCACCCACAGATTGGGGCTGAGCTGGTTGGGGCACATGCCTGGGTGGCTCCTGGGCCCCGGCGGCAGGCTGGCCCCCAAGGTCAGCCCAACCATGAGGAGCAGCAGCAGGAGAGGCCTCAGGGCCGGCATGGGGACAGCCAAGCCAGGGGTTGGGGGTGTGTGGCCACCAGTCCCTCCTAAGGCCCTGCCGAGCCTGCGGCATCCACTGTCGCAAGCCTGGGGTTGCACCCCTGCCCGCAGGCCCCCAACCGATCCCCTGGCCTTCCCTCCCTGGCCCCCAAGGTTGGACCCCAAAGCAGATGCTCTGTCTCAACACCCTGGTGCAAGGGGCTGGGTGGGTTCCGGGTCTCCGCGCTCTGAGGCTGTGCATGTGGCGCCGGCCCCTCCCCCGCCTGGCCCCTCTGTGGTCAGCGCAGGGCGGGGAGAGGGGAGGGGCCAAGGCCCAGGAGCACGGAGACACTGGCCACGAGGGTCACCGAGGGGCGGAGAGTGGAGGGGAAGGGACATTGTAACCGGAGCCCCTCCTCCCTCTAGGCCCTGGGCTCAGAGATGGAAGGGCCCAGGGATCAAAGCCACCAGACCCTCCCAGGAAGACCCTCCCAACCTGGGTTCAGGACCAGGAAGGAGGGGGCAGGGCTGGCCCATCCCTCTGGCTGCCCCACCCCACCCCAGCTGACCCCAGGCCGAGGTCTCCCCCAAAGCAGGTCCAGGCTGACCGGTCACCTGGAAGTCGCTATGTCCAGGCAAGACCATGCAGAGGCACAGAGACTGCATTCAGCCCAGCAATGGGGGTGGTGGGGGGGTGCTGTTCCCTTCCCAGGAAAGGTTCCATGACCTTCTCCATGACCCTTCTCAGGATCATGACCTGCCAGCAGGTCTTAGGGTCAAATCTAGACCTTTTCTGCTGGGGGTGAGCCCTCCTCTGGTGATCAGTGGCTGATGGGGGTGGGGGAGGCCCATGGGGGGCAGTACTTAGCATTTCCAGAGAGCCCCCCGTCCTGAATCTCGGGTGTCTGGCTCCTGGTCCAGGTCCTTCCTTGACTGGGCAAGGTGGGTGCCAATCCCTGAGCGGTGGGCAGAGAGAAAGCAGTCCGCGTGCACTGGCCTCGCACAGGCTGCAGGCCCTGGAAGCATGGCTGGTGTGACCGAGAAACTGAGTGTGTTCACTGGCTTGGTCTGAATTTCACCGGCCATGGACCCGGATGGGGTGGTGCAGTCCCGAGAGGCCGAGGGCATCTAAACACACCCAGAACCGAGCAAGCGCCCTAGGAGCAGCTCAAGGAACTGCAGGGACTGCACACACAGCCCCTCCAGGGGAGCTGAAGCCCTCCTCGGCGTTGGGGTGGGCAGCGAGATCAAAAGCCCTGGAGTCCACCCTTCCAGACCCTTCCCAGGGGACTGGGGCCCTAGGAGCAGCTGCTTGGAGACTGGATGGAAAAGTCCCGTGACCTTTGTCTGATCTTCTGACTCAGGAGACAGAGTAATAAGAGCCTGATCTGCTCAGAATGAGAACAAGGGATGCCCCAGGTAGGAGGATACCATTGGTGCCCTGCTCAGAGGGGTATGCAGGCATGGGCGGCCACTGGGCCAGACTTTGGACAAGGCTGCAGCCAGAGGCCACGGTCCCCGAGTGTGGGGGCCACGTTCAGAGAGATCCCCTCCCACTGCCCAGCTGACCTCCAGGGCACCTGCAGCACCCCTGGGCCAAGCCCCACACCCCCCCCGTCAGCAGGTGGCTTTCTGGCTTAGGGTGTGACTCCAGAGCCTTAGTCCTGAAGGCTGTGGTGACTTGTGGGGGATAATCCACCCTGGTCATCCAAGGCATCCCCAGCTCCATGCTCACACCCTCAGATAGCAGAGGGAACTCAGGCGTCAGCAAGTCAGCATGCCTGGCAGGTGTGCCAGGTTCCAGCCCTCGGGGGCAGTGGGGAGCAGGTGTGCGGCCAGCCTTCTGTTGTGCCACATCACAGGGAGGGACAGGCTGAGGAGGGCTGCCCACCTGGCCCACCGAGAAACACAGCTCAGCCTGTAACTGGAGGGGCCACTGCAGCTTTGCTCGGCCCTCGGCCAGGACGTCAGCAGCGGTCAGCGAGGCCAGCTGTGGGGGATGGACAGGCCAACAAAGCAGCACAGGATCTACTGTGGCCAAGCACCGACCCACCCACACTCGGCCAGTTAAAATCAGCGACTTTAATTCACATAAAACGCAGTCTGTAGGTCAGAGCTGAGTTACATTTACTGTACAAAGAAATGAAAACCGTCCAAAATGAGCCCAGGAATAGTGCGAGTGTCAGACAGCAGCGAAGGGTAGTGTTGATATGGTGTAGAGGGCACCATCCTTGTCCTCAAAACAAACTCCATGTGATTCCGTTCAAAGTCCAAAGAAAGGGGCCTCGTTGGCAGGATGGGATGGGCGGGGCCTCCTCCACCTGACCTGCTAGTGGCCAGGCCTCAGCCAGGGTCCCTGGTGCCCCTGCTCCCACAGGCAGGCCACAGCCCCCTCCCCACCTCGCCTCCCAGAACAGCAGGCATGGGACAGCCCCCGGGGGACGCCCACTGCAGAAGAGTCCCAGAGCGAGGGGGGTCCCAGGCCCAGGGAGGGGCCCCAGGGGCAGGAGGTAGAGTTGAGCACCAGTGTGACTGGTGGCTGTGTCACCAGCCAAGTGGGCAGGAGGCCAGGCCCCGGCTCAGGGCTGGCTGGCGGGTCCTCGAGGAGGGGCATCCACTTCTCCAGCTGCTCCAAGAGGCATCACTGAGAAACCAGTTAGAATGGTTTTGGTGACATGTAACCTCATGGAGGTGCGGCAACGCCAGGCAAGGAGCAGCTATGGGGTCACACCCAGGTTAAAGAACAGAAGCTGGCAGAGTGGGGTCCATGTGCTCCCAGAGGCAAGTGGGCGGCGGACTCAGTCCAGATCTGCAGAGGGCCTGGTGGCCCCGTGACCACTTATCGTCTACAAACAGCTCTGCATCGGCACATGGGAGACGCTGGGCCCGTTTCACGTGGCAACCGATGTAAACGTAACCGAAGGGACAGGATCATGGAGGGAGGGTTGTTTGCCCCAAGTGGGGAGGGAGGGAGCCAGAACGGATGTACGGGGCGCACCCGCCTCCCCCTCTCTGAGAAACATCAACGCTCCACTTGGGAACCTGTGAGTTGCCCCCAGCTCTCAGCCCGTGACTCTGAGACATGCAGGGACATCGTCTAGGAAGGCCAACGGGAGCCAGAAGCTGCAGCCACACCATGCAGGCTGCCAAAGCCCACACCCTCATGGCCACCCGGCCTGCATGGTGGGCATACTGACCACTGTGCTCAGAAAGGCTGGGTAGCCGGGGCTCTGAGATGTGTCCCCATTGGCCCCTGCACAGCCCACAAGCCCACGTGAAGTGTATGTGAATCCAGAGTCAAGCCTTGACGGCAGATTCCTTCCCATCTTTACCTCAAATCCCCTCCCTCTCCAAATGTCCCAAAGCTCAGGCCCACAGCTGACATGGGCTCACCATGTGGCTGCATCGAGGCTTCCCTTCTGGCCCTTTAAAAATGTACAAAAAGGGTGAATGTCTTCTATATAAATAAGAAAGGTGAACCAGGCGTCCCGGGGCCCCAGGGATAGCCCCCTCGAGGCTGGGGCAGGCAGAGCTGCCTCCTGGGCGCTTCTAGCCGCACAGCGGGGTCCCAGGTTCGTCCACTTTGCACGCGACACCTGCAGTGCAGCCCCCCACTGTCCCAGGCAGCTCGTATGCAGAGACCACCAGCCTGCTGGGTGCAACCCCTGCTTCCAGGAGGGGCTGTGTGGCCAAAGTCTTCCCTGCACACAGTGCTGTGCCCGGTGCCTGGCAGGAGCGTTCTCCAAGTGCAAGCCCCCAGAGCGCATCTGAGGGGGCGCCCGGCCTGCCCGCTAGGAGATCTTGCAGTTGCTCCGAGAGCAGTTCTGGGGCGGGCTCTGCGGGGGCCGGATGGACTTGGACCTCTTGAGGCTGTTGCCTTTGCTGCCGCTGGCCCCTGCCCCGCTGGCCAGTGAGTAGGAGCGCCCGTGCATCATGACGGCATTCATGCCATTGGCCATGGAGAAGGACTTGAGGTGGCTCTTGATGGTGACGGGCAGCGGGAGCTTGTCGATGAGGTGCACAGGGGTGCAGGAGACGATGGCCCGGCAGCAGAGGTCCTGCAGGCTGAACACTGCGGGCGAGGGGTCAGATGACAGGGCTCAGACCACGGGAATGGGGGGAAGGCGGCGGGGGGGGGGGTAGGGGGGTTAGATCGTGGAAGGGCAGGGGCAGCAGGCCTGAGGAGATCCTGGAGCCTAGGCCCCGAGGGGGCGGCACGAGTGACGCTCGCCCGGTGTGGGGGAGTGAGGTCTACCAAGCTCCCAGGACTCCCTGGATCTGGATGTCGGGCACTGCCAGAAGCGGCCACTGGGCGGCGCCCTGCTCCCACCTTCTCCCTCCAGCTGCCCACAGAAGTGCCCTGGGGGCCCCACTTCTCAGGGCCCAAGGGCTCAGCCAGCTCTGCCCCAGTGCCTGGACAGGAAACTGAAGCTTCCAGCCACCCTGGCCTCTGGCAGCTCTGGCAGGATGTGGCCCCAAGGGACAGGGGAGTGCACAGCCAGGTTCTCCACGGCTCAGCTCCAGAGGGGAGGCCTGGGAGCTGCTCCCCTGCTTGCCCTGGGACACGTCAGAGTCCACAGTGCTTTCCCGCAGCACAAGGGCATCACTGGGGGGTAACGCACAGTCCCCTCCTGTAACACCAGGGCCCCCAAACAAAGCAGAGACAGGGCACGAGCTAGTTCAGCCAGAGTGAATCATGGAAGCAGCATGGACCTTGTTGGCCTGACAACTCGAGGAGACTGGACCCTGGGAGGAACCATGGCTCTGGGGGGAACCTGGGAGGCTCTTCAGAGGCTGCTGTCACTCCCATCTCTACCCTCTCGGCACTTCCCGGCCTCAGGGGCCTGCCTCACCTCGGTTAGGCCTCCAGATCTTCTCCATGCCGTGCCGCATGAGCACGATGCGGGACAGCTCAGTGAAGGACTCAATGACGTTGAAGTTGCACAGTGGGCTGACTTCGAAGAAGGTCATGCAGTTCTTCTCTGCGTAGGCGCGTGCCTGCTCTGTCGGGACTTGCCTCTTGAAGGCCAGGTGCAGCCGGTTCCCAACCAGGATCCGGGGGACCCCTGGCGCATGCTTGAGGGGCACAGGACTCAGCAGAGGCACCAATGCCAGGCACCACCCCCCTCTCGGTGCTGTACCCCCTCTCCCAAAGCAGGCAGAGTCCTCAGCATTAATTCTGTGATGGGGTGGGGCCAGGCCAGAAGGCAGAGCAGGGAGCTCAGCCCCGCGAACCATGGCCCCTCGGGGCAGGGGGCCCAGCCCTCGAATGCCATGGCAGTCAGTGCGCAAGAGGATGCACAGGAGCTGGGGCAACGGGAGGGGTGGCAAGTAGGGGCCGTAGCAGCTGCCTGAGGGGGATGGGAGCACATGCACCCTGGGAAGTGGGTGATCTTGGAAGGGGGTGGCTGCAGGCGCACACCTACCTCGTCAATCTCCTTGATCCACCGGTCGATGCCGTCGAAGGACCAGCGGTTGGTGATGTCGTACACCAGGAGGATCCCCTGCAAGGGAGACACACGCTCTGCGAGGCTGAGGGGCCACCTAGACGGAAGGGGTCTTGTTCCCTGCAGGGAGTCCCAGCCTCAGAGTGCTCCTTCCCAGCACAGGGAGGGCCAGGGACACAGCACCAGCCAGCCAGCTTTCAGGCAGACTGTACAGGTTCCTTCACACACAGCACCATGAAAATGTGCTCTGAGGCTCCCTATCCCTCTGGCAGGGGCACCATGCACAGGACTCGGCCAGCTCCGCCCGTCTCCTCCCTGTGGCCAGCCCTGTGTGCCCCTGGATGCCCTCCATGTGGGTGGCAACAATGTCACCTGACGGTTGGGGGTCTGGTGGGTTCAGTGCTGCCCCCTCCCTCCCTTGGAGACGCGGCTCGGACAGACTGGCATTTCTCCACTTCTTTCCTCCAGGCACATCACAGGCATTACCCTGGGGCCATTTAAAGGTCACTACGACAGGTGCATGTGGGGCTAGGGTGCAGGATGGGTCCTGAGGACAATCCTGGTGGGCAGCTGTGGGGTGGCATCTCCAACACCTTGTCCAACAGTGCACTCTCCCCGGGGGGCACCTGGGGGAGTTGAGCAGAGGTGTTTCTGGGTTTTCCAACCCAAACTTGCAGAGTAGGCTATCAGTCACTCCAGCAGCTGGTGTGGAGGCCTCACCAGCTGGGCAGAGGATTTGCTACAGGGACTTTCCCGTCACATCCCTTAGAGACCAATTACTTGGAGCTCAGCTCTGGGCTGTCTTGGCTGCCCAGCTCTCGGGCTGTTCCTGCCCTGTGTATCTCAGCAGTGACCTGCCGTGAGCCTCAGGAAGGCACCTCCACTGACGCAGCACAGCCCCCAGGCCCACTGCTTGTCTCGGGCCCTACCCTCCACGCTGAAGCAGGCTTAGGAGCCGGAACCCATCCCTGAGCAGGACTCACATCCTCCCCGTCCCACCAAGTCTTTTTTCAGCCCAAATTCTGGAAGCCTTAGGGTAGCCCCTGGGTCCTGCTAAGACGGAGGTCGCAATTACTTTAACCCCTGCCCGGTGACTCCTGCAGAGTGGGGCAGAGCCGTCTCCACCCCAGGAGGGCCACTCACTGAGGAGGAACAGCCATGCCTGGAGAGAGCTGCCCTGAGGCAGCCAACGGAGATAGACCCACTTGAACTCAACGAGCAGAAACCGGTTTGGAGGGCGACAGAGTTACACTGAAAAGAAACAGCCGCACGGCTAGGAGTTCATCCTGTTGCCTGGGCACAGGGAACAAAGCCCTGTGGCATGGTGTTGGGGTGGGGGCGGGGCCCACGGCCCTCCAACTTGGAAATGCTCCTTCTATGCCCTAACGGAGGATGTGTCCAAAGACCAGTCTTCGTGGATGTTCATCACAGCACTGTCCATAAAACAAAAAACTGGACACAAACTAAACGTGTGTTCCCCAGGACTGCTGAGCACATCGCGGACAGACAGCACGCCAACGATGAAATGAACGGAAGCCCGCTGCAGGCGTCCGTGCTGAGGGCGGGCGATACACAGGAGATTGTGCGGTAAGAAACACTGATCCCAAACCTCACGTGCAGCACAATTTTTTAAAAATAGACATATAAACATACAACACACCTCACAGAAGAGGCTTCCATGGACTTCGGTCACCACAGGCCCAAAGGCTGGGGGGGACCTGGCTCCCTGCTGAGCCTCCCTGTGGAGCACTGAAACGCTCCAACATGCGAGCAGAAGCCCACCTCTTGAGCACAAGCTTCACGTGCACCCGAGTCAGTCAGGGAGCCTGTGGTTGTTCCTCCCGGCCTGCGCCAGCTGCTGCCCAGCACCGCCTCTCCAGGGCTGCCCAATCTGACAGGTCAGGGTCATGGCAGAGGAGAGCCGCCCGCCACCAGCCCCAGGGAGGAACAGCAGTGCCAGTCTGTTCACTGTAAGGGCTGCACGGAGCTGCCTTGCTGCAAAATTGGGTCCGCACTGACTCTAGAACTACCCTCACCTCTTCACTGTCCCCCCAGCAGGAGGCAAACAACACGGGGCAAAGCAAAGCCACTCAGACCAGAGCAGCCGGGGCAGTTTCTCGGCTCGGAGCCCGGCTGCCTGCACTCAGGCCGGGGATCTGCAACTGGCTCCTCCAGACCACAAATGACAAGAACCTCCAGGATCAATGAAGCAAAAGCAACAACACACACACAACTGACCGGGCTGGGTGTCTTGGACAGAACGCGGACATGGTGACGCCATGTTGCTTCCTGTAAGCGTCTCACCTGGCTGATGCCTGGCCTGTCAGCTGGACAGCAAGGCCCATCTGCGGCCTGTCCTGTCACCCTCAGAGCGAGCAAACAGTTGGACCTGTCAGGTGTCACCTCTCAGGGCCTTTCTCAAAGTGTCCTAATTGCCTTTATTCTCATAGCCCAGGTAACTACCCACATATCTCTTCCTTTTCTTCATTACAAAAGCAGCATGCGTTTATTGTAGAAAAATTAGGAAATGTTCAACAGCAAAAGGAAGATGAGAGAACTCATCAGTCATCCTACTGTCCAGAGACAATGAACACCACCATTTGGAACACAGCCTTCCCGTCTTCCTCGTGTGTGCAACATCATGGGTGCAGTCCCTCCACTCAAAAGAGGACCCGTGGACGTGCTCCTGTGCACTCCAGCTCTCCCGGTGCCTCATCCAGGGGGCACGGGCTCTCCGGGCAGTTCCCAGTGCCTAACTCCTCTCTGTGCTGATGTGGGGAGCTGCCAGATGCCCCAAGGCTGTGGTCCACACCCTGCGATCTGTCAGTCCCTGTGATTTCTCAGGACCAGCTGCTCCCGGTGAACTGCTAGGTCAGGCACCACTTCTGTGGCCCCCAGCACTGGGCACATGTTGGGGGACAGAGCCGCCGGCAGGTGGCACCACCAAGCTAGCGGCTTGAGGCACGTCGCCCACACCTCTCCGGGAGCCTCCAGGATAGGAGCTGCCAAGGCCAGCCTGGGGGGTCCCCCACCCACCCTCGGCAGAAGTGGACACTGGCCACATTCAGTAGCCC
The DNA here is from genome assembly GCF_041296235.1 of Equus asinus. Classification (NCBI taxonomy): domain Eukaryota; kingdom Metazoa; phylum Chordata; class Mammalia; order Perissodactyla; family Equidae; genus Equus; species Equus asinus. The sequence goes on from NC_091803.1 coordinate 49,299,015, forward strand.
CCTGCCCCTCACCCTCTGAGAGGCTCCCGCTCAGGAAGGCCTTGGAGAAAGGCTTGGGCCAGGTGTCCCCATCACCACCTGTCACAGACTTCTCTCCCTCTTGGCCTCCCCTGATCCTGAGGGGCAGAGAGACCGGCAAGAGGGGAGGAGTGCCAGGCCTCAAGCCCTGCTCTCGCAGCAACAAGGACGCCCCTGGGGGCTCCCCAGGAGCCCAAGCCAGAGTGAGGGGTGATACGCAGTCCCCGCTCCTGCTGAGTGCAGAGCCCCTGGAGCCCGTGCCCCACACAGCCCTAGTGCCCCCTCCCTGAATGAGTGTGTGCTGCTCCCGGCAGACGACCCTGCACGGGGGCTGGGCAGGGCTGGCCTCAAGGGTCTCCTCAGCAATTCCAAAAGCCTGGGCTGTTGTGGCCCGTCCTGCATCACAGACAGGACTGGTCTTGTGTCCAGGGCCCTCACTTGACAAAGCAGCAAGAGTCTACAGCTGCTGGTCTGTTCTCCCACCTACTTGTCCCCTCTCCTTCCAGCCTTGAATTACACAGAGATCTAGTCAGTGTGCAAGCATGTCGGGGGGAGTCCAGAGGAGAGAGAAGGATGAGGTACCATGCCCCTGAGACTGCCCCTGTGCCCCTGCACACGCCGTGTGCCCCCATGCACCTGCTCATCCCCCGCATGCCCCCATGCCCCTGCTCACCCTCCCAGCGTGCCCCCACACCCCTGCTCACCCTCCCAGCGTGCCCCCACACCCCTGCTCACCCCCTGCATGCCCTCATACCCCTGCACATCCCCCACAAGCCCCCACACCCCTGCTCACTCCCCGCATGCCCCCACACCCCTGCTCACCCTCCCAGCGTGCCCCCATGCCCTTGCTCACCCCCTGCATGCCCTCATACCCCTGCTCATCCCCCACATGCCCCCACACCCCTGCTCACCCTCCCAGCGTGCCCCTAAGCCCTTGCACACCCTCCCGGTGTGCCCCCATGCCCTTGCACACCCTCCCAGCATGCCCTTGCAGGACCCTGGACTGCCCCAGTGTCCCCACACATGCCCTCCAACTTGGGTGCCTGTCCACGGCAACCTCAGGGGACAGCCCTTTCTCCTGCTCCTTGCTGTCTTTGAGGACAGCAGCAGCCCCTCCCGCAGCGGCCCAGTGCTCCGACCCTGCAGTCCCGATCAGTAACTGGCTGGGCCCACCCCGGGAGCCCCAGCCCTGAGATGGGCCTCGCTGTCCCGGCAGCCTCCTCGCTCAGCACGTGGAGGTCCTGGGTGACAGGGGAGTCATTTTTGGTTCCTAGTGAACCAGGTGACTGAGGGGCATCCCCATAGCACAGGTTCCCAGCACGCCTCCTGAGGCACTTCCTGGTGCTGAGAGCCACAGGGGCCCGCAGGGACGGAGCTGGACAGTGGAGCCCTGGCGCCCTCTGACGGCCGAGGTCCCTAATGTTCAAACGTCAAACGTCCTTGGAGAGCATCACACCCACGGGGTCTGAGAGCACAGCAGGCACACGGAGAGGCGTCCCCTGGAGGACAGCAGTGGCACCGCTGCTGGGCTTACCTGTGCGCCCCTGGAGTAGGACCTGAAGATGGTGCAGAACCTGCCCTGGCCCGACGTGTCCCTGAAACACAGGGGGGTCGGGGATGCAGCCCACGGGACCGCAGCGTGCTCCCGTGAGGTACCCGCCGCCCGCCCCCTCTGCTCCACAGCTCACCCTGGCCAACCTCCCCAGGCCTGGGTACCCTGTGAGACTACCATGCCAGGCTGGAAACCCCAAACCTGTGGGAACCACATCTCAATTTTGAGGTTCCAGAAAATGCTCCTTAATGTGTAGCCCAGTAAAGGGTGAGGAGAGGGGCCGCGGCCACTGTGGAAACGAGTCTTCATGGGCAAAAGAGAGCTGGGCTCTATCAGAACAAACAGCTCTGGCCCTTTTGGTTTCTGCATCACAGAGCAAATCCATTCCTGTTTACACAGGGCCTGTTTAAACAGTGATTCCAAGTGCAATGTAAATAGGACGCCTTCCTGTTTCTCTAAGGATTCCTGACTGGCTTCACTTAGCTTCCGAGGCCCCACGCAATAACTCTGAAGTGCTGTACTCCCTGCCCCCAGGCACTTCAGCTCCGGACTGCCCTTGACTCACCAGAGCTCCAGCTTGACCCGCCGGCCGTCCAGCAGGATAGTGGTCGTTTTGTAGTCGATCCCTGCAAGGAAGCAGAGGGCGGCTGAAGGCGATGCGTGGGAATGAGCCTGCCAGGATCCACCTCACCAGAGCTCAGTCTCTGCAGTTGAGTGGAGTCAGGCGGAGGCCCTGTGTCATCCCAGAGGGCCTAGACAGGGCGCTGACAGCACCCGCCACAGGGCAGGCTGCGTGGGAGGGGAGTCGAGCCCGGCCGCAGGAGGACAGCACATCTCTGCGCTGACCTACTTCATGCGGATCTTAAAGTTGAACTCACAAAGGCTAATCGCATTTCCGAGTTCTGGGTTCACTGTAGCCCCCAGGTACTGACAACTGGAGCGTGCGTGGAGCATTAGGAAGGGTAAAGTAATTTCTAAGACACCATTTCTCTGGAGAGCTCTCTGGAGAACCTATGCTTGCATAGCTGCAGTTTTTATTTTTTTCATACTTTTAGGGGAAAAGTCCAAGAGAAGTTGGTAGGAGCAGGGACAGTGCAGGACAGTTACTTTACAGGTAAGATCTTCAACTGGTTTATGGGTCATCTGGAAACTTCCTAAAAGCTCAGTCTTAACTAACTCCTCTTCTCTTAAGCCTTAAAAATGTCATCACTTTCTCAGCTTCTTATAACAATTGCTCCAAAATGGCTTGGGAATGGTCACGTAGATGCAGGTGCAGTCTCACCATGTGTGTGAGGTCTGCACAGGCAGGCACACTCCCTCAGGCAGCAGTGCCTCCTCCCGCTGTCATTCTGCCGGGCCACCTCCTAACCATGTTGTCAAAACCCAGCTCCCACGCAGCAAAGGACACTCAACAGAATGCAAATGCAACCCATGAAATGGGAGAAGATAGTTTCCAATCACAAATCTGATAAGAGACTGATATCCAGAATACATAAAGAAATTCCACAACTCAATAACAATAAAAACAATTAAAAAATGAGCAAGAGAGCCAGCCCCATAGTCTAGTGGTTAAAGTTCAGCACTCTTACTGTTTTAGTGGCCTGGGTTCGGTTCCCAGGCACAGAACCACACGACTAGTCCGTCAGTAGCCATGCTGGGGAGGGGCTCACATAGAACAACTAGAAGGACTTACAACTAGAATATGCAACTACGCACTGGGGCTTCAGGAGGGAAAAGAAAAAGAGTATGATTGGCAACAGATGTTAGCTCAGGGCAAATCTTTCCTAGCAAAAAAAAAGAAGAAAAAGGGCAAGAGATTTGAAAAGACATTTCTCCAAAGAAGATATACAAACGACAATAAGCACATGAAAAGATCCTCAATATCACTAATCACCAGGGAAATGCAAATCAAACCATGAGGTACCACCTCACACACATTACATGGTTATTACAAAAAACAGGAAAACAGGGGCCTGCCTGGCGGTGTACTGGTTAAGTTTGCACGCTCTGCTTCAGTGGCCTGGGGTTTGCAGGTTCAGATCCTGGGCGTGGATCTGCATGCTGCTCACCAGGCCATGCTGTGGCAGTGTCCCACATACAAAAAATGGAGGAGGATTGGTATGGATGTTAGCCTGGGGACAATCTTCCTCAAGCAAAGAAAAAGAAAAAAAAGATGAAGACTGGCAACAGATGTTAGCTCAGGGCAAATCTTTCCCAGCCAAGAAAAAAAAAAAACAAACTAGAAAATAGCAAGTGTTGGCAAGGATGTGGAGTAACTGGAACCCTTGTACACTGTTGGTAGGCATGTAAAATGTTGCTGCTGCTGTGGAAGAGTCTGGCAATTCCTCAGAGAATTAAACATGGAATTGCCATATGATCCAGAAATTCTATTTCCTGGTTTATACCCAAAAGAAGTGAAAGCAGGGAATCTAAGATGTATTCGCACACTCATGTTCACAGCAGCATAATTCACAATAGTCAGAAGGCAGAAGCAACCCAAGTGTCCAACAACCAATGGATGGAGGAGCACAATGTGGTCCATCCACATGACGGAATATTATCCAGCCTTGAAAAGGAAGGAGATCCTGACACCTGCTACAATGTGCATGAACTGTGAGGACATGATGCTCAGTGAAATAAGCCAGACACAAAAGGACAAATGCTGTATGAGTCCACCCATAGGAGGTCCCTTGAGGAGTCAAATTCATAGCAACAGAGTGTAGAAGGGTGGGTGCCGGGGGCTGGGGGAGGGGGAGTGAGTGTTTAACGGGGACAGAGTTTCAGTTTTACACAATGAGGAGCTCTGGAGATGGAGGGTGGGGATGGCTCCACAACACTGTGAATGTCCTTAATGCCACTGAGCTGTACACCTAAAAATAGTTAAAATGGTAAATTTTATGTTAGGTATATTTTATCACAGTTTTTTAAGAAGTGACAGAAGATTCTTTTGCACACATTCTCAAGCGAAAGAAACACTCTTCAGAAAGAAACACAATCAGGCCTGCGCCCACCGTCCTTCCTCTGCACTTGCCCTTCCCCCAGCTCTCATCTGCTGATAACCTGCTTCTCGGGGTGGAAGCTCCAGGAATTTTCTGTCAAACAGAAAGCACAGCTCTGGCCCAGGACTTGCCTCCTTTCAGTCCTAGCTCTATGCTCCAGCGAGACTAACCCCGGGAGGATAATGCTGGAGACAGCGATTTCCAGGAAGGCTGTGGATGCAGATGCCCATCCTCGAGGTGACGTCACTGCCAAGGAGGGATTGCCCAGCAGGCTTGGGTAGAGGGACTGGACACTGACTGCTTCAGGGCCTCCCCCAAGGCCAGCCCCCACAAAAGGAACAGCCCTGCTGCTGAGCCACCCTGAGGTGGCACCGTGGCCCAAAGGCCCAGCCAGGAGCTACAGGGAGGAGGGGGGTGCCCAGGAAGGGCCCAGGAGGAGACGGGGGACAGAGCCATGGCGCTCAGCAGCACCTTGCTGGGCCTTCTCCCATAACCAGCCTCATGAGCACCAGGCACCTCAGTGACCCATCTGCCCGAGTTCCACCCAATTCATTACAACAGGACTTGAACTTCTATCAGCTTCAGAAAGGATGTCCAGTCCCTGCCACAGCGGCTCCACTAGACACTCAGCCAAATGCACAAGTGAACTCCGTGGGACAGGCACTCAGAGCTGGGGCCCACTCTCCTCCCAACCCCCTCCTCTGCACAGCCCACAGAGCTGGGTCGGGGGCTCCTCAGACAACAGGCTTCTCAGGGAGCGCTGCAGAGGAGAACTGGAGACGGATGATGGAACAGCTTCACCACTGAAATGAGCCGGACTCAGACACGGGCCGTGCACTCAGAGTGCAACCCACCAAGTTTTGCCCAGGAGCCCTCTGGCTGTGGCTTCTGGGGACAGGTGGCTGCCCACGGCCTGGCACTGGCATGGGCTGCCCCAGGAAGGTTGAGTGGCCTGTGTGAGGGGACTGAGGAAAGTGGGTCGCAGATCCCTACAGCAGACAGCAGGGTCCAGCTGAGGACAGCCTAGGAGCCGGCCGGGAACGAAATGCCGAGAGGTCGAGACAGGGTGGCGAGCCCCTAGGCTGACATGGTCACTTGTTATCAAGAAATCTCAAATATATTCTTCATGTTCACTCTGTCTCTCACCCCTGCCTCCCAAATCTGGGTAAAAACTTAACAGCGTGCTCTATAAATTCACAGAAAAGACAGACATAGTAAGTCCAAAAAGGGGGCTGCCAGGAGAGGGCAGAATCCCCCGCTGCACACAAGGACAGGCGTCCGTCAAATTCCACTCCTGACTCAGCTCTGACAGATCTTAAGATTTGTCGCTGGAGAATTTCAATCACCCCTGAGCCTCCCTCACTTCACCCCATCAGTCCTTAAATACTGAGCAGCTCTTTGAAAAAAATGATGACCAGAGGTTTCATTTAAATATTTAACACCTCACACAGCACAGGCATGCCCCTTCAGGACAGAAATCTGCTCCCGGGAGCCAGGGCAGCTGCCTGGGCACACACAGGGATGGCCAGGCCTCTCAAGGGCTGGGCCCCTGCACCCAGCACCCGTGACTAACCCCCAAGGTGGCAGGAGCAGCTCACACACGGGGAGGGGTCACGTGGGGTGACCGGGTCTCAGAACCTAGGACTGCGGACACTCCCGAGATGGACACAGGGCTTGGGGAAGCCACAGGAGCCAGTGGTAGGTGACCAGAGGCTCCCAGGGCAGACAGGAGCTGCTCTCCTCTCTTTTTCTGAAAGTGTTTAGGGCGTTTTCTTTGCTCAGTGTTCCAGGGGGTCTTTTTCACTCTCTGTGCTGGGAGCCCGCAGAGCTCCTCTGTCCCTGGTCTCCCATTAGCCAGGGAGTGACCGCTGGGCTACTGGCCAGTTTTCTCAGCTTTTTCCCCATCTCTGTCTTTGTCTTGCATATTCTGGGAGATGCCTTCAACTCTATCTTCCAGCCCTTCTCTGACCTTTCAAAAAATTCTGCTATTTTCAACTTAATTTCTAAAAGCTCTTTCTGGTCTCCGAATGTTCCTTTCTTATAGCGCCCTGTCCTTAGTACAAGGATGCGGTCATCTCTTTGTATCTCAGACAACACTGATTATGAGATGAAGGTTCTCAGATGTCTTTCCTCACACTGTACCAGCCCTTGGCTGTCCACTCGCCCTCAGAGACCCTAAGAAGCTGCAGAAAGTTCTAGGCGACTCTGGCTGTGAGCTGGGGTTCATGATGGAGCCACCAGATGCCTCGGGATGTATGGTGGTCGCTTCTCTTGAACTGATGACTGTTCCGGTAAAGAACCCTCTGCTGCCTCAGGCTCCTACCTCAGCACTAGAGGCGGGAGCGGCCAGGGTCTCCCCAGGTGGAATGGACTTGTGCTCAGCCCTCGACCATGCCTGATACTCCCATACAGTAGACCTCCTGTGTCCCTGCTGGGTGTTGCCAAGCCATTCAGCCCCCATCCTGACACCAACTAGTCCTCTTTGCGCTGAGTTCAGAGGGGCCTGGGGGCACAGGGTGCCGGGTCCAGGGCCACGGGGTCCCTGCCACGCCCTCACAGCCCAGGCTTCAGGTCCTTGCATTCAGCATGGCAATGGCGCCACCTCCCACTGCCACCCCTCTCTCCTGACCACTCACACTAGGCTCTAGGGATCTCTTTTCGATCGTTTCAGTGGGGCTTCTGAGGGGCGTACCAATTCACTTGACACAAATGACTGCGTAAATCCCCACTAGACACCAACTAGACACCAGGCATTGTTTGGGGAGCTGAAGGGGCTCATGCTGCTGCCCAGCTGTCCCGCACCTGCACCCAGACCAGGAGCTGCAGCGGGTCCCCCCAGGGAGATGTCTGGAATGTGTGGGGACATCGTCTGTTGTCGTAAGCTCAGGAGGCACAGGCCAGGGACTCCAGGTGAACCACATGCACGTGACCGCTCTGCACCACAGGGAACCGTCCTGACCACCACCGATGCTCCAGGCCCGGCCAGGTATCCACACTGGGAAAGCACCTGTGTGCCCACTGTCGCACCACGTTTTGCAGGGGGGGCACCCCTTGTGAATCACAGGAGACTGTGTTTTAGTTTGTTCAGAATTTTGAGTTGCTCACCATTTTGGAAAAAAAATTACATCACCCATAGAAACACCCGCACCAGGTACATTTTTACTGCCACCTCCTCAGCATCTAGTACAACTGTACCCAAGCGCTGACAAGCGCTGGTCTCAGAAAAGCCTGATGTGCGAGGGTGGCGCAAGGTGATGGCCTCCTGACACGGCCCCACCGCCTCGCTGGCCTGGTGTCCCGGTCCTTGACAACAGCCGAGGTGGGTGGAGTGAGGCAGAGCAGCTGGCTGGCTCCAGGAAGTGCTGACGGAGGCTGAAGGAGCAGGGACATTATCATCACCTGGCTGCTGGCTCTGCCGCCCTTCAGAGGATTTCACAGCACGGAGTCAGAGAAAGGAGGTGGAGGAGGAATGGTAAGAAAAACTCATTAGAGTTTCAACTCTCTGGAACATCACTGTGTTTCTTACAGTCGCCCACACCCTGGTGATCTGAGGAGTTCACCAGGGTACCTCCTCCTGCCCTGGGACTCACCTGACCAGTAGGTGTAAGCAGAGTTGTGGGGACCCACAGGAGGAAGGCCAAGCACTGGGCAGCGCTGACCAGAGGACACCACCCTCTGTTTCCTCCCGGCTTTCCATGCTCAGGAGTGGGACGTTTGCCACCTGAGTGGGGCATCCATGGCCTTGTGGCCAGCCTGTCAAGAACAATCTGGTACAAGAGCCACTCTCCTCGGGCTGGCTCTTCTCCACTCAGGGCCCCACAGCAGTCGCTCTGCAGGCCAGTCATGGAGTGGAGCTGCAGCAGGAGCCACTGGATGGAGCAGGCTGTAAGCCACACCTTCCTCCCCCACTTCCCTCCTCCAGAGCTCCCAGGTGCCCAGCCCTGACTCAGGTCAACAGAACCCCGAGAAAGTCCATCTTCACTGCACCCCAGGAAGTCACAAGGTAGTTGGGGCCAGGGGAACAAACACACACAAAAAAGAACCAGAAATTCTCAGCTGTCCGCTCAGACCTGCCCACTCAGCCTTATTCTGGGTGTGTAAATCAAGATTGCCGGATGTTTTTAAATTCGATTTTCCACTGCTGAGAGGGAGCAGGGGCGGGTCAGAATGAAGGCCACTACGCACAACCCAGCTGACCTCTGGGTGAGGGCATTTCCCACACACCTGTCCAGACTCAACTCAGACCCACCTGAAGGGGACACGCAAAGAGGGACACTCCCCGCCCAGAGAGCACATTCACCGCCACTTCCTTTTCGTCTGAGGTTCCAATCTTCACGGAAGAAAGGGCATCGTGTATAATTATCCAGTTACTTTCCAACATAATTAAAAGCCACAAGAGGACTTCTAAAACATTCCTAACAGGGCCAGCCCCGTGGCCTAGTGGTTAAGTTTGGTGCACTCCACTTTGGCCGCCCAGGTTTAGTTCTGGGTGCAGACCTATATGGCTCTGTTATCAGCCATGCTGTGCTGGCGGCCCTCATACTAAAAAATAGAGGGAGACTGGCACGGATGTTAGCTCAGGGCAAATCTTCCTCAGCAAAACAACAAGAACAACAAAATTTGTAATAATGAACAAAAAATGAGTAATAAAAGACTGGATTAAGAATGAAATAGGGTCCAGCCTCATGGCTTTGTGGCTAAGTTTGGCATGCTCCGCTTTGGTGGCCCAGGTTCAGTTCCTGGGTGCAGACCTACACCACTGGTCAGTGGCCATGCTGTGGCAATGACCCACATACAAAATAGAGGAACACTGGCACAGATGTTAGCTCAGGGCTAATCTTCCTCAGCTAAAAAAAAGAAAAAGAAAAAGGAAAAAAGAAAGAAGGAAACAGACAATGCTAATTGATGTCTTTCTTTACAGCGTTTAAATCAAGCCCCTGAAACTGGAATGCCAGCTAGTGTCTGAGGGAAAGGAAGCCATTCCCAGCAGGTTCTTCCTGCTGTGTGGCTCCCTGATGGGGCTGAAAGTGCTCCTGGGTACCGTGGACCACAAATGCCCTCACAGCCAGGCAGTGACCCACCTGAGCCAAGGTCACCCAATGATTTCATGGAAGGCTCCAGCAGCAACATGGCCCTTTGATACTGGCAGGAGATGCCGCTGTGTTGAAAGCCCAGGTCATTGGTTTTCTACGTAGAACTCCCAGGTCTCACCTCCTGGGAAGCATGGCCCCAGCCAGGCTGTCTGAACAAGCGATGTGCACTCCGGTGTGTTTCCAACAAAGCATCCAATGCATAATGCGAGGATGCCACCCCAAACCCAAGACCGGCAGCTGCTGTTTCTTAGTGTTACTTGTTAGGGAGAGAAAACGAGCTCCCACCAAGTTCCCAGAGACAGACGAAAAGCAGAGGAGGATTGTCTGGGTCTTCTAAGAAAAAGCTTCTGTACGATAGGTGGACATGCAGAAGTGCCCAGGATCCATACAACAGCCGTCCTGGCAGTCCCAGGCGCAGGAGGTCCTCCTGGACATGCGTTTGGCCCAAGGCACCTGAGACGGTCCTGTGGGCAGGTTTCTCCCTTCCTGGCTCGATAAAGAAACTGCCCCATGGAGAGGCCCATATAGCCAGGAACCAAGGGTGGCTGGGTGCTGCCAAGAACCACGTGAGCTTGGAAGGGACCGTGCCCCAGTCAGCACCTGACTGCAGCCTGTGAGAGACCCTGAGGCCCTGTGAGGACCCAGAGAGGCTGTGCCTGGATTCCCGGCCCACAGAAACTGCGCATTAATAAGCGGGCACTGTTTAAGCCACTCAGTTTGCAGTAATTTCTTTGTCAGCTCAGGCTGCTATAACAGAATACCACAGACTGGGGAACTCATAAACAACAGAAACTTATTTCTCACAGTTCTGGAGGCTGGAAGTCCAAGATCAAGGCACCAGCAGATTTGGTGTCTGGTGAGTGCCTGCTCCCTGGGTCACGGATGGCCGACCTTGCTGTGTCCTCATGTGGCAGAAGGGCGAAGGAGCTCTCTGGTCTCTTGTATGAGGGCACTAGTCCTATTCACAAGGCTCTACCTCATGATCCATCACTTTGGGGGTTGGGTTTAAACGTGTGAACAAACATTTAGTCCACAGCAATAACTAATACAGCAGTAGTACCAATACTAACACAAACAGGCACTCCTCTGAACAGCCACTGTGCCCACAAAAACCCATGGAAGCCAAACAATAAGAACTTTCATGAGGGTGTGGTGGGCAGAATAATGGCCCCTCAGAGATGTCCATGTCCTGATCCCTGGAGCCTGTGAACATGTTTCCTACAGGTCAAAGAGACTTGGCAGATGTGATGGGGCCATGAGGAGAGAGGAGAGAGGATCCTGGGTTACCCGGGCAGGCCCAAGGTCATCACGTGAGTCCTAAAAGGTGGGGAGCCTTTCCTGGCTGAGTCAGAGAGATGAGAGGGCAGGAGGAGCAGAGATTCAAAGCCTGGGAGGGCCCTGAGCAGGTTCTGAAGATGGAGGAAAGGAAACACAAGTGAAGAGTGCAGGATCTCCAGAAGCCAGGGCAGCCCTGCGTTCACAGCCAGCAAAGAAAGAGATCTCGGTCCTACACCCACAAAGAACTGAGTTCTGCCAACAACTCAATGAGCACGGAAAGAAATGTCCACTAGAGCCTGCGGCAAGGAGCGCGGCCCGCCAGCACCTCAACTGCTGACGTGTGGCCCACAGAGCCACAAGGTAATGCGGCACAGCAGGGACAGGAAAGGAGCACTGAGGTGAAAAGCAGCCAGAGGCTACTTAGTGAAGCACTATGTTTACTATAAACACACTGGATGCAAACTAAAACTCCATCCACTGGGAACGGTTACACCACAGAAGGGGACCCACAGGACTGAGCGCCATACCGCTGTTACCGAGACACAGCCCCTGCCCACCAGCACGGCTGAACAAAAGCAGGACGTGGAGCGAGCAGGACTCTCACGCCCTCCTGACAGGGCAGAGGCTGTCCACCTGCTGTGGAATATTGTCTGGCGGTGTCTTCTCAGGCTGAACACGCACACTCTACAGCCCAGCAAGCCCGCTCCTCAGGGGAGCCCCAGCAGAAACGGGCACTTCTGTTCGCCAAAAACCTCTATGAGAATTTCACAGGAGCACTATTTAGAACAACCCGAACATGCAAACCACCCAGAAGCCCACGTGCAGAAGAAGAGATGAACACACTGCCCAACTCACAAGCGGAACGTCACAACACAGAGACGGGAGACTACAGCCACACACCAACGTGGCTGCATCTCAGAAAAGGGAGAGAGAGCCAGACACACAGAGTACACACTGTGGGACTCCATTCACAGGAAAACTCCAGAAGTGCAAATTCGTCCGTCACATAAAATCAGCAGCTGCTAGGCCCGGAGCAGAGGGGTGGGCTGTAGAGAGCGGGAGGACTGAGTGTGGCGATGGGTCCTCAGGTGTGCCACCTGCCAACACTCAGCGAACTTCAAATGGATACAGGTTTCTGGTACATAAATTACACCTTCCTAAAGCTGAGTAAAAGGAATGCAGAGCAAGGGGAACTCTCAGGCATTGCTGGTGGGAATTCAAGACGACAGCACAGCTTTAGGACACATGTGTGACCCAGCAACACCACTCCTGGAGCCATGTCCACACAAGGATGTGGTGCATGTGTTTCATACCACTGAATCATACACTTACAAATGGCCAACGTGATAAATATGCCTACTTTACCACAAAAATAAATTTTTAAAAATTTTTAAAGGATTTGTACAAGAATGTTCATAGCAGCATTATTCACCATAGCCAAAATCAGGAAATAATCAAAACTGTATGGATAGGTAAACAGATAAACCAATCGGGGCATATTTGTGCAAAGGAATGCCGCCCAGGAACAAAAAGGAATAAAGTGGTACGTGCGACATGAATGAATGTCACATACATCACGCGGAGTGAACATGCCAAAGACAAGGAAGGCCACATTGTGTGCTTCAGTTCACAGGAAGTTCTGGAGAGGCCAAAGTAACCTCGGTGACAGGATGCAGACCAGGGGGGCTGGGGCTGGGGCCCGACTTCCAAGGGCCATGGGAGAACTTCTGGGGAGGTGAAAACATTCCCTATCTTGATCAGGGCAGTGGTCACAGAGGCGCATACATGCGTCAAAACTCAACAAACCGCCCACTTAAAATGGGTACATTTTACTGTATGTAAACTATATCTTGATAACATTAATTCTTACAAAACGTCAACCCACAGGGATTGACCTGCTCTCGGAGTTTGGATCAGAAGGCCTTTCGATGATGAGGGGCTGAATTACCCTCCCAGATGGGTCTGAATACAGATCAGAGCCCGATGCAAATGCCCATCCCCTAAGGTGCTGACCACACGGACATTCTTGGAACAAGGACGATCTGCTGGCCCCAGTGCCTGCTCTTCAGCGGCCGAGGTCTGCCACGACAGGGCACACAGGTCTGCTGCTTCAGAGCGGAGGAAGGGGGTTGCCTGGTGAAGGTCGGAGAAGGAAGCCGAAGTTATCTAGCAAATTTCAAAACGCCTGTCTACACCGCATGCTGGCTCGCTGGAGGACCTCTAGGGCCATCTGTGGACTGGTTTCCTGTGAAGGAAGAGCTTTTCCTTAATGCCTTAGAAACCAGACCAGACCAAAGCAAAGCAAAGCCTTCTGCTTTCCATGAAGAGCAAGCACACTCTGCACGCAAAACTTAGTGAAATATGGAACGTTAAAAAAAAACAAAACTACTCGTAACTCCAACACTCAGTGATAACCTCCATTAATGTTTTCATGTATTTCACTCCACAATTCTCTCATTTCACATACATTTATACACCATATAATTAGACATACTTCTTTTACCACTTAACAAGATATCAGAGAATTCCCCATATCACTGAATATTCATGAACTATTCCTCCACACCAGCAGTTTTAAAAGCTGTATAAACCTCACTCTATGAAGAGACCATATTTCCACAGCTGGACCCTGAGGCTGTTTCAGGTTTTTCATTTTAATTAACAAAAACAGCCTTGTTTTTCTCTAGTTGCGTCCCTGCTATTCCGCAGGAGAGATTCCTAATTACTGGTCAAATAGGAGGACTGTCCACGGCTCCGGATACGCAGCGCTGAGTCCCTGAGAGCGAGCATGACATGTGCACCCCTGCGTCTACCAGACATCCTCCGTGATGAACTCACAGGGAGCATCCCATTCCATGTAATTTTAAGGTTAAACATCTTTCCACATGTTTTTCATCAGAATCTCTTCTCTGAGGACTCTGTGTGTGGCCTTGGCCAGGTGACTTCAATGAGGAAATACTCCCAGTAACGATACCACGACCAAGTTATTACCCCTCATTGAGGGATCTGGTCACTGCTGATCTGGACCCAAATCAAATCACTTTCCAGTCCAGTGATCGAGAAAGCTGTGCGTCAGTGTGTGACAGTGGGGTGTATGAGCGTGTGCACATGTGTGGCACGCACCCAGCATTGCTGGCTCCCAGGGCGACCGCGGCAGCCTCTGCATGTTGACGAAGGACCCTACCTGCCCCACTGCACCGAGATCTGTGCTCAGGGACACCTCTCTCCTGTCCAGACTGCGTGTATAAGAAAATGAGATTCAGCTCCCGACACCTTCCAGTGGTCAGACCCAGGAAGAGAGAGGCTCAAACAAGGGCACACAGCAATCAATACAAAATAATCGGGTAAGACCTGGAGCTGCGCAGAATGAGCACCATGCTAGGCGGCACTGGGCCCAGTGCCGGTACCCGGGCAAGGTGGGTGGCGGTTAGAGCTCCCACCTCCACAGTGATGTTTAGACCTAAACACAGTTCCTCGGTATTCTGTTAGGTGTCCCCGTATGCCTTCAGTCACTCAAGGCTGTACAAAGCGTCCTAAGTCCCAAAATTGTCACTTACCCTATGACCCATCCCCCGAGCAAGGTGTCACACAGACGTGATTAGCAGGCAGTCCCCCTACTGTGGCCCAGGTGACAGACAACTGCTGCCCAGGAAGGTCCAGGCTAGCGACAACCCAGCTTACGATCCCAAGAACCGCCAGACGGAACGCAGGCCTGTCTCAGCCACAGCACTGTCGCCCAACCTGGGAACCAAAGCAGTGTGTTCTGACCCACCTTCGTGACTTTCTGAGCTCACAAACACGTGTTTATCACCCAGACGAGATCTCCGTCCAGGGCTGAGACTAACTCACTTGCCCAGAAATCTGGCACCTGGCTGACTGCATTTGGACACTTTCCAAAATCTGTGAAGTGCCTGCCCATTTCCAGTACTTCCATTCTCTGTTCTTCCTCAGAGATGCTGGGACACCCTCTCTCGGGATGGGGACATCTCTCTCTTGAGATGGGGGAACATCCTCTCTCGGGATGGGGACATCTCTCAGGATGAAGACGTCTTCTCTCAGGATGTCTCAGGATGGGGACAACTATTTCTCAGGATGGGGATATCCTCTCTTGGGACGGGGGCATTCTTTTTCGGGATGGGGATGTCCTCTCTCAGAATGCAGACATCTTCTCTCTCAGGATGGGGACGTCCTCTCTTGGGATGCTGGCCTCCTGACACCACGCCCTCTGCACTCCTTCTTGATTAGACCTTGACTGGACCACTCCTCGCCTTCCCTTCCTCCTCGCAATCCTAAATGCCCATCTTTCTGAGCACCCCATCCTGCATGAATCGCTTCCCTCTTACGCATGCTAGCCAAAGGGCCATACCACTCTGCTATGTGAATACCTAGAGCCTTGAGGGGCCGAAGCTCATGGTCATGCCCCACCGTTCCCGCTCATGTCCTTGGGTCCCCACCACCACCATCAATGCTGGGTTTACACAGTCACCTCTGTCCCCCATCTCTCCTCTACCCTCTGAAGAACACATGTCCACAGTCAACAAAGTACCCACTATGCTGATCCTGGAAGAAGAGAATTGTGCACTGTGGACATCAGACTTTGCTTGTCAGCTCGACGCGAGCATGATCATAACCAGACAACCTCAGCTACCTCCTTATGCTCAAGGTTCAAGTTCACTTGATTCACTTGTATTTACCCTCATTCCCACTTTCCCACCCTAAGGATGACCCCACACACCCAGTCTTAGCTCGGCCAGCCCCTTTCCTGGTCTCTGTCACCAGCTCTCACAGTCCTGACATCCTCTCAAATACCCAGGACAGTAAATTCAGACCCACAAGTCATCTTCCTTCCCTTCTCACATTCCTTCTGCAGCTTGCTCCAAGCCAGGTGCTGGATGCCAGGACCTTTCGCCGCTCTCTCCAAATGCCTGATGGAGACGCCCTGACTGATGTGGCCCCACCACACCCCATCAAGAGGCGTGTCCCCCACTAGGTGCCGCCCACTCCCCAGCCTGGCTCTGACTCCAGCCCCTTCTCCTTCTCCTCACAGGCTGCAGGGCCTCAGATCAGTTAGGGGGACAGCTTTTCAGGGACCAGCAATTTCACACCTTGCCAATTACAATTCAAACACAACAGGAGGCAAAAGTGTCCACAGGACCCTTCCCACCTATGTCCCCAACTCCCTGTCAGGGATTCCTTCCTGGAGCACAGTTCTATTTATCATCCAAGCCATGAACATTCCTGCTGATGGGAACAATGACAGTACATGTACACAGCACGACACAGCAATGTCATTGCAGCTGCACACCCCTGCCAGAGTGAGCCGGCTCTGCGCTGCTGCTGTTATCTGCTTGAGCTTATGGCAAGTACTAAAGATTGAGGAAAAAACTCAAAATTGAAAATATCCTACCTACTCAACCGTTTCCTGAAAATCCAGAAAAAGCCACACCAGTCCAAATTATAAATCAGCCTAATTAGCAGCATCTGAAGCAGATATTGAACCCTGTCCTTCCTAGCCTGTCATCCTCTGAGGGAGGGGTGGGTTGACATTTACACCACAGAGAGCAAGAGCCTCCGACAGAGGGGTAGATAGGAGGAGTCCTGCCACATGCACAGATGGGTCTGAGCACCGCCTTTTGTAGCCTTCTGGAAACGGGTGGCTTGCTGCCCTGGCTGGTGGCTGACCCAGGGAGCTCTCACGGTTTTGCTTTGCTGGGTGCAGCCAGGGCAGAAGCAGCACAATGAAGGGAGAACAAATGGGCCTCTGACCGGTCCCAGGCCCCAGGGCAGAGGGAGGAGGCAGCCCCAGAATCAGGGACAGAGGTGCCAGGAGGGCGAGAAAGTACACGGAGGAAGGAAAGAGTTCAGTTTGAGATGCAATGAGGACATGAGAACAAAAGATATGGGAAGTGCTGGAGAAGAGGATTGTGGTCACCAGAAAGAGGAGCCAGGTACAGCGGGGAGGTCAGGGTGAGGGTACAAGGGCACGTGGTAAGAAGAGGGTCATCCTGGACAATCCCAGTGCCAGGCTCCTGGCGGCTGCGCTCTGATTGAGGAAGGCTAGAGAAAAGCATCAACCAGGAGCTCAGTGGCCAGCCACCAGCCCAGGGCCAGGAGAAGGGGGTCAGGCAATCAGTACCCAGGAAGACAGTGGGAGCAAGGCCTGTGCTGCCCGTGACGGATGCAGGTTCTCAGCCTAAGCCTACTTCCTCATCTGTAAAACAGGATGATGACGGTGCCTCCATCGCAGGGTGGCAATGAGGACCAGACAAGGAGCAGAGCAGAGGAGGAGCTCAGCACCAAGACTGGCACACATCTCGTATCTGCCAAAGGAAAAGCAAACTCCAATAATCACCCAGAAAATGGGTGAAATCCAGGACATAAGCGCCCAACCAAGAAGAGAGGAAGAGAAGGGACTGAGAGGGGCTGCGTGGTGACTGAGTGACGAACATCAGGTGGCTGCCAGCACAGGGACGTTGCACACAGGCTGCTTGTTCACTTAAAACACACATTCAGTTAGCACCTCCTGTGTGCAGTCTCATACTAGCACTGGGGACAACACAACAGACAAGACACCAACAGTACACAGTCCAGAGACACATCCTGACTTGGGAAAACAGCACGGGGAGCGTCCAAAGATGCAGTTTCCCCTGGGTTTGGACTGAGGACAGAAAACAACTTCCGCCAGGTGAGAACAGACATTTGTCCAGTGAAAAACAGCACAGCCGGGGCTGCAGGGAGCTCCAGCCTGGCTGCTGGGTCGCTGACACAAGCCCTGGCCCACACTCTGGCAGGCTAGGGGTGCAGGACATAGCTTCCTCCCCCCATGGGCACAGCAGGCATGTTTGGTCCCACAAACACAAAAATAACCAGCAGGTCCCAGACATCAATCACTGCAGACCTTGACGCTTGCCCAGCTTTGTCCACACCCATCACAACCGCCTCACTCCTCCTACCTACTGGACCTCATTTCTCCCCTCCCTGCCACACCCTGGGCTCAAAGGACGCGAGCGTCCTATACACTCAGCAACATGCACCCCCAGAGGAGCAGAGAGAGATGGAATTATGCCCACCCTCAAGTCTTCCAGGACGTGGGCATATCGACTATAATCTGTATCCTGTTGGCCCCCAACCCTCACATGAAGATTTGTTGGAGCCGAGGCACAAAGGACATAACTGCCTTAATCGAGGATGTTCACTACCCTCAGGAGAACTGGACCAGGCCCGTGCACCACAGCAGGACGCCTCCTGGGCTCTGAGGTACACCCAGCTTGTTGCCTCGGGGTCAACATGGACCTACCACCCCAGAGTCCCAAGCGCCCCAGAGCAGAGGCAGATCTGGCAGCGCACTCAGGAGTAGAAGCTGCTCACAAAACACTCGAAGCTCCTTCCTGCCAACTCTTACACCCAAGACTGCTTGCTGCTTCTGCTCTGGAGCATAATTCCCCAGCGGATGGCCCCAGGGGAATCTCTATGCAAAGTGATCTTCTGCTCTGTCCCAGGGAGAGCAGAGGCCCTTCCCCTCAAACCACGGCTATGTATTAAGAAAAAGACATCTCCCGAGATGAAAGCTTCCAGAACTACGGAGGCCTACAAACATGGCGTGCATCAGCATTACCAGATGCCAAGAGCCTCCTGTGGGCTGCCACAGGTGTTGGCACCTTGTCATATATGGCTCGTCACTGCTTCAGGTGCTGGCGCTAGAAAAGGCCACTCTGATGACTCACATGTTTGTGAAGCTGGAGAGAGCGACATGCACTCACGTACCTGTCTGAAGAACAAGCTAGACAAGACTTCAACGCAGGTTAGCAATCTGGTTGGTCCAAAGAAGGAGGTTTGGTTACACGCCCTTCATGGGGTGGGGACCTCCCTGCCACCACAGGTTATCTGCTCCTGGTTAGAGGAACCATGCAAGTTTAGGCCGAAAACAAGAAGCCTGGAAGCATGCTGAGAACTTTTAACAATAAAGAACAAAAAAAAATACACATATATCCTTTGTAAGAGAATCAGAAATTAAAAACTCCTGAATATCACAACTCAAATTCGCAAATTCACATGATGTCAAATCCTGAGAACCAACTGCTTCAGGGCTTCCATGACCCGCAACATTCTCCCTTAGGAAGACCTCGGAGAAGCAGAAAGAAGTGCTCTCCAATCCCCCACCTCCACTCTGATAAACAGCACCGGGCCCTAGGGTCGGGAGCTGATGTCCTGACCTCATGCTGCGCACATGTGAACCTCGACGACCCCTAGGCACAGGCGGCCTGCAGGGCCCGGTGACTGTGCCCCGGCCCCAGCAGCACATGGAGCCTTTCTGAGAGCGGACCTGCCTCAGCATTCTGGCAGAGGACCCTCCACTGGACCAACTCCCTGAGAGTCTCTGACATCGCCATCTCCGGCATGTCTCCACGTTTTACTCAACACCAGTGCCGCTTCGGTCAGTGTGTCACAGGAAGTGTGGCAATGCACCCAACCTGACAGAGAGGACGGGAGGTGGGTCCTCTCTCTCCAGCTAGTGGCTCTGTGTTCCCTGGGCACTCACTGCACCCGGCTAAAGCACCTGACAGTGAAGCTGAGCTGACGCTCAGAAGTGCAAATCATCATGCCCGAGGCAACCCAACCCGTCTCACGCCCTGCACGACACACACCGCGCACTGGCACTGCGAGCCTGCCAGGCACGGGGCTCCAGGAAGCAACACTGCCCCTGGGAAAGCGACTCAACCGCCCACTGAGTCGAGAGGAACTCCTCCAACAGTCACCGCCAAGTATCCACTTAGGTGGCAGGGACAGGAGAGCGCCCGGCTAGAGCCCAACAGGAACCCTCCTGTCACAGCCCTGGGGGGGCCTCAAATCTTTCCTCTCTCACCTAAAAACTAACCCGGGCTCTTCCCTTCTCGCCCTCGGAGACGTCTCCTCCGAGCTGGGGCTGAGCGCACGCGCCGCGGGAGGCGGGCAGCAAGGACCCGGCGCAGGCGCCCACTGCTGAAGCTGCTCCAGCGGGAGGGCGTCCAGCCAGACCAGGTAATCCAACCACCCCGACGAGCCCTAAACGGGAGAGTCGGCAAAGGAGCGTCCACGCTCTCAGCTGCCCAGGGGCAAGCGGTTCAGCAAAGAGCCAGCGCGCAGAGCGGTCAGACAGGACCGACGACGCCCAGGAAACAAGGCAACAGGCGCCGCAGAGGGCAGGGCTTTAGGAAGTAACATCGGCCACAAAACACGGCACCTCCAGGAGCCTGGACGCCGCCTGCCATGAGCAGGGCGCTGCCTCTAAGGCGACACCCCTCGCGGCGGGGACCGGCCCAGCGCAGAGGGGCGCCGGCCCCACACCTCCCCGGCCACGTCCAACGCGTAAGTCGAGGCAGGCGCAGACACGTCGTCGGCGAGGTGCATGTGCTGTGCACTCTGATCAGGGGCCACAGAGGCTGCCAGGACGCTCAGCAGCGTCGCGCACGGGGCGCTGTCTTCCCGCACGCCGGGCCGACCCCGAGCACTGAGCGCGCCCCTCGGGGACAGCCTGCCCCGGAGGAGCCGCCCTCTGCGCGCAGGCGCCCCGGGGCCGTGAGAACCCGCCGGCCGCGCCCGCACCGCACCCCCGCGCCCCCCAGCCCGACAGCCCCGCGCTCGCACCTCCCCGCCGGTGTCACGCCCCGCGGGGGAGCCCTCCGCCCTCGGCAGCCCCCGCGCAGCCGGTCCCGCCGCGGACCTGCCGCCTCCCGGGGTGCGGGCGGGCGGCGGCCCTTACCGTTGCTGTAGGCGTATGGGGACTCGGCCGCGCCGTCCTGCAGGCTCTCCAGGATCTCGCCCTTGCCCACGTCGCTGTCGCCCACCAGCAGGAACTTGAGCAGGTAGTCGTAGCTCTTGACCGGGCTGCCCTGCGTCCCCATCCTCCTCACGCGCGCGCGCGCCGCGCCCGCATGCCCCCGGCGCCGCGAGCACGGCCACAGGCTGCGCCCGACCTGCGGGGCGGCGGGGGTCGGTCAGCGGGGCCGCTCGGCCCGGGCCCGGCGCCCCGACCCCCCCGGACTGCCCCGGACCGCCGCCCGCCGGCGCCCGCCGCCCGCACCTGCTCCGCCGCCGCCCGCCTCACCTCAGCGCCGCCGCCGCCCCGCCGCTTCCCGCACGGCACCGCGCAGCCCCGCCGCCCCGCCCCCGGCCCGCGCGCCGCCATTGGCCCCCGCCACCCGCCCGCCCCTGCCCATTGGTCCGTGTGTACGTCCGTCACGACCGCCCCGCCCCCGCCGTTTCCCACACAGCGCCGCGAAGCCTCCGGTCGCCCTGCCCCATGGCCGCCTCCACGTCGTCGCCATTGGTCGTCCGTCGCCTCGCCTCCCGCGGCCATTGGTTCGCGTACACGTCCGTCATGACCGCCCGTCCCCACCATTCCCTACACAGCGCTGCGGAGATTCCGGCCGCCCCGCCTCGTCGCCGTCGCTATTGGCCAACTCGCCCCCCATTTCCCCGGAACCACTGGGCAGACCGCACGTCGATCACGGCCCGCTTTCCGTCCCCCCCCCCGCCACACACGCTCACCAATCAGGAGCTTGGAACTCCAGGTTGTTTGCATACGCCCCCTTCCTTCTCGCAGACGCGGGCAGGATGGTGGTGGTCCCCGGGGTGAGGTGGCGCGGCCACGTCCGAGAGGACAAAAGCCCTAGCAAGCTGCGGCCGCTGCTTCCGCAGACACCCCAGAGCAGGCGCTGTGGCCCCCGGAACTGAGCTCTCGGGAGCCGCCCCCTCCTGGGCGGGGGCGTGGCCCTGGCGGGGCGGGGCGAGAGCAGCCAATGGCACTCGGGGGGCCGGGGGCGGGACTTCCGCGCGCGGCGGGCCGGCGGGCCGGCGGGGCTGCGGGGCGGGGAGGTGTGGGCGCGGGGCGGGCGCCGGGGCGGCGGGCGCGGTGGCCCGCGAGCTGCGGTCGCCCGACCTGTGGGTCCGCCCTCACCCTGCGGGGGCCGTAGGTCACGACATGGCGGTGAGGGCCTGACGGGCTGGAACCTCGGGCTCCGGGGCTGTTGCTCTGCGGCTGGGAGATGACGGCAGCACGGGCTGGGAGCGGCCCACCCAGGCTCAGACCAGGGGGCGACCCGGGAGGACCGTGGTGCCTCCGGCCGTGGAGCGCTGCGGCTTGACCCGGGAGGTCTCCAGGAGGACGTGACTTTGGGGGTGTTTACAGGCTGGATGGTGTCAACTTAAAGGCAAATTCGTCTCTTATCCCATCTGAGAACGAGTTTATTTGGGAATAGTCAAAAGAATTGTAACGCCGGATGTGCATGCTATGGTGCACCATAGGCCAATCCGGAAAACAAACGACGGAGCTGCCTTTATAGAGAGAAAGAGGGAGGGGCGGGGCTGTTCTAGAGGAAAGTCCATTGGGGAAGAGTGACAGTTCAGGGTGGGGATGGCTCCTCATTGGCTGGGCTGCAGCGTTTCTCATTGGCTGAGCTGTTGCCGGGCAGGGAGAGAAATCTTCCTTCAGTAGGAAAGTAGTTGTACTTCTGCCGGAGATGCAAGTGTCCGCTCTTTGTTTGTCTTACCAACAAAAACATAGGTTCATTTACCCACTGCACAGGAGGGCCAATAAATGGAACGTCAGGCTTGTGGCAAGGAAAGAGGTTTATTATTGAAAAGCAGCCAGACAAGGAGATGGGAGTTAGATCCAGCGAAGGCAAAAGGTAGAGGTTTTATCTGGGGTTTTAGGTAGGGGAGCGAGAGCATGTGCTGGGGATTTAGGTAGGAGAGAGGGAGCATGTGGCCTTGCTGGTTGGTGCCTTCCCACCAGCCTGCGTTTGGCCTTGAAGACTGAATTTCTTTTCCCTTGACTGTCTGGACTTCTCTGGTTAGTTTTCACCTTCAGCCTGCGTTTGGCCTTGTGAGGCTGAATCTTGACGTCTGGACCTTGACTTCCTGGAAAAGACAGCTCACTCATATACTAGAAGGGACAGAAAGACCTGGTTAGTTGTAAACAACAGGTGATTATGCTGAACATACATAGCTGCAGTTATCAAAGCTCATCTCAAAGTTTTTGCTCCAGGGAAGACTTTAGCTCTTCCTTGTGGGTTTCATTTGGTGTAACTCACGATGTGCGATAGGGGTGACAGCTCCCCCTACAGGCCTTGCACAGCTTGTTTAGTAAAGGTTTCTGGTACTAATTTCCACAATGGGTGATTTTTCTCAATGGGCAAAGGAGAAGTATGAAAAGCCTGTGAACACATGTGAAGATGCAGTTTCACTCTGCAAAATGGAAATTAAAGCAAAATAATACTCTTTTCACTTGTCAGATTGGCAACATTGCTGTGGGCCATGATGTGAGAAGAGCTCTCTGGGAGGGAGGTTGGACAGGCTAATAATTCCACATCTCATTTAGCCTGGAGAAGTCCTCAGAAACGAGACCAAAGAATTTCACTGCAGGGCTGTAGTGACGGTGAAAGTTGGGGAACCATCCAGAGTCCCTGACAGAAAGTTGTTAAATCAGCCAGGTTCATGCAGTCCCCAGAGCCGACACGGCAAGGTGCTGACAACACCAAAGTGAGAGAAAAGCAAACGACAGCACAGTCTCTCCAGTAGAATGCCAATATTTATGCTTAAAAGAAACTAACACATCATTTCATTCTAGATTTACGTGTAGAGAAATGTAATGCGTGTGTAGGGTAAGATCTGGAAGCTCACCACGGGGACAGCATCTTTTCCTCAGGTTGAAGATCAAGGGTGCCTTTCTCTTCATTGATAACATTTTTTATGAGAATATATTCACATACGGCACGTAACTAATAATAAGTAACTCAAAAAGTTAAGCATAAAAATACCATATAACGCAGCATTTCCACTCCTAGAGAATTGAAGATATACATCCATGCAAAAACTTGGACATGGATGTTCATAGCAGCCTTATTCACCATAGCCAAAAGGGGGAAACAACCCAAACATCCATGAGCAGAAGGATGGATAAACCAAATGTGGTCTGTCCACTCAATGGCTATACTCCTCCAGGAAAGGGAATAAAGTACGTGCTGCGTCCCATTTATATGAATCATCTAGAACAGCCAAATCTATAGACAGAAAGTAGATTAGTGGTTGCCAGGGCCTGGGGGAGGGGGCAATGGTGAGTGAGTGCTTAATGGGTACAGGTTTCTTTTTGAGGTGATAAAAATGTTCTAAAGTTGGTGATGGTCTCCTTCTTGGCAAAGTTACTAAAAATCATTCAATTGTGCACTTGAAATGGGTGAATTTTATGATATGTAAAATATGCCTCAATAAAGCTATTAAAAAGAATAAGTTGCCAAAGCTGAGTCAAGTGCAGCCCTTACTGGATCAGGTGCTGAATGCTACTTGCTAGGGAAAGGCCCCACAAGAGTTAGGGCTCCCTACAAAGCAGATCTTTGCAGAGGGAACAAGCACATTGTCACAATGACCACACCCCAGTGCTGTGCTGAGGACAACCCAGCTGCACCTCTTCCCAGCAGGCAAGGAACGGGGTGGCAAGAACTTTCCTCCTAAGCGGGCACTGAACCTGGGCCGTGCCTCCAGCAGCAGGTGGTCTTCACAGAGAGCAGACCTCTGCATGGGCAGCACCATGCTGGGTGACCCCGAGCCTTTACTGGGCAGCACGCCGTGTGCACATTGCCGTTTTGTTTTGGCTCAGGGCCTGGGAGCTTCCTGAGGAAGTGGCCCCTCTGTTGGGTGGGTAGCACCTGGTGAAGGAGCTCTGGGCCTTCCTCTTCTGCCTCAGGGGGAGGCCCTCCGGGTGTCCTCCTGGCCCTCTGGGGAAGCAAGGAGTTGGGACGCTCAAGGGCAGAGGCTGGCCAGGGATGCGCAGGGCATGCAGCTCATGACGGTCCTGCCTGTGCGCTGGCTCAAGCCATGTCCTCCCCCCCCCCAGGAGTGGTCATTCTCTGGACACTGGTTACAGCGGGCAAGCCCCGAGCGTTTACAGAAAGGGCACATCACCCACAACACACAGTGCTTACAGAAACAACAGCCAGCCAGCAGAGGCTTATGGGGTAGGGGTGGTACCAAGTCCCCGAGGGGACAGGAATTGAGCATTGACTGGAGCAGCATGCGGGAGCTGGCAGCAGGTGCTTGTCCCCCACCTGCCTACTTGAAACCTCGACCTGGCAGGTAAGGGAGGGCTCTTAGGGGTTGTCAGGCCAGGCATCTCCTGCAGGGGTCCCTGCACCCAGCCTTGAGCCTGCCTCTGACCTGGCCCTGCCCTCTCTGCTCTGGAGTCCCCAAGGCCCCTCTCCAGGGCCTGGAAGCACCAGGGTTAATGTTTCCTTCTTGGTTTCAGAGGCTGCCCAGAAGGGACAGGGGCTGAAAAGCTATTATCGTCCCCTTTCAGAGAATTCAAATCAAAATCACCCTTCGTACTCTCAGGACTTCCCCTGAACGGGCTCCTGCAGCCATGGCCCCACTGCTCGGTTCTCCGTTGCCCAGGACAAAGCAGGGAGGTGGCATCAGCACACAGTGAGCCTTTCCAGCAGCGCCTAAGGATCAGGCACCACCATCCCTGCCTCGTAGGCCAGCACCTGTCCACAGGGCGTGATCCTGGGAGCAGGCTCCATCCACTTCCCGGCAGGGGCTTGTGGTCCTCCCCCAGATCCTGCACTGCTCCTGTCTCCTCTGACCTCTGACCTCCCAGCCTCAGAGTGGAAAGGCACAGCAGGAACCCACAGGGTCTGGGGCAGCGGGGCCTAGTGGAGGGAGGGCCTAAGGGGTGCCATTCCCTGGTGTCCAGGAGGCCTATGGACAGAGGAGGTGGCCTCCCACACAGCTGCATGCTCTTTGTAAGGATGTCTTGGGTGCCACTAGTCCTAAGCCTGGCCCCAGGGACCAGGGAAGGGACAGGACAGCTTCCCTGCCACTGAGGGACCTTAGGCCAAGGACGAAACAGCCCAGAACAGCCTCTGCTCGTGAGTCCTGGGTCAGCCCTGCTGAGGTGCCCACGTGTTGGGTGGTCAAGGGTAATTCTAGGCACGTTCAAGGCCTGGGAAGTGTCTGAAGAACACTGACAGTGACCCTGCGGCTCCCACACCCACTGGCTCTGGCTCTGGGTGAGGATGGGGCCAGGCCTCCAGACCCAGCCTCTGTCCAGGTCGGGAGTGGGGGGACAAAAGGAGAAGTCTGGGGGTCTTTGCCCCTCCCCTTGGGGATACTCACGGCCTCTACACTGGGCCCCAAGCCCTCTTCTCCAAGAAGGGTCTGGGGGTCACCCATTGAGGCAGACAGACCTTAGCCCCGAAGCTCTGTGCCCAGGCTCTCTGGGAGCACCCACAAAGGGTTCAGTTACTCTGGATCCCCCAGCCCAGGCCTGCTGCCAAGGAGGCCCCACTACAGTCCCACAAGGGGACAGCAACTAGTGGGCCAGAGGGTGACAACAGATGGAATACTCACGTGGTCACAAAGGTCCCCGTACAAATTACTTGTTAAAAGGAAAAGCAGCTTTGCAGAGAACCTGGTGGATCAAGTTAATGTCACCAGGATGGACAAACAGATACCATGCGTGCCCCAGGATGATGCGCTGGGAAAGACACAGGTTTACGTTCTGTTCCTGCCAAGCGCATGTGAGCTGGACCTTCTTGAGTCACCAGAGGAGCCCCACGCGGGGACACTTGACTGAGTATCTTCTAAAACGTCAGTGTTGCAAGACACCAAGACTGCTGTGGAGAGCTTGAGGCTGAAGGGCCCTCAGGACGGGCGCCTGGGAGCAGTGGGAGCGTGGCCCTGGACCTGCTGCAGACGGTCCTGGGGCCATCTGAGCAGGGTGGTCCTCCCCATGTGGCATCCCCAATTTTCCTGACCGTGCTGCGGTCATGCAAGTCAGTGTCCTTGGCCTTACAAGATACACACTTAACATTTTAGGGGTAAAATTAGGAGCAACTGATGATCAAATGGTTCAGGAAAAAATCGAGTATGAATATGAAAAAGCAAATGTGGCAAAACGTTAACAGTGGGGAATCTGGGTGATGGGCATTGAGAAAAACCATTATCCTTGCTATGTTTCTGTAAGTTTGAAAGTACGTCAAAATAACACGTTATCAAAAACAGGAGAAAGCTGGTGGGGAGGGAACTGTGGGGCTCAGACCTGCTTGCTGTGTGGCCTTCAAGCCACCGTCCCTCTCTGAGCTTGTCTCCTGACTGTATGTGAAGGCAGTTCTCTGTCAGTAACCCTGAGAGGGGAAAGCCCATTTCTCAGGGTGGCCTGAGGCTCAGCCTTGGAGGAGGTGCAGCACAGGCTCCGCCCAGGTCCGCACAGCAGAGGCGGTCACAGCCCTGGGGGCAGGGGGCAGGGGGACAAGGGGCCCACAGGAGAAGGCTATCTCTAGGCAAGGGCTGTGCAGGTCCAGGCACAAGAAAGGACACTGAGGACAGGAGCGGCCTGGGAGGTGCAGGTGGCATCTCTTGGTGGCCCCAAGTGGCTGGAGTGTCCAGTGCTCTCCTGGCTAGCTCTGGTGCCAGGACTGGGCTGGTCCTTGGGAGACAGGCAGGCAGCCCAGCACCCAGCACCGAGAGCGATAGCTGCCGGGCAAGGCCTGTGACAAGGCCACCGCTGTGCCGTGGGCTGGGCCACGCAGCAGGATCCTCACTGGCAGGGGCCCCAAGACAAGGGGTGAGGGGCGACAGCGGGCAGCTGAAGGACAAGCAGGCGCACCAGGCAGAGTGGCAGAGAAGTCAGCAGGAGGCATGGCAGGTCCATGTGCCAGCTCGAGTCCCGGCATCTGGCGGCAGGGGAGGCGGCCCTGGCGACGCAGGTGATGGAGGCTCTTCTCAGCAGGCTCTAGGGGCACAGGCCCTGCCTGCCAGCCCCATGCAGGGCCCTCTGGGGCTCCCTAGCCAGCCTCTGCAGACCCTCAGCGGGGTGCAGGCCTGGGAGTTGCTGAAGGAGCTCTCTGGCTTCAGCCCCTCCCGTACGTAGCCAGGACAGCAAACGCGAAGGCAGCCACAGGACGGGCAGTCAGGCAGGGAGCACCCTGCCCTGCGTGGAGTCCATGGGTTTCAGGCGATGACACACACATCAGAGCCAGGAGCGGTCCCCAGAGGGGCCTGCACCCCTGCCCTCAGCCTTGCCCTGGGAGCCCGCCATGCCAGGGCAGGGCTGAAACCGGAGAGCAAGTGGCCCTGGGTTCAGCCACCCATGCCAGGGCATCTTCAAGGGGCCAGAGCCTACACACCCACCCACGAGACCTGCAGAGGCCTGCTCCAGGGTACAGGGTGCCCAGTGCCCCGTAGCTTGGTCATCATTTCAGGACAAATGGGGGGCCAGCTGTCCCAGCACCCCAGGATAAGGGGGGCCCCGCCCCATCCCCACTTGGGGCAGAAGGTGTGCGGCCACAGTGAGGGCCTTCCCACACTCACGGCCCGTGTGGCTACTGGAAGGCACAGCTCACACTCCAAACACGCGGGAAGCTTTATTGTCACAGCACAAAAAGGCAGAATCGGGACCTGTCCTGCCTGACTCTAGCTGGTGGGGACTTGCTCAGGGCCCCCCACTGTGGCCTGCACCAAGGCTCAGGCAGCAGAGGTGGACAGTCCCAAGTGCCCATGATGGACAGGGAGCACTGGCCCCCTGCCTACGGATGTTTCCAACTCCAAGATGACAAGCCACACGTGACACCCTCTACCTCTCCAGGCCTCCTCCCCCAAGTTCCGGGGCTCACTCACACTTAGATTCTGCTGGCAGCCAGCAGGCAGACGCAGCCACAGTGCTGGACACCCCCGCCCCTGCCCAGGGGGTGCTGCAGAAGCATCTGCCCAGGAGCTGCCTGCTTCCCTGAGGAGCCAGTGAAGGGGAATGAAGATCTGCCCAAGGGGCCTATTCCTGTGGGGCACAGGGCAGGAATGGGGCAGCCAGGTGGGCAGGTGCTTGGCTTCCAACAAGGCAGCTTCAGGCACCCCACATGGCCTGGCTGCACACAGGGCCTCCCAAAGGCCTGCGAGTGGCTCCTCCTGCAAAGAAATCTCTCCGGGGAGCACCAAGAACTCAGGCATGAGGGGCGCTGCCACCCAGCTTCCCGGAGGGCCCTTGCTCACTGGGGCTGCAGGTTTAGGCTGGCGTCAGCAGCTGCCTGGATCCCCAGGTTGACTGGCCGTTGTGCCACTGAGGCAGCTGGAAGATATCAGGGACCCAGGAGTGCACCCTGCAGAAAAACCCCAAAGGGAGGAGATACTTGCAGGTCAGAGTCTCAAGGACCGTTGAGTACATCTGGGAGGGGTTCCTCTGCCCCAGTACAGGGTGTGGCCACTGGGGAGCAACCAGGAAGACCTGCCAGCACACCCCACCAGGAACAGGCATGGTGGGCAGAGGTGGGGGTTCTACAAACCTTGCCAGGGGTCTGGAAGTGAGGTGAGGGGGCAGGGCAGGGCTCCTGGGGGGCTGGTGGGCACTGGGTTAACAGTGCCATCACAATAGATCAGGAAGGGGTCCCAAGGCAAACAGTTCTAGGAATGGACTACAGGCTGGCTGGCCTGGCTGGCCACCCCTGAATCCTCCTGCTCACCACCCCCACGACCTCGGAGTTGGGAGATGTGACAGGCAGGGCCCCAGCAGGGCCTGTGGAGGCCCCAGACAGCTGGGGGCATGGAAGGCAAAGAGCGGGGCCCGGCCACCATGTGGGACACAAGCTGCCCGATGGTCAGCAGCACCCTGGCAGTGTGGAGGGCTGACTGTGGTTGGGCGTTGGTGCTAGGTGGGCCAATGGCCAGAGCCCCTCAGTCCTGCTTGTCCCCTCTCTGCCTCCAGGGGTAGATGAGCTCCCCGAAGAACAGCTTGCGGCACAGGGAGCCCCAGGAGTGCTTGGGGTGGCAGCCACAGCTGGGGAGGCGGTAGGTGTGCACCACACGACTGTACGGCAGTGGGTTTATCTGGAGATACAAGGGCAGCGCTTAGCCAGGGCCTGGCCCCCAGCTCCCTGGGGCTTGACTTCTCAGGGCCTGGTGGGCACTCGGGGGGTCCCTAGGCTGGACGAGTGTGGGGCAGGACCAGCCCTGTCCAGACATAGGGGGCAGGGGAGCAACTCAGGAGGGGGCGTAGGGTGCGGCTAGGCGTGCTCTGCTCTGGGCAGGCTGCAGGGAGGGGAGGCAGGCCGGGCTGGTGGGGCGCAGACCCCTCCATCCCAGGACTCACTCAGCTCCCAGGAGCCTCCTTGGGTGGGACTCGGAACACACTGTACCCCGAGAAAACCACACAGGGCCCCGGCTGCCTCAGCATCTGGCTTCTCCCCAAGACATGAGCAGGCTGCTAGGTATTACCCTCAGGCCAACCCTGCCTGCCAGGACCTGACACCTGGCAGCCAGCGAGTCACCTAGTAACCCACCTGCTCCCTCTTGCACCAGGGCCCCCAAAACTGTTTCCGATAAAGGAGCCCAACAGAGAACGCCTATGTGTCCTAAGTACGTGCCATCCTGCCTGGAAAGGGAGCCCATGGGGCCCAGGACAGGAGACAGGGACACAGGGCCACGCAGGCAGGACCTGGGGTGGCTGCGGGCATCTGACAGCACAGGGGATCAGGCCCTGCTGAGGGAAGTTGCAGGCAGAGCGGGTCACGGTGCCCAGAGACCTTGGGGGTGGGGGAGTCGCCCCACAGCCCCACACAGGCCCCACACCCAGGGCAGCACAGAGGGGCTCTGATCTTAGCTGCCTTGGAACGTGGCAGCACCACGGCGGGTGGGGGCCTGCCCACAGGCAGCAGTGTGAGGGGTCCATGGAGCCCTACCTGCATCAGGAGGCGGAGGGGCCTGCCAGCCTCGTGCTCCAGGACTCGGAACTTCACGCCAGCTGCAAGGAGAGCAAGGTGCCCATGAGGGCGAGCAGCAGCCCTCCCAGGGCTCCCAGGGCCCTGAGGCAGCCCCTTCCGTCCTCATGTCTGTAGCTGACAGAGGGGCTCCGACGGCACCGGGCCTTCATCTCAGAGCAGCACTCACAGGGCT
This sequence comes from Equus asinus, assembly GCF_041296235.1. Taxonomy (NCBI): domain Eukaryota; kingdom Metazoa; phylum Chordata; class Mammalia; order Perissodactyla; family Equidae; genus Equus; species Equus asinus. The sequence goes on from NC_091803.1 coordinate 49,329,869, forward strand.
GCAGGCCACCGGGGCCCCTCGTGTCCTTCCGTCTGCCTGTTTGAGCTGGCTGCCCGACCGCTATGAATGCCTGCTGCCAAGCTTCACCTAGACAGCAGCCGAGGGCCTGGCAGGTACGGCAGAGCCGGCCAGGTGGCAGGAGCACAGGCTACGCTGCTTTCCGGACGGGATGTGGGTTTTCCCACAGAGTAGATGGGGCGCTTGCTAGGCGGCAGCCACCCTGCTGGCATCTAAACGTCTTCTAACGTTTGCGTACATGGCTCGGGGACCCACCAGGTTCTTGGCCCGCAGTTTGGGCTCTCAAGCCTGGGGATTCCCAAGGCAGAAGGTTCTTGAAAAGAGAAGCTAATTATCAATTGATGAAGAGGCCCCAAGGCAAAGTCAGTGAAGAAAAGAGGCAGCGGCATCTGTGGCCTTTCAAGTGGAGTTAAAACGACTCTGCTCTGGCCGGGAGCCGCGGGCTGGGGAGGAAGGTGCTGGCTCTTGGGTTTTCCACCTGCCTGGACCTGGCATGCTGGGGTGTCAGCGGAGGCTGGGAGCCAAGTGAGGTGGGCAGTGCTGTAGTTGGGTCCCTGGCCTCGGCCACCTGGGGGTCTGCAGGGAAAATGCCTTGGAAAGAGGGTTTGAGTGTATCCAGCAGGCAGCCTTCAGGTCCAAGCCCACGGAACGTGCACGTTCATGTCCTCTGGCTCCACACTTGCCAGGAGCAGCTGCCATGAGCTTTGGTGTGTGGCCCGAGCTGCCCAGCTGCAAACGGGGTGCAGGGCCTCCTGGGCATGCTGGTCACCTTGGGGGCCATCTGAACAGCTGCTCGACAGAAGCTGTGCCAGGAACTCCCCAAGTTCCCTGATACATTCAAAGCCCCTGAACCAGATAGGCCAACCCACAACCCTGTGACCAGTGGGGCCAGTCTCCCCTCAGAGGTGTCTGGCCAACCCAGTGGTTGCAAACAGGGTCAGCCACCTGCAGAGGGCACGGCCAGGGCAGCTGGGATGGTGGCTGTTGTCCTGCAGGCAGTGGTGTGCTGGGGGTGGGGCAGGAGGGTGCTCCCATCATATGGAGGTGGCCAGCCCGGCGTCCTCCACCCTGGCCTGTCCCCTCCAAGGTTGAGGGGCACCAGCAGGCACATGGAGCTCCACATGACCACATGGGGCTGCATCCTCTCTGAGCCACATTCAGGCACCACTATATTCCTGCGGGCAGACCTCAGGGCAAATGTTCACGCTTGTCACAAAAAAGGGTGGCAGAAACGAGAGCTGCCTCTGTGGCCTCTGAACCTGGGTGCCAGGTGGGCCCACTCCCTCCAGCTCACTGCAGGCAGCTGGTCCAGCAGCCACCCCAGAACTGGGGCTCTCTGTCCTCCCTGCCCGCTCGCCCAGCATGCAGACCTACCTGCAAGTCTGTAGGGCCGGCAGAGCCGGAGGCCGAGTGAGTACAGCGGCAGGGAGTTGACAAGGTCCACGAGCAGATGGATCAGACCCTGCACAGTGACCACCAGGAGCCGGAGCTGCAGCACAGATGGTGTTCAGGGCCTCGGAGCCGGGCCCGTGGCTAGAGCCATGCCGGCACACTCACGAGCAAAGCAGCCGAATCGTGCTGGGCCACAACGAAAGGTGACCAGGTACAAGAGCCTGGGGGAGAGCATGCCCCCCACACACCGAGGGCACAGGCTCCACCCTGAACCTGAGGCCTAAACACGAGGTGGCAGGGAAGCAGTAGGCGGGGAACAGTCGGCTCTCCCACGGGTCAAAGGAGATGGCACTCTGATCCAGGGAACATGCCACTGGCCCTTAGCCTGAGCCACCTGGGTGCCGTGCCCTTCCTTCTGTCTGTGCGCCTCGACCCCGCGCCAGGCACTAAGAGGAGACCACCACCATGACCCGCCCACCATGGGTCCTGGCCTCCACGCACCCAGTTGCATGTCCCAGAGCAGCAGGTGGTGTCCCCCCAGCATAGGACCCCTGCTTGCTCCAGGGCCCAGCACACACTGCCCAGAATCCAGAACGGTCACACCCCACATAGCCTGCAGGGGTAGATGGCCTGCCCACGGATGCCCACTGGCAGCCAGAGCTGGCAGTGACCCCTCCAAACACTGTGGGCAAGGCCCATGGGCCAGATGCCACGCCCCGCACACCCAGGGTGCATGGTGCTCGCTCACCAGGGTGAACACCAGGTAGTATAGGGCCGTGGTAGGAAGGAGGAAGACCAGGATGGTGAAGAGCAGAGTCCCGATGAACAACTGCCAGGAGAAGGACACCAGATCAGCATGGCCCAGGCCAGGGGACAGCCCCACTAGCACCAGCCACATCCCGCTGCCCATCCCCACCAAGCCCATCCTGTAACTGAGCAGAAACAGGACACCTGCTGGCAGAACACTGGCTTCCTGAGACAACTCAGGAGAGCCCGCTCATAACAGCTTTCTCAGTACTGGGAGGGGTGCGTCTGTGTGCCCTCCAGATTTGGCGACACAAGGGGAGACAGGACCAGCCCCTCAGGTGTGCAGCCATGCACACCAAAGACAGGAGAGTTGTGGAAGTCAGGCAGAAGAAACGTGCCCTGGAGGACAGCGCCCGAGGGCCAAGTGTCAGGTCTGAGCAAGCTAAGGCTCTGTGCCTGGCCACCTCTGGTGCCTACTGTCTGGTGGCTCCCTGGGGCCCTGCGGCACCCTGAGAGCAGGGTCTGTCTCCTACCTGGGTCAAGGTTCTGTCTGTGTGAGGGCCCCAGTGCACCCTACCCATCGCAGACTCCCCATGTCCTGCAAGGTCGATGCTGACCCTGTGGCAGGGGAGCTATAGGACAGGAGTGTGGCTGCCCACTCATGGCACCTAAGCAGCTGCACTGGCCAGGCCCACTCAGAGGGGCCAGCCCGACTGGAGCTGGGAGATGATCAGCTGTGGTCACGCTGGTCAGTCAGGGCCGGGGTGCCCCCTCCCCTGCAATCCTGCCCAGTACCTGGTCCAGGTCGTAGGAGCAGGAGTCCACCCGCTGGCGCAGAACGTTCCACTTCTTCCCCCGGAAAAGACGCCAGAGCGAGGACAGGCCACAGATCTTCATGCAGTATAGCCTACAGGGCATGGGAGCTGTCAGGGCACCACGCCACCCTGCACCCACCCAGCCCCAGAAGCCTGTCCATGGTGCCCCGGGTTGGAGGGCTGCCCGGGCAGCCTGCAGACGAGGGAGCACACACCCACCTTGCACCGTAGACGTAGAAGCAGTAGATGTGGAAGGTGAGGAGGGCGATGATGTCTGACAGGATGGACAGGGCCACCGTCAGGCCCAGGCAGGCTGACAGGCCCAGGTGCCACAGGATGCGCTCGATGAAGGGGGACATGAGGTGGATGTAGCCTGGTGGGATGGGGGTTGGCCCTGAGGGGGGCACCCAGGGACACCCTGGTCCCCCTCAAGTCCTCACTGAGGATGAGAGCCCGAGGCTTCTGGAAACCGAGGGACAGACTATGCTGCAGGCCCGGATGGCCGAGCAGCCAGCCCAGCACAGCAGGGCTCCACACATGCAGGATGCTGGGAGGGGAGGAAGCAGGGACCAAGGGGCGGGGCCTGGCTTGGGCCCCCCTGCCCCACTCAGCTGATGCTTGTGTCCATAGGGGCACAGGCTTCAGGAGCCGAACTGGAAGTCACTGGGGCCAGGTGAAGTCCCGCCCAACCAGCCCAGCCCCCTGCTGGCCGCCAGCACTCACTGATCCACAGGTGGATGTGGTACAGGAAGAAGCGGCCCAGCACCTGGTCCAGCGCCCGGTTCATCTTGAGCCCAGCAGGTGCGCCCATCAACCACTGCAACAGATGCTGCAGCTCTTCGGCCACGTGCTGTGAGGACACAGGAGGGGCGCCTTGTCCAGAGACTGGCCCCACGGCTGCCAGTCTGGGCAGCGCCAAGGCAGACCTAGCTCCTTCCTCCAGGTCTCTGGACTGCTGCCTCCTGACATCACAGGCCCAGGGGGTTCCCACACTTGTCTGCCACGGAACCTCTCCACAGATGCTCTGGGATTTGGGGCTCAGAGTCATGACCTACGAGGCCAACAGGCTGCCCTGGCCCACTGGACACATGGCCTCTGATGGACATCAACCTCCACACGAGGCATCCTTCCCTCCTCTCATCACTCAGGCCCTTGGCCCAGATGCCTGACATAGCACTGACTCCAGCTCACCAGGCAGCTTGTTGGGGGAGCCCGTGGGCCCACTCAGTCCTCCACGACCGAGGTCCCCACTCCACCACCTGCCATCAGAGTCCCGGGCCTTCCCTAGGTGGGTGGCCTCGGGTAGCATGAGAGTGTCCAGCCTGTCAGGGGCTGAAGTAGCAGGTGGGAGGGCTGGAGGGTCCCCTTGAGGGAAGGACAGATGGGAACTGAGAATCAAGGACAATGTTGAGCGAGGGCCAGAGATGGCATGAGGACCCTCACAAATGGGCAGGGAAGCTGACCAGCGTCTGGCCACCCCAAGAGGAAAGTGGATGTCTGGGCACTGTGCTGGCCCCAGTGGGCAGGCCCTGAGGACCCCCAGCCTCGTCACCACTCCTGAGGCCCCATCATCGAGGCCGCCACCCCCTCCCGCCACCATGCAGGCCTCTCCCAACCCTGTGTGAAGACCTCAGCCATGTCAGGAGCAGTGAGAAGAGGAACAGAACGCTCTTTATAAATAGAGCTTATCTAATATTTAAAGGACAAGAGCTTGGCGGCAGGAAGAGGCTTTCATTTTTAAATTAAATATTTATACTTCTGAGCAATTTTGCAAAAGGGAGGTCTAGGATGAAGCTGGCCAAAAGGCAGAGTGTGCAGGAGCGAAGGTGAGGCAGCCGAGCCCCATTCCCAGCCACCAGCCTTCTTCCTTCCTTCTTCCTCTGGGCCCAGGCCTCCCCGAGAAGCCATGGGGACTTGGCCTGTGAGGGCTCCTGCCCCACGGGGTCCTGGCCTGGCTACAAGCAGCTCCAGTGCACACCGGTGGCTGGACGCTGATGACAGCAGGCAGAGGCTGAGCCCACAAGGACCACCCAGCCAGGCCTCAGCTGCTCGACCACACCCAGAGCTAGGAGGCCCCCCGCAGAGGCCTAGGGATGGCCTGAGGGGCCAGAGGGACTGCCCTAAGCTGGAAGACAAGCTCCCACCAGAGGGCTTTTGGCTTTGAGAAGGGAGACAGAGAAGCTGAAGGCGTGGAGACGATGCAGAAATGCAGCAGGGTGGATACTGCGAGGGTGACCGTGGGGGCAGAGGAGGGGAGGGTGGTACCCAGGCCCTGGAAATGCTGCACAGACTGTGCAGGGGCAGTTGAGGAGCACAGCAAAGGAGGGGACTGCAGAATCAATGCTGGGAGCTGCATGACTGCCTGAGGGTGGGAGGCCCGAACTCGACCGCAGAGACAGCCTGGACATAGGGGAGGTTTCCACGATGCTGACCATGCAGAGGGCCCAAGCTAAAAGCCAGCTGCCCCAAAGAGCCAGGATTGCACAAACGACATGGGGGCAAGAGGGACAGGGATGCGTGACACGGGGCCTGGCAGGGGTGGTGGGCTCCCCCTAAAAGCCTCAACACGACGTGTCCCCCAGACACAACCACCTTCAGGAAGGCAAGGTAGAGGCCAGGGGAGATGTGACCCAGAGTGGGAGGTTGGGAACCTAGCAGGCAGGAGTCTGTGCAGCCCTGGGACCCTGAGAGACACCATGGCTCCTAGGTGACCTGTCTGGGGTCAGGGACGAGGGTTGCTCTACTGGCCCGACCGAGTGGAAGGAAAGAGGGGCTCTGGCCAGCTGAGGGGCCTCTGCTGCTGCCAGGAAGGGCCCCACCCCCCACCCCTGGGAAACAGGTGCTCTGAGTCCAGACCTGGCTCCACCCTAACCAACTTACGTCAGCTACGGGGACAAGGGCATCGGCCAGCTGCCCAATGCGGTCCTTCCCATGAAGCCAGGACAGCAGCGCAAGGCCGAGGGCCACGTCGAGGAACACGGACACAAGCATGTTGGCCTTCCTGGAAGGAGAGGTCCAATGAGAATGGGTGGTGAGGGCTGCCTGGCCGGAAGTGTCAGCATGGTGGGCTTGGTGCAGAGAAGGGGTGGGGAGGGCTGGGGACCGAGGTGCGTCTGGCCGCTGTGGAGGAGACCCAGGGCAGGCCGCACCTCATCAGCTGGGCAGGGTTCTCGGCCTTCTGGGTACTGAAGATGAGCGTGAGCTGCCCCAGCCGGTGCCTGAGCTGCTCACATGTGGAGAGTTTGCTCCAAATGAAGGAGAGTGGCCACAGCTTGAACACCCTGGGAAGGAGCAGAGAAGGCAGGGCCTCAGTTCCTCCTGGGGCTCTGTCCACCAGGGAGCCAGGGCCTCCTCGGCTCTCCCCAGCACACCTCACCATGCAGAGGGGAAGGGTCAGGCCAGGCTTGGCCCAAGGCCCTGGTGGCCCCAGACACCGAAGGTCACACTCCTGAACTCAGCAGGGCAGGGACACAAATGGGAGGGCCCAGGCAGACTGCCTGGCAGGGGTCACAGTGCATGAGTTGGCAACTCAACCTCCTCTGGGTCAGAAAGCGCTGACCCAGAAACACCCAGAGCGAGTGCCAAGACCACGCCCAGGAGTGGATGTTAAGGTGCCTCCCGCCACACACACCCTGTCCTGCCCAATTGGCACCCTCGTCAAGTCTCTGGCTGCCCAAGGAGACTGACTTCTCACAGAGAAAGGAAGCCCCGAGACGCCTCCAGACGATTGGACACCGAGGGGAGGTGTTCATGAGCACAGGTACAGAGAGCGCCGTGCACCTGGTCTCTGTGCAGAGCCCACCGTGGCAGGACGGACCCAAAGGGCTCCTGCAAAGTGCAGGGCCACCACCAGCCAGGCTTGGACCCTCAGGAGGAGGGAGGAGGTCTTGATCTTGGAAGGTTGAAAGCCTGTGTCTTCAACCAAGTGACTCAGAACCAATTCTGAGAAGAAAACGCATCCCGCACCCCCGACTCCAATCAAGCAGAAACCCCCCGCCCGTGCAGAGGTCTCCCCAAGACTCAGACCAGCCCTGGGCAGACTGGGGCCAACAGCATCCCTGTGGCTGCCCTGCGGGGCGGGGGGCTCAGCTCCTGCAGAGCGACTGCTATGCCTGGCGTGAATGTCACCACTGGTCACTGACCAACAGCTGCTGGACAGGCACTGCAGGATGGGGGGCACACAAGCAGTTCTTAGCCTTTCTTGGGCCCTTTGAAAGTCGATGAAAGTCTAGGACTTTCTCTCCCCAAAACTGCGCCTCAGCCCAAACACACCTTCACGTAATTCATTCCAAGGGAGTCCTGAGGCTCCCAAACCCAGCTCTCATGTCAAGGGCCCCAGTGGCTCCCACAACCCCAGGCACTGTCCACACACAGCTGCCCAGGGCTCTCTGCCAGGACAGGACAGAGGGCTCCCGGAGCCCCCGCTGAGCAGGTGAGGCCAGTCCCTAACCCTGACAGCCTGAACGCCTGGATCTAGGGGAGGGACGCCCAAGGGTGTAGCACAGCTGCTCCCCACTGGGTGGTGCCACCAGGGAGAGAGGGCCCCTGCAGCCCAGCTCCGGCCCTGGGTAACCAGCCAGAATACCCCAGCACTCTCCAGGGCCCTCGGGGGCTTTTACAATCCCTCGGCCCACAGCCAGGAGTGCTCCAGGGGATCCTGGAGAGCCGCTGAGGCTGGGGACCACCACCCCACACCCACGGCTGTCAGTGAATGGACACCACTCCACAGCCTCTAGGCCTGCCTCTCCCGCGAGTGCCGGGGCCAGGGAAGCGGGCGGCCTACGTGCCTTCAGAGGGACAAACGACTCCCAGGCAGGACACACGGCAGGCCTTGCGGGGCAACAACTGAGTCTGTTCATCATCTGGTTTCCCTTTCAGGGCCGAGCGCCCTAAGGTTCACCCTGTACCCCTACCTGGTGGGCCCCACATCCCTACTGAGGTTGCCAGGAAGCCTGGCTCTGCCCTGGGAGCAAGGGGCACCAGAATAGCAGCCACTACCAGGTGGTCCTCTGAGATACCAGGGGAGAGAGTATGGGACATGCAGGGGGCAGCTGGGAGTCTCAGAAGGGCCCGTCTGGGCCTCTGTGCTCCCTGCACACCAGGGGGTGGGCACCTACCGGGAGGTGCTGGCAGCTGAGATGAGCGACAGCAGGCAGGCCAGCAGCAGGCAGATGGGCCCCGAAGCTTGCTTGGCCAGCTCCACAAGGATGCTGGCCTCCACGCCCTCTGACTGCCAGTGGCTCAGCCGCACGGGACCCTCGTCGAACTGGTCACTTCGGAAGAGCACCTCACTGCGTGCCACAGTGTCAAAGACAGCAGCCAGGCCCCCAGCACTGGCCGTGGCATCCCCAGCCTGGTGGTCAGGCAGAGCTGCAGGCGGGTGCAGCTGGGACAGCAGCACCTTGCGCTGATCATAGAAGATAAGCATGACCTGGTCCTGGCCAGGCGCACCCGGGGAGGCGGGCACCTGCCGGTGGGTGGCCTTGCAGCTCCAGAACTTGCTGCCCCTCTCCCGGCACAGCTGCAGCCAGGGCTCGTGGGAGAAGATGGCACTCAGGCCCTCCAGGAAGTGGCCTAGGCTCTCCTCGGACTCCTGCCGGCGGTGGCACCAGGTGCCCAGCACGGCCACACCTACCCGGCTGGCCTGCTGCACCTGGGCCAGGAGCTCCTTGACCTGGATGGGGATGAAGGGAAAGTGCACCACAGCCAGGACCACAGCGCTGCTCTGCTCCGGGACCCACCGTCCAACCAGCAGGCCACTGTCCGCTGAGGCGCAGCATGTGGGGAAGAAGGCCTTGAGCACCATGCTGGGAATGCTGGAAGAGACGGGAGAGGCTCAGTTCAGAACTGATGACCCCAGGGTGGCTGGCAGTGCTGTCGCTGCAGGCCGTGAGCCACGGTGTCACAGACTGCCCTGACGGACACATCTACGTGGCCACAGGACCCGTGGACCGGGGCGACCCCGCTCTGGGTTTGGTCGCAGAGGCTGGTGGGGGCTCCCCGCTGTCCGTCTCCCTCGGGTACTGCCCCTACCTCCACCCTGGGCTGCTGTGAGTGCAGGCCCAGCCCGGAGTGCCCCTGTCCCCACCCCAAGGCAGGTCAACACACTCCCTCATTTCAGAGACAAGCAGGCTGAAGCAGGGCGAGGTTCTACAACCTGCTCAGGACCACTCACAGGGTGTGCGGGCACACAAAGGTTTTGTTTCTGTTTTTGAGGAACCTGATTAGGGCTTTTTATGTGTTGCACATGGAAAAACGTACAATCTCATTAACAATTAAACTAATACAAACTCAAACTCTAACAAAACTAGATTTACTTACTAAGTGAGCAAGAATAAAGATGAAAATTTAAACAAATTGCTGCTGTCCAAGGGAAGCCAGGCGCGTGCACACTGCCAGCGGCCCTGGGAACTGGTGCAGGTGCCCCGAGCCCACCCCTGCCCAGTGAGGCCCCAGAGGAGCCTCGGCACTCGGGGAGCAGGCTTAGGCTCGGCTCTCAGTGCTCAGGGGGCTTCTTCCTCTCTTGACCCTCCAGGCCTCCGGCCTCTGGCCTGCCCACCCTTCCCAGGAGGAGCCCTTGAACCTGCCACTTCAGGGCAGGGCTCCGAGCAAGGGAGTGTCCTCTTGTCACAGCTGAGCGCCTCCTTTGGGAGCATCCCTCCCACCGGGGAGTCATCTAGAAATGGGGCAGGAAGTCCGCCAGCCCTGGAGAATGGGGAGATCCCGCAGGCTAAGGGGGACCGGCCTTCTGGCCTCTCCCAACCTTCACAAGGCCTCTGAGCAGCAGGCACAGCCCCAAGCGGCCGTGATTCCTGAATTCTGTGGGACCTGAGCCTTGGCTTGTCCAGAAGTAAGCTCACTGGGGATGTGGGGTTCTCAGCTAGCACCTCACTCCTCCCCAAGTCCCCCAAGATGGGGCCTGATGGGCAGCAGGGTGCTGAGGGGATTCGCCTGGGGGCATGCCTTTCTCAGACACTGCCTGCCCCCACCTCGGCACAAAGGGCAGAGTGGCCGCCCTGAGCTAAGACCCCCAAGTGAGAGCCCACACCTGAGGGTGGGATACAGGCCTCAGACTGAGCCTGGGCCTCCAGCGCCCCTTTGCTCCCAGGCCCTCGGCACAGCTGGGACAGGGCGGTGTTGTGAAAGGTGCAGGGACCCCCTTCCTGAGTGTCAGGGGGCTCTGGGAGGGGCTCATAAACACTCACGGCTTAAGAGGCCACTGGGGCAGCTGCCTTCCCCCACTGCAGTAGCCCATCTACAGCAGCCCAGACCCGGCCTAGGGGTCGAGGCCTCTCAGGCCAGCTTATTAAAGGGACCTCTCACAGCTGTGGGTTCCAAGTGAAAAGGATCCCTCTGAGTCGAGCAATGGTAGGACTCCCAAATGCCCCGCCCCCCCAGTGACCATGGAGGGCAAGCAACAGCGGGCACTGGCAGGGGAAGGCCCAGAGCCCGACGGCAGCACATGCCAAATCCCTGTGGCCACCGCCAAAGGCATCAAGGGCCAACTTGTCTTCCTGACCCTCTGCAGGGACTGCCCCCTGGACAGGGCAATTGTGCCTGTGAGGGCCGCGGCATGGCTGGCTTGGTAACCACCATGGGGGACCAGCTGGCACGGTCCAAGCCTCTCAGTCCAGCCTGTCGGGACCAGCACAGCCCACCGACACCATCACACTCTGCCTGGGGCCTCCTTTCACAGGAGCTAAGGAAAATGGCTCACCGCTCCTGTCGGAAAAGAACACGACTGGCCGAGAGTGAACAGACGCCCTCGGGAGCCACTCACACGGTGCGTTCGCTTTGGGAAAGCTCGTCGAGCTGCACACAGGTGATTTGTGCGCCTTCTCTGTGTGTATTACACTTCTTCTACAAAGTTTACCTAAAAAATTAAAAAGCAGCGGTTCTTCACGTCTAAGGAAGAAGAGCGGAGGGCAGAAGTTGATGTTCTTCTTGTCCGTGGGGTAGTGAGAGAGAACTCAACAAATCACAGGCCAAACCCCCAGCCCCACTCCCACCTCTGCCTCCGGGAGCAACCGACACAAAGAAGGCTGCTCAGATCAGACAGGCAGGGGAAGATGAAAGAGCAGGTGGTCGATAGCAGGGGGCAGGCGGGAAAGCAGGGCAGTGACTTGGACAACATGCGCGTCTTCAAAGGCTGTGATGACCAACAGGGCATGTGCCTGGACAGCCTCCTCTGTTAAGAACAGCCCCTTTCCAGAAGGGCCAGGCCCTGCCTGGACAGGCGGGATCCTCCCTGGACCAGCCAGGTCCTCCTCAGACGGGTCAGGTACCCGGGTCTCTGGGATGCCCCTCCCCACAGACCCTGAGGTCGAGTGGACCTCAGGAAGTGGAGGCTGTACTCCCCTCCCCTCCCGGCATGGCTGACTCTGAAGTCACAGGGCCGGGGACTTCCCCATTACTGCTCCTCCAGAGCTCAGAGACACCTGTCACTCCATGCCCCTTGTGTTTCAGAGAGGACAGGGACAACTGTCTTGCAGTGGGTGACAGTGCTTGTCCCTCCATTTCAGGAGAATGGAGGTGATCAGGGCTCTGTCTTTCCTCCCCTCTGCAGTCAGGCACAACTGTAAATCGCGGGCTGCAGCTCCATCCCCCTGATGTCCTTTCACAGGCCCTGCCTGGTGGGTGGGTCAGGGGGAGCGCATGCGCCCCTTGCACGCCCGGGGGGTGGGGACCGGCCCCCTAGGAACACGGTGCTGCCACGGGTCCTGTGGCCTCCCTGGGCTGGGATGTCCTCCGCGGAGGGACGGCTCCCCGGGAGAGGCGGGGGATGGGCCCGGGGGGACAGGCTGCAGGGAGGAACGGGCCCCAGGGAAGGGGGCATGGGGGCGGACAGGCTCCGCGGGGGAAGGGGACGGAGGACGGCTCCGGGAGGGACTGGCTCTGGGAGGGACGGGCCCCGGGGGCCACCCGCCAGCTCAGCCGCCACCGCAGGGCTCCGCCCTCCGCGAGCGCTCACCGGCTGCCGCCCAGGGCCACGCGCGCCAGCGGGATCGGGACGGGGCTGCGGCCGGCGTCGGGCGGGCGGGGCAGACGGCAGCACTCGCGGCCCCCACCCCGCAGCGGCCGCTCCGCGGGACGCCAGCCCCATTTCCGCCGGCGCCGGCGTTGCCGCGCGACGGTCCAGTCCCAAAGGCCCCCGAGCTGCCGCCGGCCCTGCCCGAACGTTCCGGGCGCGCAACGTTCCCGCTCTGGAGCAGGCGGCCCGGGCGCAGCAGCGTCCTGTCCCCTAGCCTCTTTGTGCCCCCTCAGCATCCTTGTTCCCTCAGCATCCTTGTTCCCCCTCAGTGTCCCTGTCCCTTCAGCATCCTTGTCCCCCTCAGCGTCCTTGTCCCCTCAGCGTCCTTGTCCCTCTCAGCGTCCTTGTCCCTTCAGCATCCTTGTCCCCCTCAGCGTCCTTGTCCCCTCAGCGTCCTTGTCGCTCTCAGCGTCCTTGTCCCTCTCAGCGTCCTTGTCCCCTCAGCGTCCTTGTCCCCTCAGCGTCCTTGTCCCTCTCAGCGTCCTTGTCCCCTCAGCATCCTTGTACCCCCCTCAGCACCCTTGTCCCCTCAGTGTCCTTGTCACCCCTCAGCATCCTTGTCCCCTCAGTGTCCTTGTCCCTTCAGCATCCTTGTCCCCCCTCAGCATCCTTGTCCCCTCAGCATCCTTGTCCTCTCAGCATCCTTGTCCCCCCTCAGCATCCTTGTACTCCTCTGGGCATCCTTGTCCCCTCAGTGTCCTTGTCCCCCCAGCATCCTTGTCCCCTCAGCATCCTTGTCCCCCCTCAGCATCCTTGTACTCCTCTGGGCATCCTTGTCCCCTCAGTGTCCTTGTCCCCCCAGCATCCTTGTCCCCTCAGCATCCTTGTCCCCCCTCAGCATCTTTGTCCCCTCAGTGTCCTTGTCCCCCTCAGCGTCCTTGTCCCCCCTCAGCATCTTTGTCCCCTCAGTATCCTTGTCCCCTCAGCGTCCTTGTCCCGTCCAGCTTCCTTATCTCCCCTCCAGTCCACTCACAGCGTCCCCCACACCCTTGCCCCATAGTCCCCCCTCCCTGCTTTCGTCCTCTGAGGGGCAGTGACTTGGCTCTTGAGGGTCCCGCCCCCAGGCTGCCTCCATGCTCTCAGAGTGATGGCCCCCAGGTCCTGCGTGGGACTCCGAGGTGCCAGCCCCCAGCTCCAGGCCGGCCCCCTCGCACGCCAGCCTCTGCAGAGCGGCACCCCCAGGGTCCCAGGGCCAGATGGGCTGGGCTGGGAGGGCAGCCCGAAGGCTGCGGCCGTCTGATCTGACCGTCAGGAGGTGTCAGGAACGACGCCTTGACGCCAGCAGTAACGGCTAGCCTTTATTGAGTGCCTACTGCACACACTTCCTTACACCGACCCATTTCACACCACCCGCGGGGCCAGGACACATGGCAGGGATGTGTGAGAGGCGGTGGCCTGGACACAGGCCCCCATGTCCTGCTGATGGTCAGAGCATCCCCTCCCCCAGGACCTCTCCTGGGACTCAGCGTGGCCGCGCTCCCCACCTGTCCCGCTCCTCCAGCAGGGGCTCCATCCTCGTAAGAGCCTCTCCTGGACCCACCGGAGCCCTCGGCCCCCCGGGAGCACCAAGCCGCTGCATCCTGGGTGGCAGAGGAGGAAACGAAGGCCCAGCCGCGAGATACCCACTCAGGAGGGGCGGACACGGAGGCCCCAATTTGGCCACGAGCCCCCAGCGCCCTTCTCTGCCTCCCCTTACCTCGCTGGGCCCAGGGACGCTGCAGGAGGCCGGGCACTGGGGGTGCCTGCGTGAATGAGGACAGTGAGGGCCACGCCCCGCCGCGCCCTCCGCCTGCGTCTGTCTGATTAGGGGCCTCGCTGGGCGGGAGATGCTCCTGGGCAAGTGCTGGCGGCCAGCCCACCACGCCCAAGACCCCCGGGCTCCAGCTGGCCAGACCCTGGGCCTCCTGGGCCCGGAGCCAGCAGGGCCGGGCCTGAGTGGACACGGGGTAGTGAGCAACGGACCACTGAACTGGTCACAGGGGAGTCGGGGGCAGTGGGTTCGTGGCTGCTGATGACGTCAGGAACGCTGCACGCAGGAGACAAGAGGCCAGCCTGGCCGGACCCAGCAGGTGTCACAAATGAGCAGGGTCAGGAAGGCACGGCCAGCAGCCCTGCCAGACCCCACCAGCCCTGACTGTTCCTCCATGGTGGCCCAGGACCCACCGGGTCAGGCTGGCTCCAAGTGGTACTGGTACACCTTGACGTAGCCGTCCCCTGCGTCTGCCACTATGAGCTGGCCCTGGGGTGCACAGGCCACACCCAGGGGCCTCCTCAGCCCCTCGGACACCAGGCAGATGGGCGCCCCGGCTCGGGGGAACAGGGTCACCTGGCGCCGCTGCTCATCCACCACAATGACGCCGCCCTCAGGGTCAGTGCACACGCCCGCTGGGCTGCCAAAGGTGTGCCCCGTCAGACCCCCCAGGGTACCCAGGGGCTGGTGGGCACTGCCAAACAGCTGCACGTCCCCAAACTCCTCGCTCACGGCGAGGCCCCCGTCAGGCCCCGGGCCCACCCAGCAGGGGCCCTGCAGACCTAGCACGGAGGCTGGGGCCAGCGGCTGCAAAGCAGGGCCCAACGTGAAGCTGTGCACGGCCCCAGGCACGTAGTCCGTCACCAGGAGGCGGCCAAGGGCGTCCACGGCCAGCCCCCGGGGGGCCAGGAAGGTGCCCACTGTCACCCAGCGGCCTTGTGGGGCTCGAGCAGTGTGCTGGAGCACGTGGACAGCTCCGTGGACGAGGTCGCTGACTGCTACGAGCCCAGCAGCCGTCACAGCCACGTCCTCGGGCACGAAGTTCCCAGCCCCTGGCACGTGGCAGGGCAGGTGGCAGATGGACCGTCCCTCAAGGTCCAGCACATGGACGCAGGGCGCAGCCCCAGCTGTCAGGAAGAGCAGGCCGTCCAGGGAGCAGTGCAGGCCCCGGGGCCCGCCTGCAGCCCCTGCGGGCACCGGGATCCGCCCCAGCAGCCGGGGCTGCCAGGAGCGAATGGGCTCTGCAGGTGGGTCCAGCATGAGGTGCAGGCCCGGAGGGGCAGCTGGCCTGGGGGAGGCCCAGGAGGTGGAGCAGGAGGCCGGAGGGCAGGCAGGTGGGCCAAGATCGCAGACTCAGCCTCTCTGAGCAGAGTTCCTGCTGCTGGGCCAGGTTTGGGGCTGGAAGAGAAATAACACCCCCTCTGCACCAAGGAGCAGCCATGTGGATCCCCCTGTGCCCTTCCAGGCAGCGCTGGCATCCTCCTGTTTTACAGACGAGGAAACTGAGGCACAGGAAGGTGGGAAGCTGATCTGAACTCAGTTCCACCAGGTCCTGAGCTTGGCCTGGTCTGCAAGCCGAGCAGCTAGCCATGTCTCCAGGCCTCCAGGAGATAATTCTGGGAGACACACAACCCACGAATGTCATCGTGGGTTCTGCCCTGGGGCCCGAATGAGCTCAAGGGCACTGGGATGTCCTGAGGTCGGGTGGAGTGGGGGGTGACAGATGAGGAGTGCTTCTCAAATTCATCTGTCCATGGAACCCCTTCTTCCTTCAGGCAGGAAAGTAGCCTTTCTTGGGAGCCCCTGCAGGTTGCCCCCACAAAGTCTGGGACACTTCCGCCCTGCATGTGAGGCAGGGGTCCTTTCATAGGACTCTCCACCTCCCCTGTCCCCAGAGAGGCCGGTGGGAGCATCTCCTACCTGGGGGCAGGCTCCTGGCCCTGTTGTGCCTGCAGTCTCTGTTGTTGGAAACCAGAGCCTGAGAGAGTGGGAGGAGCTGCTGGGGGGAGAGGGCGGGCAGGACGCCGGCTGTGGCCACATTTGAGCAGCGGCCCAAGGGAGCTCTCCGGAGTCATGTCACTCAGCTAGCTGCTAACCCCCCAGGGACTCCACAGTGCTGCTACATTCCTGCCTCGGGGCCTTTGCACTGGCCTCTGGACATTCTTCCTGCTGCCCCTGCATGGCTGGATGCCGCTCATGGTCCACCCAACCATCCCCTCCCAGGGACCCCCCAGAGCCCGCCACAACCCCCTGTAATGCAATTTGTGGGCTTGTTTCTCAGGTGGTGCCAGCAAATGTCTGTGTGTGCGGCAGCCCTGCCCGACGTCCTCCAGGACTGCAGGGTCGGGACCTCGGGGAAGGTGCTGCACCCCTTCCTGTTGGCTGGGTCACCCACCAGGGTCCAGGTGAGGGGACCATCTTGCCGCCCCCGACTGGGTAGTTTGGGTCCTGTCTCTCTGATCCCATTTCTGCACCTGTGAAGCTGGAGTGATGTCCCCCAGCAGGGCCAGGCTCATGTCTGCCCAGTGGGTGATAAGAAATTGGGGTGCAGTGACACATCAGGGTGCTGACACAAGGCCAAGGAGATGTGCGTCTCCCTCAGACTCAGGACCTGGGGATTCTCCAGACACTCTTAACTCAGCCCATAGCCCCCTGCAGCCCCTCTAAGAGGTCCCTGGAAGGTGGGGGGGTCAGCCGCCGTCTGCAACCACAATGCTCCCCACCTGGCCGGCCTGCACCCCAGCTCTGGACGCTGCCTCGGAATGCCCCAGGGTGGGGCGGGTGGCCAATGCTATCGGCTGCCCATCGCGGTTAATGGGGCAGCCGCGGGTCCTGCTGTGACTGGCCCCAGCCTGGCTGGCCCAGCGTGGGGAGCCAGGCACAGGCAGGAACTGCCCTCCCTGGGGCCATTCTTGGGTGGGCACAGGGGCGTGGCCAGCTCCCGGGGAGAAAAGTGATTAGCTGGGTGCGAGGGTCCCCAGGGGCCCCTCTCCCCTCCTGCCCCCGGTCCCCGCCCCCCCACCGTGGGAAAGGCCAAGTTGGGCCGCGCTGGGAGGGAGGCAGCGAGCTGTGAAGGCCACCGATGCCTATCACGGCCGCAGGGGCTGGCGGGGGCCCAGCGGAGGCCACGCTGGGTGAGCAGCGCTGGGCCACAGAATGTGGGGCTCCGTTGAACCACAGGCGAGCAGCCTCCAGCGTGAATCTGACATTGGGGCTGCCCTGCCAGACGCGGGGGCTGGGGGCACACTCAGGGGTCCCTGCCCACCATAGACGTATGGACACACAGGCCCGACGCCCACCTCTCCCTGCTCCGACCCCTCCAATGGAAAGCCCCCCACTCTATCCCCAGACTGCAGCCCCCCAGGAAGGACGCAGTCTCCCAGAGGCAGGTCACGGTCTGGAGGTGGATGCCTGGCAGGGAGGCCTGGGACCTGGCCTCCTCAGATGTCTAGACCAGCGACATTTGCCCAGTGAAGGTGTCCCAGTGGTGATGCTGGAGCGGCAGGGGGAGGCCCAGACGGGGTGTGTAAAGGTGGTTTAATGTCCACAACTGTGATCAATAAATAGCCGTGACCCTCTGCTCTCCCTGCGTGGCCCCAGAGACAGGCCACAGCCACGGCAGGTGGGGTCCATCCACAGGCATGCTGGACAGGCTCTGGGCCTCAGCCCCTGGGTAGGGGTGGGTGGGGGGCCAGGTGGTGGGCACAGGGTTGGAGAAGGGCCGCTGTCTGTTAAGGACAGAGGTGGCAGTAGCGGCTGTGTTCAGACCTCGGCGCCCGGGGGCCTCTGCAGGCCAGTGACAGCCTCGGGGGGCCAGGAGCCCCCAGCCCCGCCATGGGTACCCCAGCTGCTGCCAGGAATGACAGGGTCCTCTGGGGCCTGGAGAGGTAGGCCCGGGGGTGGGACACTGGAGTCGGCCTCACACTTGGTGGTGTGGCCGGAGAAGGGCTCAGGCGCTGTGGGGCCCAGCATGCTGGGGGCTTCAGGGGTCCCCCGGGCCAGTGTGGAGCCCAGCTCTGGCTGCCCCCAGGCCCCCAAGGGGACCTCAGACCTCTTGGCGGGCGCCCGCTTCACAGAGAGGTCGAGGGGTGTATCCGGGGGCCGCACAGCCCGTTCCAGCGCCTGGTGGATGGTGAGCAGCTCCCGGCGGATCTTGCCCAGCTGCTCCCGCAGAGGCCGTGGGGCCAGGCCCCCCGCAGGCACCAACTGCCCCAGGCGCCGCTCCACTCTGGCGTAGTCGCCAAGGACCCGCGTCAGGTCCTCGCTCACATGCCCAGGGACCCCTAGCGCCAGGCCCAGCGACTGCTGGGGCAGGGGGGCCACAGGGCCAGGGGTCTCGGGGTCCCCTGGCTCCTTGTCTTCAGGCCAGAGCATCATGGAGGGGCCGGTCTGCAGGCTAGGGATAGGAGCCGGTCAGGAGGCTGCGCTGCCCCTGTGCCCCCAGCCCCTGCCCCACTCCCCCCTCATGCCCCCTGTCCAGCCTGTCACCTGGCTTAGGGCCTCAGGACCCCAGAAGGACAGACAGGCTGACTCTCTGGTCTCGGTTTCCCTGCTGTGGCCTGAAGCCCATGTTCCCGGCCACTGAGGGCCCAGCCACCCTGCCCAGCCCTCCTCCCACACTTCCGCCCCCCGCCCCCCGTGACCCAGAGATGCTGACACCCACCTGCTCTGGGAGCTGAACTTCGCCACACTGGAGGGGGCCTTCGGGGGCTCCAGCCTGCTTCCCAGAGGCAGCTTCCTCCTGGGGTCACTCTGGGCAGCCCGCTCCAGCTCCCTATCTTGCCCTGGGTCCCCAGGGGCACCACGGGGCCAGGGCCCGCCCTGCCCAGGTGCCGGCACCTTCAGCAGCCCAGGTGCCAGAGTCCCGGGGGGCCCCTTTGGGGGGGCGGGGGGCTTGGCAGGGGCAGCCTTGCCTGCTGGCAGCCCCAGGGTGTGCTCCAGGAGCAGGGGGTAGAACAGGCGGGGGAACAGGGCAGGGCGCTCTGGGGGCTGTGGGGCAGGGAAGGCCGTGGCTGGGGGCAGCAGCGGGCTGGCTGAGGCCAGGAAGGGCATGTGGGCTGCTGCGGCCAGGGAGGGCCCCAGGTAGGAGAAGAGGCCAGGGCCGAGAGGGTAGTTGACGCCCAGCAGGGACAGGTGAAGGCTCTGGGCCTCAGGGAACTCACCAGGGGTGGGCGGGGGGTAGCAAGGGACCCCACTCCCAGGGCCAGCCACTGCCGCGTCCACCACAGACATGCCCCTCGGGCCCCCACTTGGCCCCGGCTTCCAAGACTCGGCCAGGCGCCTGCCGTGGCCTGCACCTTTCTGGGTGTCCCTCGTCACAGGGGGCGGTGTCCCTGGGGACCCCTCAGCCCCGGGCTTGGGGCCCCCGACACAGCGGCGCAGGGAGAGGACGTCAGTGACGACGAGGTCGGGTGTGGTGGGAGCATCCGGGAGCCACGCTCCTTGGGGCTGGCCTCTGGGGTCCGTGGGATCCGCAGGGCCATCCGGGGTGGGCGCGCGGGGCCGGGGCACGGCCGGGGCGCGGCGGCAGGCCCAGTCGGGGGAGTCGAGCAGCAGCGAGAGGGAGTCCTTGCAGAGGCTGTACTTCATGTGGTTATAGAGGTGCGACTTCTCCAGGCAGGTGAAGGGGCACTGGAAACACTTGTAGTTGTAGGGCTTGCCCCAGGGCCGCGGGATGTAGTGTGGCTTCTTGGGCTTCCGCGCCCGCGCCCGAGCCCCAGGGCCCACGCGGCACGAGCCTGCCTCTCGGGACATGGCCTGCTAGCGGGCAGGCCCCGGCACCATGGCCACCTGCAGACGGGGGGCCTCGATCAGTGCCGACCCCTCTGACCCTCCCCTTGCCCTTCCATCCACAGCTCCCAGAGCTCCAGGGGCGAGAGTGGGGCACTGCCTCTGCCCTACGGCCTGGGCCGCTGCCCGCCCCTCAGTCCTTCTCCACGCCCGCTCCTAGGGTCGACAGATACAGCAGATAGAACTGCCGGACTGGGGCCGGCCCCGTGGCCAAGTGGTTGGGTTCGTGCGCTCTGCTTCAGCAGCCCAAGGTTTCCCTGGTTCGAGTCCTGGGCGCAGACATGGCACTGCTTGTCAGGCCACGCTGAGGCAGCATCCCACATGCCACAACTAGAAGGACGCACAACTAAAAATACACAACTAAGTACCGGGAGACTTTGGGAGAAAAAGGAAAAAAAAGAAAATCTTTAGACCCTTAGACCTGACTCCAGTAAACTTTTCTAGTGTAAGGATGGTCTAGCCAATATTTGCAAGGTGCACTAAAAAAACCACTCATTGCTTATCTGAAATTTAAGTTTAACTAGGCGTCCCGTATTTTATCAGGTGACACTGCACACATCTCTGCCCGCAGGCTCATGTCTGGGGTGATTCCATCCACGCCCATCGCCCCCACTTGAGTCTCTGCCTACCCAATGTGCATTTGGTAAGGGACTGGAACAAGCCAAGTGCAACCAGGCGCCTTCTCGGGGGACATCAGCCCTGCCTCGTCTTGCTCCCCTCCGGCTGAGATGAGAAGCCAGCAGACGGCTCTGAGCGGCTGGTTAATGCGCGCACATGTGTGTGTGTGTGTGTGTGTGTGTGTGTGTGTTCTTGCTCCAGCAGGGTGTCGGGTGGGCACTGGAGGTCTCTGAGGGGGTCAGCCTCACGTGGGGCCAGGCCAGGCTGGGGGGCGTGGACATCACAGCACGGCCCCTCGGCACAGCCACCTGCTCAGCCTGGCTCCATCTGGGTGGCTTCCGGCAGGTCAGCAGCTAAGCCTGCAGCGGCCGAGCTCCGCCAAGACCCTCCTCTCCCCACACCCCGCACGCTCACTCAGAACACCCTCCGCACTCCATCTGGGCCGCCACCTGGGCCGTCCACCGCCCCAGTGCGCGTCTTCGTGGGGTGCATGGCGAGTATGCCCGTGCAAGCGTACCAGGCTCCCGACAAGCCCTCACTCAGCACCTGGAGGTCACCCTCTGCACCACTGGGCAGACTCGGAGCAGAGCGGGCCACCAAAACACACAGGGCCATGGCACATGCACACGCCACTCAGAGTGGACACCATCACTGTGCCCATGAACACACTCACAGCACAGCGGGGGGGGGGGGGGGAGCAGGCACTCGCACACATTTAGGTGCAGTGTGCACACATATGCACACACACTACACACCCAAAGACACACACAGTCACGGACACTTTTGTGGATGTGGACACGTACAACTCGCCCTGCTCCCCAGGGCCCGGGGATGGCAAGTGGGTTGAGCAGAGTGGGGCTGGGGCAGCTGGGCAGCCACTGGGAGCAGGTTGTCCTCCCTGCTGGCCTTCGGGCTCTGCACATGGCAGGCAGTCATGTCTGCTGCCCCCAAACACTGGGTGAGCACCCCCACTATGGGGATGGCCCGAGGGGTGGAGAGGGCTGCCTGTTCGAAGGAACCCTTCAGAGGGGGGTCAGCATGGCCACAGCCAGGGCGTGGGGGGGTGTGGACAAGCAGAGGCTAATTGACTGGTTTGTGGATGTCCATGTCTGGGAGGGGATGGGGCTCCGAGAGGGGTTGGGAGGAGGGGGATGGGCCCAGGAAAGGGCCTAGGGCTCCTTGAGGGGCTGTAGACGCCCTCTGGACTTGGTGGTGGGTGCAGAGACAGGCCCCTTCCCTGCCCCCCACCTCCCCCAAGATACAGATGACAAATGGGTATATGTGCTCTCGGGAGACAGAGGCGGCTGTGCTGGGGCCATCGATCACCCAGCCCTGGGAGCCACACAGCTGTGCCGCCTGGTGCCACCGCGCACCCCACCTCCTAGCCGGGCCCCTGGACTGGGGAGGCTCCTCCTAGGCTCCTGGACTCTGGAGGCGGGAGGCTCCTCCTCTGCTCCTTCTTCAGATCAGCCGCCTGGGGGGGTGGGGGGCTTGTTCTGGAGCCATCTCAGCAGCTGCTGACCCCATGGGAACCCAGAGGACGCCTGGCACCTGCCTGGCATGCTTGTGCACAAGCAGAAGATACCTCCAGACACTAGCATGCACCCCCACACACCCAAAGGCATATTCATTCACACATGTGTCCCAACCCGTGACTGGGTGCAGCTCTGAGGGCCACCCGCACCCCAGTGTGCCGGCCCAGACCCCCAGCCCACTAACCTGCCCCTGTCTGGGGGAGAACTGGTGCAGGCCAGGAGCAGGAGGCCCCACCCCAGGGTGGGAGAGGGGGCCCCAGCACCTGGAGCCACCACCAGCCGCCAGGGGTTACAGCTCCTGCATCCCACTGGCCCCTATCGGACTTGGGGAGCACCCCACAAGGCAGGGTGCAGTGGGGGTGATCAGCCTCCTCCTTGGCTGAAGTCCAGACCCCACTCCCTCCACCCTGCCCTCCTGCAGGGACACGGCTGCTGTGCCCGGATTGTCCCTATGCGGAGCCTGGACGCCAGGAAGCGGGGGACATGGGGGCTGGGGCTGCTCCGCCGCCGCCCCCACAGTCCTGGAGTCTGGCCGCCCCGCACCCCTCACGACGCTCGCGCCCGGCCGGGCCCCAGGTGACCCCCAAACTTCACCGGACGCGCCGCTGCCCGCGTCCGCCCTACCTGCGCCCCGGCCGAGGGAGCCTGCTGCGCCCGCGAAGTCTGCGCGTGGCCCCAGGACCCGCGGAAACTTCCCGCCCTGCCCCACCCGGCGCCCGCTGCGACCCCGGGCCCCGCGGGACCCGCTCCGGCTCTCGGGCAGCGACCCGGACCCCGCAGGGGAAACTGAGGCCGGGCGCCGGGAGCGTCCCCCGCAATCTGCGGTCACTTACTCCGCAGCGAGCCCCCGAAGCCTCTGCCGCGAACCGCGTCCCCCCGACGCCGACTCGCACCCACCGAAGTTGGCAGCAGGAGCGGCCGCGCGTGCGCCACGGCGCCGGGCTCCGGGGGGCGCTGCGACCTCCGACCCAGGCTCACCGGAGGAGGGGGCGCGTGAGCGCCGGGTACAGTCTCCTTTTGGCCACCCCAGGTGCACCCCCAGCCGTGTCTCCCCTCCCCCTGCCACAGTCGCCCCCTCGCGCGCACTCACCCGCCTCGCGCGCACGGGACCCGCTCGCTCTCCCTGCAGCGCCGGCAACTCTGGATGGAGCGGTGGCCGGTGACACCGGTGGCACCGCCCGAGCAGGGCAGGGACGGGCAGCGGCGCGGAGGAGCCGGGGGTGGAGGCGCAGGTGTGCGGCGGATTGAGGGGCGCCTGGCAAGGTCCCCGCCCCCGTCGCCTGAAGGCTGCCGCGGGGGTGCGCAGAGGCGGCCAGGTCTCCCGGGGTCCCCGCAGCGATGTGATGGGGTGTCAGCGGCCGAGGGCGCACGGAGAGGGGCCGTCAGCACTCATCCGTCAGGGCAGGGCTCTGGCCCCTGACAACCGCCCACCTGAGCCAGGGCCTGGGGGCTGAGCCTGGGGACAGGGGGGGCCGTGGGGAACAGAGCCAGTCTGGGGAGGGCTGCAGCCCAAGCAGCAAGAGCACAGAGCCCAGACCAGGGAGGAGACAGAGCCCAGCCCTGGGAGGGCTGGAGCCGCAGCGAGCAGCGCAGCCTGGCGCACCGACAGTGGAGCGAGTCTGCTTGCCCGGCCAGTCTCCCTGGCCAAGCCTTGCGTCCAGCAAGTGCTGGTTCCTCTTCTCCAAGCAGGAGGTTGAATGGATCTGCACCCCCAAACCCCTGCCCTGCCCACTGCCAGACACCGGCTGGGGAAAGGATGGTCACCCCCTTTCTAGAAACATCACCCCCCACCCCCCAAGGTGCCCCAAGAGACTGCACCGCCAGGCCCTCACCTGCCTGCTGCCTGCAGGACTCCTGTCCCCTGGCAGTACCTCTTGGGAGGACCTGGTGTGGGTGAGGCAGGGCCAGGCAAAGGCTTAGATATGTCGGACCCACCATTGCTGCAGGAGATCATAGCAGCATTCTTGCTAGGCTTTAAGCCTAAGGAAAAAGAAATTCCAAATGGGTGACTGGGGGGATATGTGATCTGCTGATTCTCATAATCATTATACCAGATTGCTTGTGCTCTGGACTCTCAGGCCGGAGGGGAACATGTTATCGGGCATGAAGGCAAGGGGCTTAGGAACGCCTGGCCCTTGCAGGAACAGAACGCTGCCTGCATACCTTGCTGATTGTCCTTAAGATACTCCCCAAGGGAATGACTGGGATGGGCTGGTGTGCTTCGGGGGATGAAGAATAGAACCTCTGGACTCTAGCCTGCGTGTCCCTGCAGGCATGAGTTTCTGCTATTGTACTTGCTTGTGATTCTTTACCCGCAAATAAATATGTGGCGATCCGAGGGACCTCACCTCAGTCCTTGAGGCTGATGGTGCCCGTCCCATTGAATAATACAGATTGTGTTCTCTCTATTAATTCCGTCCGCCCCTTCGGCTGGCTGCCTAGCTGGTCTCAGCAGCACACCATGAAACCTCGTCCCCTAACGTCCTCATGGCCAGAGCTGCCCCCAGCCGCACCTCCCAGGATATACCAGGTTCCATGTCGTGCCCCAAGCTGTCAGAACTTAACGGCCTGGGGTCCACTTCTTCTCAGCTGTGTCCTAGTAGACATTTGTCTGACCGGTGATGTCGTTCTGGACATAGAGGCGGAGCCTTCGTTCAGGGGCAGGACCTTGACCCGGAGACGTGTGGTGTGCCATTTCGGGCCAAGGACGAGGTCTGCAGCCAGGGCAGTGAGTGCTGCTCAGGCTGGTGCTGTGATGGCACAGAGGCTTCCTGGGGTGTCCCCAGCTCAGTGTTGGGGGGCAGGGGTGCCTTGGGAGAGGAAGGAGTACCTTCCTGCTCCTTCTAGGCGCTTCCAGGGGTCGCCAGAGGAGGGCACTGGATCCAGAGTCTTGCACCTCCTGGGCCCTGTGAGCCTGGCCACAGTTTCCCCATCTGTGCAGGAGGGTGACAGGCTATGGCCCTGTGGTTGGCACAGGACTCCTGGGGCTCTGGTCAGCCACGATAGGCGTCCGTAAGGAGCAGGGCCCCATGGTTCTGGACACTGACGTGAGGGCGAGTGCTTGCTTCTGTCTCCCTCCTGCCCCCATGCCACCTTCCCCGGTGCAACCTAGGGGTCCCCACTTCTCCCTATCAAGTCCACGGGGCCGGGAGGGCTACTGCGGGTGGCACAGCATGCCAGCCTTCTCCTCTCTGCCTGCCTGGCCTGGCCCAGCTGACCAGCTGACCGTGCAGGCAGCCCCAGGCCGGGAGACAGCTTGAGCGGCCATCACGCCAGCAGCCCTGTGGAGAGTGGGGGCCGGGAGGCCTGCTCCTTCTGCACGCAGACCCCACTCTGGACGTGCTCAGCCAGGCCCAGGCCCCTCGTCACGGGCACTGCCCAGAGAGGACAGGGGACACAGGTCACCTGAGACAGTGGGAGTGGGGATCCTAGGCTTTGGCTGCTGGGTCCCAGGGACTGCTCTGTGCTTCCCCACTCCTTGCTGGGTGACCCCTCTAAGGGCCTGCGAGAGGCCATGGCTGCCAGCACAGGGGGTGGGCTGGTCGGAGGCTGTTGCCATCGTCCGGGGGCAAGAAGGGGATGGATCACAGAGCCCTCATCGCCAGCAGCCCTGCCTGTCAGCATGAAGAGAAGCCTAGGTGACGGAGGAGCCCCCAGAGCGGGGAGAGGGCCAGGCTTTGGGGTGTGGGGAAAAAAGCCCCCATGGACGGGCTTTTCCAGAGACGTGGGTGAGGGGAGAGCTGGCAGCACCCAAGAAGCACGACCTGCTGCGTTTCTAGCTTCCAGGAGGGGCCTGTGCTGGGGGGCTGCAGGGGACCCGAGCTTGCTCCGGGGTGTCCCGAGACCTCAGCCACAGCCCAGTGGCCCGTGCTTGGGTTTGCGAGTCAGACTGTCAGGTGCACAGATGGCCATCCCCACCACCCCCAGCCAGGTGGGGCCAGGACATCACGGCCACCGCTGTGCCCCGGTGCTGTCTGCCTGAGGCGTGCGGTCACATCTGCCCTTACAGCTGGCAAGCCTTGTGCCCGGGGCCTGTCCCACTTTCCACCAGGGAGTGGGGCTGGGGTGGGTCATAGCCTGCCCATTGGGACCCACCTCCATGTGTCGGGGGTGAGCTTGGGCCCAGGGAGGTGGCCTCTGCTCCCGAGGCAGTGGCAGGGACCCTCGTGGCTCTGGGGCTTGGTACCCATGTGGCCCTGAGCCCTGAAACCATAGCCCACGCTCCCTGGGCCTCAGTTTCCTGATCTGCAGAACAGGTGGTGGGAGACTCCAGGAGCTTCTGGCATCAGTGGGAGCCCGGGGAGCAGCCTTCCCTCCTCAGCTGGTCTTGGTGCAGGTGGCGTGGGGACCCACAGCCCCTCCCTCTGCCCCCAGCCAGATCCTCATCTTGGCCATTAACCTCCTTTGCCCAGCTTGCCTGTGGCCGCCCGCCTGTCACCTCCATTAATGCTGGTACGTGTGTGCCAGGGGGGCGTGTGGGCAGGATGGCTGGCCGGGCCCAGGGAAGGCAGGGGGTGGTGGCGTGGTGCCTGGGGCAGGCCTGTCTCATCCCCTCAGTGTCCACACATGGCCCTTGCCAGGATAGGTACAGGGGCCAGGCCAGCCTGTGCCCTCCTGGTGGGCGGAGGGATGGGGGGGCTGGAGCCCCCAGGCAGGGTCTGGGAGCCCCTGAGGGGGGGGTCAGTGCCAGGCAGGATGACGGTCATGGCTCGTGTTCACCACTCATTGATGAGCCCTGGGGCCCCTGCAGCCCCTAGAGTGTCTGTGAGCCCCTGAGCCCAGAGTGTGGGTCACCCTTGCCTCTTCCTCCTCCTTGCTCATTTGAGGTGGCCTCAGGGACCCCAGGCTGAGAGGGGCGGGCCCAGGGCTTGACCAAAGGAGGCAGGGTCGAACCTGAGGGCCCTGGGTGCCAGCCCGAGACCACTGACCTCTAGAGCACAGGGAGCCACAGCAGATTCACAGCAGGGTTGTGAGGGGAGCAGCGAAGCAGAGTCACCGGACTGGGTGACTGTGTGGACAGGGCTGCGAGCAGGTTTGGGGGTTCCCCACTGCAGGTTGCTGAGGGCTGGGCGGATCATGGGCCACGGGGCACATGTAGGACGCCAGGAATTCTCCAGGGAGTCTGTGAGGGGGGCTGACAAGCTGGCCTAGGGACGTGGGATGGATTGGACTCACCCTCAGGGACAGGGATCCAGCTGGGAGGCTCCTGGAACCAGAGACCCCAGGAGAAGACCTCTGGCTCCAGTTCCCCTGGGGCTGTGGATTAATCTCTGCCAGGTGGCGGGCCGCAGCCTGCCCCATGCCTGCTTCGCTGTGCCTTCTCCCCCAACTAGCTGTAGGGCTGCCTCCTCTGGAAGCCCCTGATAGCCCCTCCCCATGTGCTCCCCCCGTCACAGACCTGCTAGGTCATGGCCACCCTGGGGTGGAGTGTGGGGTGTGGGGTGACCTTCTGCATGCCTCAGGCTCCTGGGATGGAGGGGCTCCTGGACACTCCCTGAAGGGGCTGAGAGGGACTGCAGCGGGAGTGAGCTCCCCATCACGGGAGGCATGTGAGCTGGAGTAGGGGCCTTGTGAATCACTGAGGGAGCGGTGCGGCCAGGCGGGTGGGATAGAGGCTGGGACTGCCTGAGCCCCCGCCTAGCTTCCGAGCCGGCACTGGCCTAGCAGTGCCCGGGGCTGACAGCAACCATATGTTGGAAGAAGAGCTATGTGCGTCGCTCTGCGGCCCCCGGGGCCCGGCCTTCCTGGGCCTGTCACAGACGATTTTCCCTGCCTGAGTGGCAGGCCGGCCAGCGGGCGGGGCAGGCGGGGGCTGCGGAGGCTGTGTGCTGGCTCCGGCCGTCCCCACTGGCTCTCGACACGGGACCTGCCGCTCTGGGTGATCTGGGTGCTGGGTCCCGAGCTTGAGAACCGCAATGTCTGCTGTAAGCCCCGCCCGGTCGGGTCACCCTTGGCTGGCTCAAGGCCGGGCCGAGAGGAGCCCGGGTCGGCTGGTGGGGACCGGCCCTCCTGCGCGGTGGCAGGCAGGCGGCCAGCGGTGCACGTGGCTGTGGGCGCCCGGGGCGGGCGGGCAAGGCCCGGGGTCGGCCCTGTCAGCCCAGCGCCCAGAGATTCGCAGAGGGAGGCGGAGGCCGCGGCTAATTTGTACACTAAGTGCTTCTGACAGGGACGCCTCGCAAGTGCGAACACACCCCCGCCCACCCCAGGAAGCCTCTGGCCAACGGTGGGCAGCAAGGTGGCCTGGCTGAGGGCCGGGAGAGGGACCGTGGGGGGACACAGGGCCGACGGGCTTGGCAGAGATGGGGAGGGGGCTGGGGACGTGGGGAAGGGGGCAGGAGAGGAGAAGGGCAGGGGACACGGTAGTGGGCAGTGGACCCAGGTGGGGAGCTGGGGCCCAATGTGTTGGGCCAACTCCCGACTTGGGCAGCTTGCCCTGTCTGTCCATTCCTCACACCGGGCTGGGGTCCAGGTGCCGGCCGGTGATGGCCGCGGGCGTGGTGGGCAGAGTCGGCCCCTCAGGCCTGCCTGGCTGGCTCCCCTGATCCTCTCACCACCAACCGCCTCCCCCAGGAAGCCCTCATCACCCTGGCCACGCCCCCACCGCAGCCCCTGGGTCCACCCCTGCCGGCACCTCCCCAGAACTCCCCATTCTGTGCAGGGCCTCACCTCTGAGACCCCCCAACTCTTCCTCGGACACTCTGCCATCTGGGGTTGGGGGCACTTGGCCCCCTTCCCTCACCTCTCCCAGCTGGAAGCTCCTCCCCTGAACGCTGGGGTTCGGGCAGACGAGGTGCTGGCTGCGACGAGCGGGGTCTCCAGGCCGGCTGAGGGGTGGGCAGGCGGTCCCCTGCCCTGCTGTGGAGACCCCCCCACCCAGTGTGACACCACAAGAACATTGGGCACCGGCTGTCCTCACTTGTCTCACTTCCTGGGCCCACCGGGGCTGGAGGGAGATGGGTCTGGGCTGCCTGGACGCCCCAGGGGTGAGGCAGCCAGTTCCGTGCGGCCGCGGGGGGCGGTGGGACGCAGCCTGGCCCCTGCCCCACGGGAGAGGGTTGGGCGCAGCCGCGGTGGAGCGGGGCGGGCGTCTCCGGGCGCCGAGGTGAGATGCGTTGTGGCAGCTCCCCTGCTGCCCGAGGCCCGCCCGGAGCGAACACTGCTGGTGGCTTTAATTGCTTTCACATTCAATAGGCTGGCCCGTGACAGGCCTCTTACACCTGCCAGAGCCGGCCTCTGCACCCCAGCCCCCTACTCGGCGGCCCTCCGTCCAGGGAGGGCAGCCCGTGCCGCCCAGGAGCCTCGACAGACTGCAGACGGTCGCAGCTGCCACCTGTGAAACAGGGATGGCGCCTCCTGAATGGGCTGGAGGGGACGTGGGGCCGAGCAGGAGCAGGGCCGCCACCAGCTGGAGACACAAACTTTCCCCCCTGTGCAGCCCCCTGCTCCATCTGCCCTCGCCCGATGACTGACGCACTCAGACAGGCCCCACCCACCCCAACGCAGGCAGGAAGGGCTGTGCAGACGCCCATCCCTCTGTCTGCGTGGCGCTGGGGCTGCTGGGGACCAGCCTGCTGGCCATCGCAGGGTCTGGCCCAAGCCCCTGCCCAGCCTGGATGCCCAGTCCTCCCTTGGGCGCAGGCCGCTAGCAAGCAGGACACCCCAAGTCTCCTCGTGAGGCTGACCTTGGGCACCCGCAAGCCAGCCCCCACTGAGGCGCTGTCACCAGGCTGGCCTGGGTGCCCCCAGCACAGCTCTGCCTGTGGAGGGGAGGCATGGGGCTGCAGACCCTGGGAGGAGGCGACAGACAAACGAGGAGGCATTGTTACAAAACAAAACATTTTTATTTGGTCCGTCGGAGCCTGAGTCTGGAAACACCCATGGAGAATCACCCTACAGGGAAGGGGCCGACAATTGATAAAATAGTCTCTGTGTTGGAAGAGCTGGCCATATGTACAAGGTTAAAAATATTCACAGCTCAGACTAAAAGAGGGAAATATAAAGGAGGCCCAAAGGGGAGGGTAGTGCTTCCCGGGGTTTCTCCAGGTGTCAAAACCCCGCAGGCCCCAGGGGAAGTGAGGGGCTGTGGGCAGTGAGGCTGGGCGGGCCCCCAGGAAGTGGGGCAGATGCAGGACTCTGGCCCGACAGCAGCTGCGGGCAGGACAGCTTGTAGCGGCTCAGCTCCCTGGGCCTCTGGGGCGGGAGAGGGGCCGTGCCCTGTGTGTGCCTGGACAGGGCTGGCCAAGGATTTCTGCTGGACCTGGGTCCTCCCGGCAGAGGTCAGGTGGTGCTGAGGACGAACATACTCAGCACAAGGCAGGGTGGGCCTGGCCCCGACCTGCAGCTCTCGACCCGCAGCCTCCAGGGCATGGCTTCGATCCTGGCGAATGCTCCAGGAATTGCATAGTGTCGCCAGAAGGGCAGCTGGGACCCTCCCCATCCCCGCCCAGAGCCCATGGTCGCCAGGCACCTGTCTCCTGGGACACACTGCTGGGACTCCAGGGAGCCCTGCTTGCCTCTTGGGGGGGAGATGGGCTCTGGGGGCAAGCCAGGGAGAGAAGGCTCCTGACCTTGTGCTCCACAAGGGGTGGTCCCTGTTCATCCCGGGGCCCTAGCTGACCCCCACAGAGGGGGTGGTCCCTGCTCACCCTGGGGCCCTAGCCTGACCTCCCCAGAGGGGTGGTCCCCGTTCAACCTGGGGCCCTAGCTGACCCCCACAGAGGGGGTGGTCCCTGCTCACCCTGGGGCCCTAGCTAACCCCCACAGAGGGGGTGGTCCCTGCTCACCCTGGGGCCCTAGCCTGACCCCCACAGAGGAGGGTGGTCCCTGCTCACCCCAGGGTCCTGGACTCTGACTCTCATAAATGGGTGGTCCCTGCTCACCCCAGGACCCTAGCCTGACCCCCACAGATGGGGGTGGTCCCTGCTCACCCTGGGGTCCTGGCCTTTCACCTGCGGGATTTGGTTTTGTGAAGGGGGCTCTTGACCACCTCACCCAGGCAGGAGGCCCCAGGCCCACCGGGAAGGGACAGCCTCACTTCGGCACTGGTGATCTGAACCTGACCTCGAGGTGGGTGGGTCAGAGGAACTGGTGCACAGCCCCTATGCACTAGAGGTGGGTTCGAGGTATTCTGCTTGGTGGCTGGGAGGCCCGGGACAGGAAGGAGGGACAGGAAGGAAGGCCCAGGGGAAGCTGTGCCCCTCGGCTGGCAGCTCCCTGGGTGGGGTCCTGAGATTCTGGTTCAAGCGTCCTCTGCTGGGGTCTCCCTTGTAAAGTGCGCATGGGGAGCAGGCAGGTGAGGGCAGGGTGGTCACAGCGGCCGGGGCCCGTGCAGGCCAGCGACCTCGGGCGTGAGTGGGGGGCTGTGGGTGCCCCTGGAGGCCGTCCAGTCGCTGAGAAAGGCCTGGGCCGCCTTGCGGTGCGCCAGGCGGTGGGTGATGGAGAAGCCGGCGTTGCCCTCCAGCTGGGACAGGATCACCAGGACCTGCCTGGGGGAGGGGGCCGGTGAGGGCCAGCGGAGGCCAAGGGGCCGGAAGGGTGGGGGCGGGGCCCACCTGTGCAGGGGTGGCACGCTGTCGTGGGTGCGCAGACTGCCGCGCGTGGACACCACGTTGAAGCTGTCCGAGCAGTCGCACTGCACGTGCAGGTAGGACTTGGGGTGCCGGTTCTCCACCACCACGATCAGCCCCGCCCAGCCGTGCGTCAGGTAGTAGCACGTCATGCCCTCGCGGCCCTGGACACACAGCGCAGGCGCGGGCTGGGCGGGGCCTCCCCCTCCCCCACCCCTCCCCACGGCCCTTCCCTCTTCTCCTCCCCCCGACCCCCCTCCCCCACCCACCCCAACCTCGTGCCGCTCGCCCCGGCTCTCCGTGAGCAGGATGATGGCGTCGGCCAGCGTGGTCGGCTGGGCCTCCACCGGCTCCACCATGACCAGCCTCGAGCTGTACACGGCCAGCACGTGGCCGGGTGGCTCTGGGGCGCAGCGCGGGACCCCGGCTGAGGGGCTGGAGGCTGTGGGGGGAGTGAGTCGGGGGGGGGGTGTCAGTGGCGGGGGCAACAGTGGCTGGGGCAGGGCAGCAGTGGCCGGGGTGGGGTGGGGTGGGGAGGGGCCACAGTGGCCAGGGCGGGGCAGCAGTGGCCCAGGCGTCACCGTGCGCGCTGGCCGGGGGTCCGGGTGCAGCGGGGCTCCAGTGGTTGAAGGCACAGCACACCACGGCATACTCGCCGGGCTCCAGCATCACGTCGCAGTTGACGAACTTTTTGACGGCACGCTTGCTGTGGGCCAGCAGGCGGCCCAGGCTCAGGCGACCGCCGCTGCCGAAGGACGCGCGGAACACCAGCACGCACAGGTCCAACAAATGGCTGTCCACCGCGTCCGCGCGCCTGCGGCAGACAAGTGGTCACCTGGCGCCCCGCCCGCGGGGAGGGGGCCCCGCCCACCCGCCGGCCCTCGGCCCCGCCCACCTGCCGCCCTCCTGGAAGAGCGCGAACTCCAGGGACGCGCGCTCCAGCACGGTGAGTGCCGTCACCCCGACGGGCCCGCTGGCCGAGCTGGGGAAGCAGCCCTGCACGCGCGCCTCCTGCCAGTCCGAGTGCACCTTGCAGATGTCCACGGAGTCGAAGTACCTGGATGGCGAAAGGGCGGCCCCACTGAGCAGCCCCGACTCTGGCTACGGACCGACAGGGCGCCCAGTGACCCCGGCAGGCGTGGGGTGCCTCCCGTAGCCCCGCCCCTCGACGCCCTCTGCATCTCCTGGGACTGGCCCGGAAGCCCCGGCCCCGCCTGTTGCCCGTGGACACCACCAGGGGGTGCCAGGTCCCAAGAATGAGCCAGAAAGGGCAGAGCCCTGCGACCCTGTGCTGACCTAGATCCCGGGATGGCCCAGGCCCTGGGGCGGTGGGAGGGACAGGCTGGGCTCCCCAGGGAAGAACTTGCCATGTATGGGGCAGAGACAGGTCAGGGGGGCCGAGGTGAGGGCAGCTGGGGCAGGGGGCAGGTGCGGCAGACCGGGCACCCGGCCCTGCAGCACCCAGCTACCTGATGAAGTCGCCATACTCCATCCAGAAAACGCCCTCGCTGCTGCCATGGGGCATGAGCTCGCCTCGCAGGTGCTCCGGCCAGTGTGGCCACTCATCTGACCAGCTGCCGTTCCAGGAGAAGCGGCCCCACGGGTTCCGGAGGCGCAGCAGCCTGTGGACCACAAGGCCGAGGCCATGACCAGGCCTCCACAGCTTCCACCACACATCCACACCCCCCGCTGCCCCGCCTGGCTCGGCCCCTACCTGGAGCCCTGGACGTCGCGGACATCGAGCACGGAGTAGGCGTGGCGTGGGCGCAGGCCCAGGCTCTCGTAGATGGCGTCATCCACCTTCATGTTGCCCCCCCCGCAGGAGGCGCCCATGAGGAACCTGTGCGGGCACATCAGCCTCACTGACCAGGGCAGGGGCTCAGCTGCCAGGGGCCCCCGCTGGCTCTGGCCCTGCCCTGGGGCAGGAAGGGGCAACACGGGGGTGGGGTTGGGGGCCTTTGGGGAGGGCGGATCCTGGGGACGCAGAGGAGACACATGGGACTCGAGAAGTGCTGGCCCGGCCCACGAACTCAGAGGGCCTGGGCTGGGAGATGGGCAAGCCTGGGCCCTGGAGGGTTCCTGGCGCTGGCTGGTCCTGCCAGCTCATGGTCTGGCTCCCCAAGGGGGTGGGGCAGCACTACTGCCCAGTATCAGCTGAGGGCAGGGTCTCGGCACCAGTGAGCTGGCCCTTCCAGGTCTAGGTTTCCACGCCCTCCCCACAGACACACTGGCCAGTGTGTGCTGGGTCTCGGCAGGCACCCCCTACTCCCATCGGGTGCCTCCCGTGGGGCTCACTCCCCGTGGCTCCACATGGCATCACAGGCCCAAGTCAGGATGGTGCAGGTCAATGGCCGCATCCTGCCTGCTCCCCACCCCTCCTGGGCAGGTGGGACTGCCGGCCCAGCAGTGAGCAATGACAGGGCTGCCAGCCAGGCCTCCTCGCTCTGGTCAACCCATGCCAGAAACATCTTGTGAATGCAGGGTGTGGGTCAGAGAGCGCTCGCCCTTACTTCTCCCACCGCTCCAGGCCCAGGCCCGGCCGTCCCCTCGCCTCGCCTCTCTGCCCAACACCGCTGCCCACCACAGCGCCCGCCCCTCTTACCCAGCCTCCTTAGAACTCAGCATTTTGGCCCAGATGAGGTCAGTGTCAACGGGCTCCTCTCGGGGGTTAGTGGAGCTGACCTGCAGCGCCAGGCTCTCACAGGGGGCGCCGGTGAGTGTGGCCAGGCCTTCGATGGCGCGCCCTGCCTGGAGGGCAAAGTAGGAGCCGTGCAGCTTGGCCAGCGCCTTCTCGATGAGGGCTACCCACAGCTGCTTCCGCTGAGCCTGCGGGGAGGGGCTGGAGTTGCAGGGCCGGCTGCCACCCGCCCCGTGCCCACCCCGCGCCATCCGCTGCCCGCCCCACCACCTGTGAGAAGAGGAGGAAGCCAGCCTCGTCGCATGGCAGCATGTCATCCACCAGCACCGTCGTCCACGTGCCATCCTTGCAGAGCCGCACCTGGTAGGCGCCCTCCGCGCACAGGCTGCGCGTGACCATCACCCGCTCGACGAGGTCGGGCCGCTCGGCCAGCACCGCCAGCGCACTCAGGAACCTGCGCAGAGCCAGGGGCCGCGTGGTGAATGCAGCTGGACCACGCACCACCCGGCCTGAGCGGGCGCCCCAACTCACCAGCAGTTCCCCAGCAGCCCCTGCAGGATGTCTGAGGGCCGGAGCGTGTGGAACACGGACCATGAGACACTGTGGTCCCTGAAGACGGAGCAGTTGATCTCGTGGGGCCGCAGCCACTGTCTCACGCGCTGCTGGACACTGTCGCCTGCGGGGAAGCCCACAGACTCGGGCCCAGGGGGGAAGCTGTCGTCTATGAAGTTCACGCTGTTCTGCAGACACCACGGGTGCGTGCTCAGGCTGGGCCCGGTGGCCCACCGCCCAAGGGAGTACCCCGGAAAAGCTGCCTGAGCCCCAGAAGGAAGGGGGTGAGTGTGTGCAGGGCTCAGCCACGGCCTTGTGTGACCCACACGGGCCTGCGAGAACATGGGGGACCGCAGCCAACCAGGACACTACCAGCTGGCGACAGGTCAGTGGGAGGCGCAGCCCCCAGCCTGGAGGCTGAAGGGGTGTGGGTGCTGGGGACAGGGAACCTGGGTGGCGCCCACGCCCAGCCCACAGCCCGCTGCACTGAAGGCCCCAGGAAAAGAGGTGGGGTACCTGGTGGGACAAGGAAGCCAGAACTCAAGCCCTCGGATGAGCTGTCAGGGTGGGCTGCTGGCAGTGATGGGGCAGTGGGGACACAGCCCCTCCAGCTGACCCTGGGGGTGACCCTTCCCTGAGCTCAGGCCTCCTGCAGCTCCAGGGGCAGACGAGCCCAAGGGAGCGTCCCGACCCTGAGTGCCAGCAGGGTCTCACGCCGGAAAAGCGCCACTCCAGCCTCCCTCTGGCTTCACTGTCAACGGGAAGTCGCGCCTGGGAGGGGTCAGGACCACAGACTGCGGGGTCACAGACCCTCAGGACAGAGGAAGAAGGGGCAACACACAGGCAGTGGGGACCAGCCACACTCAGGCAAGGGGTAACTTGGAGGCCCAACCCAGCTCAGGGCCAGGCTGGGGCTCAGAGCTTGGGGAGGACAGTGCTGCCCCTCTCTCCAAGAGAGAAGGTCCCACGGGGTTCAGAAGAGGCAGAGGAAGTCCTTGATCAGGGGCCGGGGGAGGCGAGTGCGGACCACCATGCCAAGGACTCACCTCCCGGCAGAAGGCCACGATGTTCTCCCAGAGGGCCTTGGCCTCGCCCTCGTCTGTCTGCCGCCGCTTCTCCACATGCATGCTCTCCCTGCGCCTCAGGGGAGCAGCGCCCCGTCGCTGGGCCACCAGGAGCTGCGGGGTGTGGCAGGCAGCGCAGTGCTTGGCCCGGGGTGCGTTGAGCAGAGTGCAGGCGGGGCAGGCCCACTGGCCTGGGCGCTCAGGTGGCGCCGTGGGGACAGGCCGGCCGGCCTTGTGGGCTGAGCAGGAGCCAGGCCTGTCGGCACCACAGTCTGGGGGCTCGCCGTGCTCCTGGAAGCCGTGCAGCTTGGAGCAGCCACAGGCCGTGCACCTGGGGGCCGCTGTGGGGTTCTTGAGTGTGCACTTGGCGCACGACCAGGTAGTGAAGTCGGGGCTGGAGGGGCTGGCTGGCGTGTAGCGCACGGTGTCACCAGCCAGGTCAATGACATCGTTGCCTGGCGTGGAGCCGCAGGCCTCACAGCGGGCAGGGCTCGCGGGGCTGGGTGCTGAGCAGGAGCCACACCGACGCGATGCGGGGCCGCCCTCGGCCACGTCCTCCTCCAGCACGCTCAGCCGCTTACCCGACAGCAGCTCTGCCAGGCGGGAGGCGCCGGCCCCGGCCCACCCTGGGCCCTGGAGGGGCCCCTTGGAGCCTGCGGGAGGTGAGGGCTGGGCAGCCTCAGGCACTGGTGGCTGCAGCTGGGGGGGGACCTCGCGGCGGCTGCGAGGCACAGGGTTGTTCTGCAGGGTGGGCGAGAAGGGGCTGAAGGGCAGCCCCCGCGGGGAATCCTGGGCAGATGCAGAGGGAGGGTCGGCCTCCGTGCCTTCCCCAGGCTGGGGTGGGGTGGGTGTGACGTGGAAGCCAGCAGGGGCCAGGACCTCAGGGACCACCAGGGCCTCAGGAGGGATCCTGGGCAGCGAGAGTTTTCGGGGGCCCCCGCAGGCAGAGCAGGAGCTGGCCACTGGCGTGTTGTGCAGCGTGCAGCGCTGGCAGGCCCAGCCGCTCCCAGGCTCTGCCGCCCCCTCTTCCTCCTCCTCCTCCGGCCGCCCCCCAGGCGGCTCCACGGCCGCCAGCCCCGCTGTCCGCGCTGGACCTGCCTCCTCCTTGCAGCTGCCCTTGGGCTCCACCAGGACGGTGGGTGGCTTGGGCAGGACCCCATTGATGACAGGCAGCAGGGAGGCGCCGGGCACGGGCTCTGGGGCAAAGCCACACACCTCGCAGGCCTCCTTGCCCAGGAAGTTCCGGAAGGTGCAGCGGGCACACGGCCATTTCTGCTCCTCCACGCTGAGCCGCAGGATCTGGTCAAGGTCGGGCTTCTGCCGGGGGGCCTCGCAGATGGAGCACTGGCGCTGGCCGGCTGGGTTCAGGAAGGTACAGCGCACACAGGACCACTCCCCAACTGCGGCCATGGACCCGGGTGAGTGCGTGTGGCTGCAAGGGAAGGCCCCGGTCAGTGCAGAGCTGCAGGATGGGGGCCCAAGCCTCCGCCTGGGATGAGGGGGTCGAGCCAAAGGGATCTGTGCCCTCTGGGCTGTGATGACGCCAGCCTCAGGAGGGCAGCCTGTGAGGGCTCGAGGACTCTAAGGAGGGAGAGGCCCCCCAAGGCCTCTGAGGGATCCCACAGCTCTGTCCTCAGACCCTTTCCAGAGGGGTGGACCTGTGGGGACAGAGGGATGGGGCTGAGCCACACTACATTGGTGGCCACGGGGCCCTGGTGTAGCGGGAGTCTTGTCAGTTCCAGGAAAGAGTGGGGGCTGACTTCCTGGACCGGGTAACAGGTGTCTACAAAAACCCACACCCAACAGTGAGAGACTGAGCACTTTCCTCCCAGGACCAGGCCCTCCGCTGCGTCAGCACATCCTGGGGGTCCGGCCAGGGCAACGGGCCAGGAGAGAGGACCGGCCTCCAGCTGGGAAAGAAGAGGCAAAACTGTGTGTTTGTAGATGACGTGAGGCCCTGCACAGAAAAGCTCCAGAATCCACAAAAAACCCACTGGAGCTAAAAAACGAATTTAGCAACGTCATGGGGCAGCGGATGGACACACAGAAGTCAGTACTGCTTCTATGCCAGCAATGAAGAATCTGAAAAGGAAACTAAGGAAACAACATCACTTACAACAGCTTCCAAGGTAATGAAATACCTAGGAAGAAACTTAACTAGGGAGGAGAAAGATTTGTGCCATGAAAACTACAACACACTGCTGAAAAAAATTAAAGACCCAAACAAACGGAGAGACACCCCGGGCTCATGACTGCACCCAGAGTGATCCACAGAGTTGGTGAAGCCCCATCAACACCCCAGTGGCCTTTTTTTCTCTTTCAGGAATGGAAAAACCCAATTCTAAAATTCATATCAAATTGCAGGGGCCCCCAGGGAGCCAAAACAATCTCGAAAAAGAGGCAGAAAATGAAGACAGGGTGGTATACATCTGGCTGTGGGCTCTATGACCAGCGGAACGGAATGGAGAGCCCAGAAGTGAACCTGGCATGTATGGGCCAATGATTTCTGACAAGGCGCCACAGGACAGTCCCTTCAACAATGGTGCTGGGACAACCGGATCTAAACGCTACAGGATGAAGCTGGGCCCTCACACCACATACAAAAATTAACTCAAAATGGATGAAAGACGTAAACATAGGAACAAAAACTATAAAACTCTAAGAAGAAGGAAACACAGGTAAATTTTCATGAGCTTGGATCTGGCAATGGGTTATCAGAGACGACACCAAACGCACAAGCAAATAAAGAAAAAAAATCAGACTTCAAAATGAGCAACTTCTGGGCTTCAAAGGATGTCATCAAGAAAGTGAAAAAGCCCACGGAATGGGAGAAAGCATTTGCAAATCGTATGTCTGAGAAAGGACTAGTATCCAGAACGTATAAAGAATTCCCACAACTCAACGAAAGACAAACAACCCAACTCAAAATGGGCAGAGGCTCTGAGCAGACATCTCTCCAGGGAACAGACACACCTGGACGATCAGCATGTGGACAGACGCGTGACAGCACGAGCCATCAGGGAAACGCAAACCCACCCGCAGGAGGCACCCCTCCCACCCAGGGGGCCCAGAATCAGAAGTGCAGATGGTCGCAGTGTTGGCGAGGATGTGGAGAAACCAGAGGCCCCGACAATGCCAGCAGGAACGCAAAATGGTGCAGCCGCTGTGGAAAACAGTTCCTCAAAAAGTCAGACAGAATTACCACATGACCCAGCAACTCCACCCCGAGGTACGCACCCAGAAGAACTGAAAACCGGGACTCTAACAAACACGTACACATGCGTTCGTAGCAGATCTATTCACAATGGTCAAGGAGTGGAAACAACCCAAATGTCCATCAATGAATAAACAGATATGCAAGATGTGGAATATTACACAGCTATAAGAATGAACGAAATGTGGACACGCTACAACGTGGATGAACCTTGAAAACATGCTAAGTGACTCCATTTATATGAAATGCTCAGACAGGCAAATCCATAAAGGCAGAAGGACGGGTGGTGCCCGGGGCGGGGAGCCAGGGCACAGTAGGCGTGGGTTTGCCTTCGGGGTGATGAACGTGACATGGAACTAGGCAGAGGTGAGGGCTGCACGCTGTGAATTCACTAAACACCACTGAGTTGTCCACTCTGAAATGGTTAGCTTTGTGAATTTCATCTCAAAAGAAACGTGAGTGCGTGAGGGGGAGGGAAGCATCAATGGTTCTCTCAGTGAGGAGCAGGGTCACACCGGACTCAGGGCCACCCGCTGGGTTGCCTAGCCAAGCTGCGTCTCTCCTGCTTGCCCGTCTTTGTGAGCTGGGGCAGGCGCTGGCTCTCTGGGTCTGGTGTTTCCAGGACCCCAGGCAGGGGTCTATTCTGATGTGTGCTGAGGGGCTGCAGGCACCGGACCAGGAAAGGCATACCTGGCAGTGCTCCTGGCCTGCTCCCAGGGACATTCCTGCCGGGCTGAGGACACAGGCTCAGTCCTGAGGCCTTTTGTCCCAGGCCAAGGCCCTGGGACTGACCAACTCCAGCCACAACACAGCCTCCTGGCGGGACTGTGGGTGGTGACCCACCTGCATCTCAGCAGCCCCTCTGGTGGCCAGCCCTGGGCACAGGTGGGTCAAAGAGGGATGCTCTGGACTCGCCTGCCTACCACCAACCCAAACCACTGTGGCCCAGCCCGGCCCGGCGGAGGCTCACGGAGGCAGCTCCGTGTCCTGTGGCAACAGGCACACCCCGTCCTGCTCTCTCAGCGTGCGCTGAGGTGGGGGGCCCAGCAGGCAAGGCTGGCTCTGCACCTGGCAGCCCACGGGGCTGCGGGGAGGGTGGAGGGCAGGCTGCCCAGCCTGAGGAGACGGTCTGAGGTCAGAGAAGATGGGAGAAGGGGCAGGGCCACCATGACCACCAGCCTGTCCTGAAGTGCTGGCCACACCTTGAGGGCGTCCCCGTGTGCGGCAGGACACGACCCTCTCGGGGTGGGTGGTGACGGCTGGGGAAGGTGCCTGTCTGTGGCTGCAAAGCTGGCAACACTCAAGGTGGGCTGCACCCACCTGAAGCTCCTGTCCCAGGAAGCTCTGGCTGTGCACTGGGGGGCAGAGGGCTGCTGTCAGACACAGCCGGGGGCCTGGACCCAGAGATGGCCATCGAGGACACGGTGTCTCCAAGCTGCCTGGCCTGTGGCATGGCAGCAGGCCGGGTGTGTGGAGGGCAGAGTGGGCAGGGCTGAAGGACTGGCTGGGGAAGTCAGAGCTGGGGGAGCTGCACTTGGCTCCCAGACGTTGCTGGTGACACACAGAGGGGGCAGGGCACCCACCTCCCACCCGCCAGTCCCCTGCACGGTCTGTCCTGCTGGCCGCTGGGAGCCTGGAACACAAGCCCCTTTGCCGGTTGGGCTCCTGGGCACCGGGCCTGCCCATCTCTCCCTGGCTGGGCCTCTGCTCCTCCGCACCAGGGCAGGTGGGATGTTCCTGACTCCCCCCCGCCCAAGATGGGCCAGGGGTCTGGAGGCGGGATGGGCTGGCCCCTCAATCCGCCTCTCAGGGCTAACCTAGGTGTCAGGGGGTGTCCACACTCCACAACACACACAGCCTCCTACACTGATCGTAGCTGCTACGCCTGGCAGAAAAATCAATTGTTCTTTACACCAAGGCACAAAGCCGGTGCTTCCAATGCCGTGTTCCAATCAGACTCTTCTGGTTCAGGAAGAAAGGAAACTCGCCTCTTCAAAAACAAACAGAGGCCCCCCGAGGAACCAGACTGCTCCCAGGGCCCAGAGACTTTGAAACCGCCTTCCTGGCCCGTGCGGCTGGGGCTCACGAGCCCCGTGGGGCCTCGCCAGAGGACAGCGTCCACGCGGGCGGGCCCGGCACCACAGAGTGGGCCTGGGCTGGGTCCAGGTCAGCTTCGCCCTTGGCTTCTGCGCTCCAAAATGTCTAAGAAATTCTTCTAGAGACAACCGGGACGCTCCCTGCTGTTCCATACTCAGAGAAGGGCCCACGGTCAAGGCTGGGGGCACGGCGTGTACACACAGATGTGCACATGTGTGCAGCATGCACTGGGTCCTGGGCAGCCTCTGCCCTGGCCCCAGGCTCAGTGGATGGTCACTCCCCCTGCAAACCCACCAGCCTTGTCGCGGGGGCCCACAGTGCTGGTCTGACCCTTCATGGACCACCCGCTCCTGGGAGGGTCTCCAGGAAGAAGACTCAGGCCCCGACCCCCAGTGCAGGAGAGGTAGGCCCGCGGCCCTCCTAGGACACTCGTGCCCTCAGCTCCAGGCCCCTGGTGGTCCTGGACGCATGGAGCAAGGAGAGCCTTGCAAACGCCAGGGACAAAGGGAGCCCAGCCCACGTGCTGCTTACCTCGTGACCCGCCAGCCAGCCTGACCTGGCCAGCACCTGGGACGCCGGGGGTCATGGCAGGTTTCACAGCCGTCCTGGGGGACAAGGTGAATTAGGGAGATCCTATTTGGAGTTCCGAAAAGTTTAATTGAAAACAGTAACTAAAACTCAGAGTCAGCACTGGGGAGACAGACCCAGCTGGGCAGAAGTGGTGGCCCCTAGGCTGAAAGGCAGCTTTGGGGATGGCGGTGGTGGCACGGCTGCAGGGCTCCTGGGTCAGGCAGCGGGCGGCACTGCGCTTGCTCACCGACCGACCTGCACCTCACAATACACACCCATCACTGGTTGGGCCGAGGAGAAGCGGCTTGGTCAGGGAGCAGGGAACCAGAGCTGGCCTGCTAGAGGCTCAGTGCCTGTGCCTCCCTGCGCTCACCTGTTCTGGCCTCCACAACCCCAGGGTCCCCATCACAGCCATCCTGAACACCCGTGGGGCCTGGTGGGGGCCGAGGACTCGAGACACTCACAAGGCCCAGCGACCTCAAACCCCCAGGCTGTCCGGAGGCAAACCCAGACCACCACCAACGGTCGGATGGTAGACCAGCGTTGACCCGGAGTCAAGAGCAGAGTCCCCACGCACAGCGCTGTGCAGAGGCCATCGCCCTGTGCGCCTAGACACAGGTGTGATCACGTCATCGGGGAGGCTGGCTGCTCATGAGGATGACTCGTCACTTGCCTCAGGATGCAGGTCACCTGGCCAGAGAAGTCTGACCCCACTTTGCCCTCACAGATCCTCAAGTGCTGACACTCGGCTCCAATCCCAAGGGAGGTGGTGGAGGCACCCTCGGGCACGTCCTAAAGTCCACATGCCCAGGACATGCCTGCCCCACAGGAGTGTGCAGGCTGCCTGGCACCTGCACGGGCACAGCCAGTCCTGGGAAGGCAGCCTTTCCTTTCCCTCTGGTGTCCGCACAGGAGGACCTCAGTCAGGCCACCAGACCTGAGGCTGGGCTCCCGGGCAGGCCACACCAGGAGGTGTGGAGGCCCTGCCTGGCTGTGTCCACCCGACCCCCCACTGGTGCCAAGGTCGTTGGAGCCCCTGCCCCAGCCTGGTGGTGGGCACGTGAGACACGCCACACCTGGCGTCATCAGTGCATGGGGCGGCCCTGGTCAGGAAGGTTGGCCTAGACGTGAGCCTCTTCGGCGAGTGAGCGCCAGGGGCTACCCTTCTGCCCCATGCCCGTCAGAGTCGGGGAGGGGTCTGTGGACTGTCCCCATGCATGTGCCTGGCTGAGTGCCATGTGTGTGTGTCCACGTGTCCAGGCATGGATGTGGGGGGTCCTGCCGGGGCCCGTGTGCAGGGTGTGGTAAGTGCCGCCCTCTTCCTGCCTCCCACGGTGCCCAGCTCCCCAACTGCTCCCCCATCTCTGGCCTGGGCGTCGGCGTAGTCCTCAAGGTCGCTAACAGCACTTCCTCCAGATTCACCCAGCCTGCTGTGGCTGCACCACTAGGAGAGCCTGGCAGGAGCCGGGAAGGTGAAAGGGCAACACCACTCACCAGGCCGCCTGGCTGGACAGCAAACTGAGACCCAACATGAGCACTCACACGCGCCCCTCGGTGCTTTGAGGAGCTGCCAGCAACCCCACAGTCCCACCTCAGCCCTCTAGCCCCGGTCCAGCCTCCCTCCCTGGGACCCAGCAATGCTTCTCGTGGCAATTTATCCTAAGGAAATAAACAATGGGAATTAAAAGACGTGTGTGGGTGGACGAAAAGATGCTCAGCACCACCAGCCACCAGGGAAATGCAAATCAAAGCACAGGAGGTACCATCTCATTCCCGCAGGGTTGCTGGGATCAAAGGCAGATGCAACGTGGCTGGCAAGGGCGTGGAGAAACCAGAGGCCCCGCACTGTTGGTGGGATGCAAAATGGCACAGCTGCCGTGGAAAACAGCCCGGCAGCTCCGTAGAAAGTTGAACATGAATTTACAACAAAACTCAGCAATTCCATTCTAGGAACCAACCCAAGGGAAATGAAGACATA
Source organism: Equus asinus (assembly GCF_041296235.1). Lineage (NCBI taxonomy): Eukaryota > Metazoa > Chordata > Mammalia > Perissodactyla > Equidae > Equus > Equus asinus. The sequence goes on from NC_091803.1 coordinate 49,373,244, forward strand.
CGTCCACACAAAGCCCTGGACACGGATGTTCACAGCGTAGGACTCACGGAACTGAGTGGAAACAACCCAAATGCCGTCAACTGGGGATAAACAGTGTGTTCTCCCCACACGGCGGGACGCGCCCCAGCCATAAAGACGAACAGGCAGAAACATGCTACAATGTGGATGGACCCCGGGAACGTGACGCTCCGCGAGAGAAGCCAGACACAAAACAATGTGATGTGATTCCGCGTGTGTGGAACTTCTAGAAAAGGCAAGTCCCTGGACAGGAAGAGGATGGCTGCCAGGGGTGGGGGGTGGGAGGGACCACAAACAGCAGGATCTTTCGGGGACACGGAGATGCTGTAACCTGGGCTGTGATGGCTGCACGGCCCTGAGGGGGTAAGGCCACCGCCTGTTCACCTGCGAGCAGTGCGGCTGACAGAGTGGAAGTTAAGTCTCAACGAGGCTGCTGCGAAAAGGCGGAGTTCACCAGTGCGTCATTCGCGCACCAACCGAGGAAACTCTAATAATTCACTGTGACTCCCGCCTCTCACTGGCCCCGCTGTGGTCCCGCTTCCCAACACAGCCCTCTGAACCTCCAGCCCCTAACGGCTCGGCCTGCAAGAGGAACGGACGAGACCCACACTCCACTGCCCCCAGGTGCCTTGTGTGCGGGGCTCAGGCCTCCCCAGGAGGCCAGCCCTCCTGCACGCTCATCAGGACCCTGCCTGCTGCCCGCCTTCCCGGGGAGCCAGGACATGCCTGGGTCCACAGACACCAGGAATCCGTCCTGCACGAGCGAGCCGTGTCTGTGCGAAGTGGCAGCAGCTGCGGTCTCGATGCCCTCGAGAGAGCGGAGGGCATCTGCTATCCGCAGAACCCAAGCGTCCAGCGTGCAGGGATGACCCCGTCTCTGCCCCAAGGTCCGGACCTGAGTGTTTGCTGAGCACCAGCGGGGACACAGGGATTGAAGGCAGGGACATCAGCGTGGGGTGGGATATCGGGGCCCGGCCCTCCCAGACCTGAGCAGAGGACACCGGGCCCAGCCACCCCCACACCAGTCACCCCAGCACCTGAGGGAACTGACAGGCAGCCTGGACTGAGACACCTGCTGTGGGCAGCTGCAGCCACAGCTGGAGGGAGCCGGCCCGTGAAGGTCTGCCGGTGCAGCCCTGCAGCCCCACTGCTCCCCTGCAGGCAGCCACATCAGAGCAGGGACACCACACAAACACGGACGGGGGCCTGGGCAGTGTCCCCCCAATCCAAGGGGAAGCAAGCCAGCGTTCTTGGCGCATTCCAGCACCACCCGGGCCTGCGGTCGGCACCCCCACCCCCCAGCAAGAAGCTCCAGAAGCAGCTTCAGCACAAGCATCAGAGGGAACAGGTCATGCCGTCCCCACCCCACTACCATCTGCGACCCGCGTGAGAGCGGCCGGTGTCCAAGAGTGGGCAATGCCCGAGCCTGTGGGGTCTCGTCCCCTGGGCGGAAGTGAGTGGCCAGAGGACGCTAAGGAGCAGGGACTCCAGTTCTCTGCAAGCCCCTCTGCCAAGCACAGCCAGCTCCCGCCCCTCGGGGCCCTGCCCCACCGGCTTACCTTCGGGCCCGGGGACGTGGGGGCTGGTGCTGCCGGGTGACCAGGGCGCCGCCCCAAACGGGCCCCCCAGGGCCGCTCCTACACCAGCCGGCCGCTCCCGGAGGCCCCGGGTAGGACGGTCCCCCAGGGAAGCCGTGGTCCGACTCGGTCTCGGCGGCCAGCGAGGAGGCGGAGCTCCCCATGGCCCCCGCGACGGCGGCCGCGCTGAAGGCCAGGCCTCGTCACATGTGGCCGGCGAGCAGGGTGCGGCATGGAGGGAGGGCAGCACCCACGCCGGAGAAGGGCGGCCGTGCTGGTCACAGTCACACGACACCAACAAAAACAGACAGAGAGAATAAAGAGAAAGAGAAGAAACTGCATGACTCATGGGAACGAAGCCCTGGGCCCCAGAGGGTCCCCCAGCGTGGATGACCCAGGGTGGGAAAGACACTAGGCCCAGAGGGTCCCCCGCACCGGCGACCTGGGGCAGGAAAGGCCCTGGGCCTGTGTCTGACCCACAGCAGGTGTCCTGCGGTGCCCATCCCAGGGCTCCCACGGCCAGGGGTCCCCGCAGGGCCGAGGGCCCAGACTCGGCAGATCTGCAGCCCCTGGCACACGGGGCCAGGAGCCGGTTGCAGGTAGCCTCCCACCCCGTAACCAGCGCCCTGTCTCTGCTCCAGAAAACCCACAGGGACCATCAGCCACCCTTAGGGTTGTAGCTGCTGTCTTCAGAGCAGGTTTTGTCCTTGGTGAGAAAAGAAAACGCCAAGATTTTGTTGTACTGTAGAAAAAAAGGATCGAGGGGATGTCTAACCAAAGGAAAGGCAAAAAGGTGGGGAAAGGGCACAGCGGAGTGAGGGCGGCCCTCGCAGGACGCGGGACAGCCTCAGGAGGGCACTCAGGCACCACGCAGCCAAACCAGATCCGCACGATACCACAGTCCTACCCACATGCCCTTCTGGAGCCTTCTGGAGGGAGGGCCTCCCTAGAGAAGCTGCTGGGGCCGGGGAGGGTCCCAGGAGGAGACGGGGACCCAGGAGGTTGGCCAGGCCTCCAGGGGGGCACGCCTGTGCTTGGGGAGGCTGTGTTACTCCCACGGGCCGAGGGGGAGGAATTAGCCTGAGAGCGTCGCCTGGAGAGAAAGGCCGGCCGTGTCCAATTTCAGAAGAGGGAAGTCCTGGTCAGGTTCAGGGAAGATGCCAGCATGGCTGTTGCTCACCTGCCGGGCCAGGCTTTGGGCCAAGATGGGCGTGCGCTTGGCATTCTGGTTGTGCAGGTGACCAGCAGCCTCCACCCCCGGGTCTGCTCTCACCCACTGACACCGAACTCCTCACTTCCAATTGAGTCCCTTGGACACAGGAGCCAACGGCTGGGGTGGAGCTGGGGGGACGTGTTCTTGCAGCGCAGACAGGCCAGTGGGCGCCCAGGGCGTGTGTTGGGGGCTGGGCAGGGCTCCCCAAGCCTGAGAGTGACCTGCAGCGCACACTGCTCTAGAGGCCGGTGGAGCCAAGCGCCACCAGTATGGGATGGGGGCTTCGGTCAGACCAGCCGAGTCCCCTGGGACTGCCTGTGCTCCCAGGGAGGAGGCGTGGCAGGACTGAACAGCATCAGCCCTGACTAGCTGGGTGACCCCACAAGTCACCCACTGCTTAGGCCTCCCCCACAGAGCATGACCAGAGCTGAGCAGTTGGGGCAGAGGCCCCGTAAGGGACGCCCGCTTCCCTGGCTTACAGGAACCCTGTCCAGTAGGAGCATCACGCGAGCCACAGATATTTCTAGTCCTCTGACAGCCACACGAAAAAGTAAAAGAAACAAGTAAAGGAATCACGATGATGCATCTTATGTAACCCAACACATCCAAACGCCATCACATTGGTGGGGATCCAAACGGAACCAGCGTGGGCCACGGGTGTGGATCCGGATGGAGCCAGCGTGGGCATAGTTGCCTGTTCTCAGTCAAGGCCTTTGGACTCTCACTGTGATTTACGCTCATCCCGACGTAGACGGGCCATGCTCTGGGTCAGGAACCATGTCCTGGTGGCTTCCATCCCGGGCAGCGCTAGAGAGCGCGCAGAGCTGGTCTCAGTGAACACAGCTGCGGGGTGCCCAGAACACAGAGCACACTCACCAGCGGTCAGCGGCACGTCAACCAGGGTCACTCAAGACACCTGCCTCTCCCATGGCTACAAGTTGGACACAGGACAGCGACAACGGCCCAGACTCCTGAGCTGCATTCCGCACAGGAGCCCCTTGTGCAGAAAGGGCTCAGGCATTGCTGAGTCTCCCCTTTAGCAGGCAAATCCTGGGCAGTGGGGAGGGCAGGGGAGGGCCTGAGTGGGAGCCAGGCTCAGCAGCAGAACTGCTCACAACGGGACCCCAGGCTGGTCTGCCCCCAACAAGGAGCTCTGCCCACGTCCACGGTGAGAGCAGAGAACGGGGTAGGGAAGCCTGGCCGAGAACCCCAAAGCCGAGAGGGTAGGGGAGACAGACAGTGCCGTGTGCAGCCAGCTCAGGGCTGGCACTTGCCCTGTGCCCCAAGGTGACGCCACTACGTGCATCTGATGTGGGCAGAGCCGACACAGAGTGAGGATGCAGCCCTGGGCCTCCCAGGGGAGTCTGCGGGGCCACAAGGGCTGGGCTCTGCTGGGAGGAAGGAACACCAAGGCCAGGTGCAGACGGGATGTGTGGCCTGAAGCACGAGCTCAGGGAGGACCCACCTGCTCTTCTCTGATGCCCCTCACAGGCCCTGCCCCGGGGCAGTGAGCACACAGCCCTGTCAGAGATGCGTGGGCGTGTCTGTCCCCACCCTGGCAGCAGCTGTGGCATTGTGTCAGCCTCCCGCCACGCCTGTGGGAGACCCTGACCCTACAGGCCTCACCTGGCGCTGCCACGTGGCAGTCTCTGAGCCTCTCCTGGGAGGCAGGGGCAGCATAGGCCCCTCTCGCTGAGGCTCGAAGAGAAGGGAGAGAGAGGCGGCCAGGAAGGCGATGCCCCCGGGCAGTGTCTCCAGAAGGGCCTCTCTGGGGCTTTGGGACGACAGTGCCCCCCCACCTTGCCCACAGCAGGGAGGGATCCTGGGAGTGGGACCCCACAAGGGCCACCAAGCACAGCATGGGCTCCCCAGCAAGCAGCAGGCCTGGAGGTAAGCCGAGGGTCCCACCTGCTTGGGTGAGGCGTGGGTCCACCCACCCTGTCCTGGCTCCGTGTCATAATTACGGGGACAGGGTCTTTCACAAACACGCCATGCAAGCCATCCCTGAGATGGCTGTGTCCCCAAGACGGCGCCCAGGGGGGGCCTCCGCAGCAGAGCACACCCTAGCACCAGGTGGCCAGCCTCGTCCCATCCCCCAGCTGCCACTTCTGCAGGGACTGTGGGGCGGGCAAAACCCCCAGGGCTGCTCCTGCCGCCCTGGAGCTCTCTGCCCAGGCCCATTCATTCATTCATTCCTCTGCCTGGCTCCTTCCTCCGCCTCAGGCCGTTTCAGGTGGAGAATGTGGCACCAACAACACTCTGGCGGGCTCGCAGGGGGCTCCTTGCCCTCATTCGAAGTGTGACCCCAGATTTAAACAGGGCTGCAGCCGAGCTCTGGCCTCGGGGAAGCGTGGACGCAGGGCCCCCAAGGACAAGGCGTCAGTCAGCAGGGGCGGCCTGTTCCAGCCCAGCATGAGGTGTGTGCCCAGCGTGGCACCGAGAGGAAGCAGGGACCGTCCACCCAGAGGGAGGAGCGCACGAAGGGCCAGATGAGGATGACACCCTCCCCAGACCCCGCCTGGGGCATGCCTGTCTGGGTCCCGGCAGGCCAATTCCAGGGCAACAACCCACCACCCCTCAGCCCAGCCCGCTGCCCTCCCAGGGCCCTGCGGGTCCTCTGAAAGGGGTGCTGAGGCCCGAGCCCATCGGAGGCACACAGAGGGCGGGTGCCGTGGAGCAGGGGCGGGTGACTTGCTTCCACCAAGTCACAGTTTACCCAGCCCAGGACCTGCAGGGCGTGGATCAAGAAGCCTGGGGGCAAACAGAGGCCATGGAAGGGGGAGAGGGATGGAGAAGGCGGGGGAGGGAGGGAGCAGGGAGGACGGGGAGGGGGAAGCGGGCAGAGGAGACGTGGGAGATGACAAGGGCCATGGCCCAGGTGCCCCCGAGGGAGGGAGTGGGAATTTATGCCCGGCCCTGCCCCAGGCACAGGGGAGGAAAATTCCCCCATTCCCGGGGACGGGGACGCTGTGAGCTGTGAGCTCGTGTGGGCATTAGCACAGGCTGCCCCTGGGGGCACAGGAGGCATCTGAGCCCCACGGGACGGTGGCGGCCCAGGCTCTGCACAGACGTGTGTGCTTGATGATACCTCCACACGCATGCACACGCCTCGCCAGCGCCACCCCCCCACACACGCTCCCCATACCTTGCTAATCTGTGCAGGTGAGGAGGTGAACCCGGCCACACAGCGCTCCACGCATGCCAGGGAGCAGGTCTCAGACCCTATCAAGGTCTGTCTCCCAACCTGGGACAACGGCACCTTCACATGGCAGCAGCCCTGACAGGTTGCCCGAAACCAGCCTCAGGACGGGGATACAGGGGAGGGACAGGGAGAGCCGCCCGCGGAGGGGACACCCAGCTTTTCTGGGTGCCCATGGCTGCCGCGTTGTACCCGAGAACCACGCCCCCAGACAGGAAACCAAGAGCCCAGCGGTGTGTGGGTGGGACCCCCTAGCCTGAGGGAGGGTTCCCCCCACCCATGACAGTGAGTGAGCCCTGACTCCCATCCCTACCAGAAGCCAGGCCGGGACCCCACCCTGGGGACGGCCCAGACTTCGAGCTCCCCACCCCGAGAACTGCAGGACAGCATGTCCTACGGCCGCTCCGTTCTTGAGGGCTCAGGCGCCTACACCAGCAGCTCAGGGGCCCGTGCCCCTTGAGGCAGGAGGACAGCGGGCACAGTCAGGGAATGGGCTGTCAAGGATGAGGGGTTCCATCTGGGGGACCAAAGGAACGGCAGACACATCTCCCTGCAGTGCGCCCCGAACGACAGGGCCACAGCCGCCTTGGCCACGAGGCTCCGCAACGCAGGAGTCTGGGCAGCAGGTCTCGGGGCTCCACGGGCACCCACGCTGCACCCCTGCCAGCCGCTCCACAAGAGCCCACAGTACGTGGGAAGGCACTCACCCCGAGGGGCCTGAGCTCCACCAACACTAGCGCCTGGGTCTTTGCCACAGGAAGCGACTCTCAGCAGCAGAGCAGTCCTGCCTACGGCACGTCCACCCAGAGGGCACGGCCTCTCCTGGATGGTCCCGGGCTCTGGCCCCGGACAGCAGACCCCGCCCCCAGGCTCCTCAGCACCAGCGAGTCCACGGCAGAGTGGTGCTGACCAGCCACGTGGTCCAGGCTCAGCAGCCACCCCATCCCGGGGCATCTGACCCTCGCCGGGAGGCCAGAGGTCCCAGGGTGCAGCATGGCTCAGCCACTCCCTGCTGCCTGGTCCAAGGTCCCCGGCCACCCCTGGGCCAGCCTACGACAGATGGGGCTGTTCAAGATCCTGGGCCCCAGGGAGAGGTGCCGGGTGGGGCAGGGCTGCGGGCAAGCAGCCAGGCCGCCATCGAGATTTGCCTGGACCCAGGTTCCGGCAACACCCGGCCTCTCCCACGGCCAACGGGCCATCACCCCCAGAGCTGGGGGCTTTGCTGCCCTCACCACACATTGACCGTCGCAGGCAGGGGCTCTCACACCCCCACCACCCTGGGTGCCGTGCACCTTGCTGTGGCCTCCTCCACATGTGCTGCTGCCCTCAGATGAAGCGCCGGCCGGCCACCCCTGCCCTGCGGGCCACACCCTAGAGTGGGCACAGTCCACACTGCAAAGGCTCCACTGAAATCACTACAAACGCCCCTGGGGCCGGGCTAGGGAAGAAACGCTCCTGCCTTCCAACTGGGAGCCGCTCCCCAAACGAACGCGCTCCCCGGCAGCCAGGGGCTCTTGCTGGGGTTTCTGGACGTCGCATCAGTCCCCAAAAGCAACCGGAGCCGCCAGCTCCGGACAGAAGGCAGGGCCCCTGCCCTGCAGCTCAGCCCCTGTGTCCTCAGCTGCTCAGGACACCTTGGAGACACTTGTCGATGCCGGTCACAGGTGAACACCGGCCGTGGACCAGACGTGCTGGGCCCTCCGAGCACCTGCTTTCCAGGTGGGAGGGGAGAAGACGGGCGTCTTGGATCAAACCCGCAGTGGAGCAGCTCACGCTGGGAGGCCGGCGAAGAGTAGACCGGGTCCGGGGCTGCCTCCAAGGAGGGGGCCGGGCCCTGGGAGTCGCACACACCCCAGTCGTGCATCATGAGAAAGGAAACTGGTTCCCACCCAGTCCTGTCAGCAACGCGGATGCTCTCAGGACTTCGGTCTCTAGTTCACATGTTCAGTCTCATCAACGCTTAGCACCACTTACAACAGGAAAGGGGGCAACAGGTGGGCATCTCGTCTCTCGGCGCTTCCGTATTTCCACGCCGAGCGATGGCAGGAGCAGCCCCAGCCGGGGAGCTGGTGGCAGAGCAGGCTTCACAGGGCGGCGGGTACGGACCCTTCAGCTCACCCCAAAGGGAGGCGGACAGGGAGCTGGGGAAGCCGTGCAGCCGGCCCCACGAGCGCTGACCCCACACGCTGGGGCCCCTCTGCAGCCACATCTGTAGGCCAGCCAGGTCCAGGACATGCTCCTTTCCTCTCAAATGGGGGTGAGGCAGAAGCTCCCAGAGGCCAACCTGCATGCATGAATCTATTTCCAAGGGCGACGTTCTGAAGCAGTGTGGCCGTGAGGGGGACAGGCACGAGGAGGAACTCCCTGTGCTGCGGGTCTGGGCTGCGCTGCCACTGGAGGGCGGGAAGCCATGACGCCCACCGTCCACAGCGCGAGGCTTCCACACAGCAACCACTGACCCGTGTCCCCCGCGATCTTGCAGCAGCATCCAGGCACGACCCCAGCACGGACACCAGGGAGGGGGCACACAGCCCTCGCAGCTCCCCTTGACCTCGGGAAAGCCTGAGAGCCGGGTGTGGACAGCTGCCAGAGCCTGAAGGCGTGCGCTAGGACGGGGAGTGAGGCCACGCACGCATCCACCATCTCGTGTGAATGCTACCCTGGCACCCCACGCTGATCAGCCCCATGAGTGGCCCCTCCTGTGGGTACCAGGAGGCCCCGCACTGCCCCTCAGGGGTCTCTGTGCTGGGCTGGGACACCCCGTCCTCCTACAGCCCCATGAGTGGCCCCTCCTGTGGGTATCAGGACGCCCCGCACTGCCCCTCAGGGGTCTCTGTGCTGGGCTGGGACACCCCGTCCTCCTACAGCCCCATGAGTGGCCCCTCCTGTGGGTATCAGGAGGCCCCACACTGCCCCTCAGGGGTCTCTGTGCTGGGCTGGGACACCCCGTCCTCCTACAGCCCCATGAGTGGCCCCTCCTGTGGGTATCAGGAGGCCCCGCACTGCCCCTCAGGGGTCTCTGTGCTGGGCTGGGACACCCCGTCCTCCTAAAGCCCTGGCAGCAGGCCCTGGCCTGGTGGCACCAACGCAGCCACCTGCAGAGCTCCTGCTCAGACCGTCCCTGGGCCACTGCTGTGACCCATGGGGTGACAGGGCATGGCTGGGCAGGTCCCCAAGCCCGAGAGGCGCAGGCAGCCCAACCTCAACCTCAACAGTCTCCTTGCAGCTCATTCAAAGAAGGTGAAGGCTAGCAGGTCCATCTTCATCCCCACAGAGGCTGCAGGGTGCTGTTCCGGCCCGCCTGGGAGTTCCCCTCAGACTTCAGAGCTGCGGTGACCGAGCTGCCTGCCAGTGAGCAGTGAAGGAGGATACTCACGGACCACCTACTTGGCGTGGATGGACGGGGCTGGGCACCGAGGGTCAGTGTGTGCAGGGGGAGCCGCGGATGGGGCCCAAGGGGCCAACGTCAGAGCTCAGCACAGACTTCCCAGGCCTTCTCCGCAGAGTGGGGAGGGGGGGAGCCTGCATCCACACCGAGGAGTTTGGCAAAGGAGAACAGATGAGAAACGAGATCATGTTCCTGCTTTGGGACACCTGTGGGTGCCGGATGCCAAATAACGGGGTACAGGGCGGACCAGAAAGACAGAACAGTGAAGAGGCAGCAGTCCAGGCCGGAGAGGCGGAACCAACTGCCGAGCCCAGAGCCCCCTCCGTGCGCCTAGGGCAGGGAGCCTCCTTGCTCGGGATCAAGGCCCAGAACTTTAAGGTCTGAAGAAACCACCAAACCCGCCTGTGCCTCTCTGCGCTCGGACCAGGGGCATCTCTCTTCTGCCGCACAGTCCAGGGCAAAGCGGCAACCCAGAACGTTCATGGATGTGACCCGTCACCGGTGTTTCCTGGGTTTCTGTGGCTGTGGTTCCATTTAATTACGCATGTGCCCTTCCAGCACCTTCCATGCATAGGGTGGTGGGAGGAAGTGGCCCGCCCTGGGAAGGCCAGACCAGACCGCGGGTGGCCGCGCTCTCGGGCTCTTCACTGACCAGGTCAGGCCCATGAATGACATCTGTGATTCTGGGGACTTCTAGGGCAGCAGAGTCCTTCTTTCTGACTGCCACGTGTGGAAGACAAACACAGGAGGCGGTGGAAGGAGGAGGAGGAGGAAGAAAGGCAGCCTCAAGGTTCCGGAACCTGGATGTGCAGCCCCCTCCACCCCTCCCTGAGCAGCAACTTAGTCTCCTGGTCTGTAAAGCACGGCTCGGCTCACCAGAGAGCTCGGCGCAGGGCCTGAGAGCAGCTTCAGCGAACATCCCCGCCAGCAAGCCAGACAAGCCAGCCTCCCTGGTGAAAGGCACAGCTCCCTCACAGATGCAGGATTAGAGGTCACTTCCTCCTCATCTGGAGCCCGAGGTCTGGGGCTCAGAGCAGCGACACAAGATCGGAGACAGGGCGTCCCTGCCTACCGCCATGGAGGCCCTGAGCCTTGGGACCAGCAGGGCTTAAACCTGGCCCTCAGGAGGTCACGAGGTCACCGGCCTGTCTGCTCAGGAGAAGCAGCTCCAGGGACTTTCGGGTGCACAAGGGAAGGGCGAAGAGCGTTCCTGCGCCCAGCCCCACGGCCAGACTGAGCCGGCTTCCTGCGAGACCTGCATCCACAGTCAGGCTGCGGAGCAGTGGCTCCCGGGCTCCCCTGACGTCTGGGGCCCTCTTCCTGAGCCTTGAGCCAGGGAAACGCACTCTCTCTCTCTTCACATCTGAGAAAGTTGCTCAGAAGTGGCAAGACGGAACCACCCCAGCTCCTCCCCAGCCCAGGCTGTGGGGCCGAGAGAGATTCTGGGTGTTCTCCCCACCTTGCTGTGACTCACACAGCCCTCCAGACCTGGGCCCGGGGAGGGGCCTCAGGAGGAGCACCCAGCTGAGCCCCAATTTTCCCCACAGGACACCAGGGCTCCATGTTGCAGGACCCCAAACTCCCAGGCCTGGTCTCACAGGGGTCCTGTAGCCTGCAGTCTGGTCACAAACTCCTGTGCGATAAGGGCCCCCCCCCCCCCCCACGACAGTCAGCGCAGTCCGTGCCACTTGACCACACAATAAGGGTTCCCGGGTCAGGACCAGAAGGGCTCCTTTTGCACCGGCAGGAAGAGCCCGTCCGCCTAGCAGCCTGGCAAACGTTCCCAGGAGCCACCCTCTGTAACTTCCCTGTGAGGCGCCAGCGCCAAGAGGAGCAGAGAAGAGGAAGTGGGGTGGCCAGGGGGCACACAGGCGCCTGCGCTGCCCCCTCCGTGGGCCGCCCCCGCAATGCCCCGAGTCCCGAGCTGGGGAGGGAGGCGGGCACGGCGGGCACATCCCCTAACACAGCGGGACCAGGACTCCGTCCGGAGTAAGGGCGCTCAAGGGCAGGCAGGGGCCGAGGCCGCCCCCTGTGTCCGCAGCACCGGGCTGGTCTCCCAGGGACCCGAAGACGCAGGTCCCCGCCGGTCCCCTCCAGGCTGCGCCCACAGCCCAGCCCGGGCTCCGGCCAATCCGCTGGAGGCGCCGGCGGGGCAGCAGGCTGACCCCGGATCCGAGGCCGGGCGGCTCCCGGCGCTGCCCGCCAGGCCCGCGCTCCGGCCCCGACCTGCCCGGCCGGCGGGACTCACCTCCGCGCCCTGGCGGCGCCTCCTCCGTTCCCGCAGCCCGCGCGGCCCCGGGCCCGCTCGTGTGCGCCGGCCGAGCCACAACTTCTGCCTCCGGAGGGCGGGCGGGCGCCCCTCCTGCCGCCGGCCGCTGCCCCGACGGCCTCCCGCGCTGAGTGGCGGAGCCGCCGAGCGCCCGACCCGCCCTGCCCGGCCCGCGTCCGGCGCCCGCCCTACGCCGCCTCCGTAGCGTAGCGCCCGGCCGGGGCCCCGCGGCTACGGTGCGCCCGGGGCGCACGCGGCGCTGTGAATCGCGCGCGCGGACTACGGCTCCCACAAGGCCGCGCGGCGAGGTCGGGCCGGAAGCTCGCGGCAGCCCTGCGCGCGAGGCAGGCCGGGAGCTGTAGTCCTCGGGGTGGCGGCCAACACCAGCTCCGGCTGGCGCCCTCCGGAGTGCCGCCGACTCCCCTGGCCGCCCTGCCCGCCGACTCCGCAGGAGATGGCCAAGCCCCGGGCCCCGGGCGGCGCTGCGTGCCGGGTTTGGGGCGGAACGGCGAGAAGCTGCGCCGAGCTCAGGACTGGGACTACAGCTCCCAGAGTGCCCTGCGCGGAGGAAGGGGCGGGGCCTCCACGTCCGCCGCGTTCTCGGCGCTTCCGGCTGCGCCTGCGGGCCGAGAGGGGTGTACCGCTGGCTGGCTGGTCCCCGTCCTGGATCCGCGGGTCGCAGACCCCTTAGCCCCTCCCAGGCCCTCTGCAGCCTGTCTGCTTCCTCGGTGCCCTTCGAGGGCTTCCCGGTCTGGAGTCCAGGCTCGGGGGCCGAGCTGGGTCTGGGCCTCGGTTCTCGCCTCGGTCAGCGAGAGGAAGCGGCTCCAACCGGGTCGTTGAGGGGTCGGAGTGAGACCCTCCGCGGAGGTGCTGCCCAGCCCGGAGGGGGGCGCTCCGCGGCGGCCTGGCAGCACCCGCCGCGTCCGCGCATGACCTCCCCGACTCCGTCCCTCCCTTGATGCTGCCCCTCGGCAGCCCTGAGGGTCCGCACTCCCGGCAGCCGCCCGCCTGCGGGGCAGACCCTCCTCCAGGCTCCTCTGCCCTGTCGCCCGGATGCGCTTCGGCGTCAGCGGCTCATCAGCTGCACAGAGAGGCTGCAGAGAGGGACCCGGGGATGCTGAGCGCAGAGCACGGTGGGGGCCGTGCAGGAGGAGGAAACCCAGAAGCGAGGCTCCTCCGCTCACAGAGATCCGGGGAGCGTCTGGTGGTCCAGTTCTGCCTGAGATCAAGTGCAATTGTACCCTTGGGAGGTTGGGTGGGGTTTGCCCCAGTGCCCAGAAAGTCTGAGCTGACCTCAGTAAGACTTACAGGGTAGGGCTCTGCTCCTGGACCAACACTGAAGCCCCAGGAGAGCCTCGTCTTACTCTCTAGAGGCTGCGGCAGGGATACCTGTGTCCCCACGTGGGGGCTTGGGCTTTAGCTGCAGCCAAGACAGCTGCTTCCTGAGTGCTCCGCGGTGACAAGCTGCCTGTAGGGACACAGGGCTGTGGAGTGACTGGACCCACCGCCAACTTCCTCACCTGCACGAAGGTGATGACTAGCAGCCTCTGACCACGTGTGGCTGCGGAATCACAAGAGCATGGAGTCAAGGGCCGAGTGCCACTGGGGGCTCAGTGACCACAGGTCCTCTTCCCTCCCCAGCCCCTTTGCCTGGGCGTGCCTGGGGTGGTGGTCAGGACTGGTGTCCACAGCCCTGTAACCTCCCGACAAGAGAAACAGCTGAAGTCGAGCCTGGTGACCTGATGGCCGAGCTTCCTGCCTGCTCACTGCAGAGTTTTGTGGCGCCAAGCCCTACACAGGGAAGAGGAGAGAGCAGGAGCACCCAGCCCTCCCCAGTAAGGGGTCAAGGCCTATCGTCGGGGAGAAAGCCCGGTCACCAGAAGGGGGCCTCAGGAGTTTCAAGACTGTTCCCTGTCTGAGGAGCGAGCTAGAAGGAACAGGTTGTGTGTGCAGTTGGGAGCAGGAGGAGGCTGGCCAGAGCAGGAAGACGAGGGGTGAATCTGGAGTCAACCTGGGGTCCTCTTAGATGTTCTGAGGCATGCAGACGTAAATTTAAATAACTATAAGGCAGAAGGTAAGTGACAATCGACCGGCCAGGCTGTTGGCCAGTGCCGTCCTGGCTGGATGACACAATCCTCACAGCTCAAGAGACAGGAGTTAGCTGCCCCGAGGGGAGAGGCTGGAGAGGGGGGAGCAGCCGTGCAGAAAGAGCCGGTGACAGGTAGGAGGTGTGGGGGTGGGCGGCACAGTTCCAGCGTCCCTGTGCAAATCCCCCTCGTGCCCACACTGTTCCTGGCTTTGGGGCCTGGCAGTGTGCAAGACCTACTAGCATGCCCTCTGGAGCGGAGATTCCAGTGGATGAGGGCACAGGGACCCTCGCTGTGTGACAGGCACCGGGGGCCGAGGCCAGCAGGCAGGCTGAGGGCGGGATGCGCCTGTGCTCTGGCCCATCTTATGGAATGGCCTGTAATCACCTACTCTGTGAACCCCTGTACCTAGGTCAGAAAGGAAAGCAGGTGCCCTCACAGGCAAAAATGGAGGACTCTGAGCCAGCCCTCATGGCCTAGCGGTTAAAGGTCGTTGTGCTCCACTTCAGCGGACCGGTTCAGCTCCCGGGCACGGAACCACACCACTCGTCTGTCAGTTGCCGTACTGTGGTGGCGGCTCACAAGAACTAGACACAACTATATACTGAGGCTTTGGGGGCGGGAGGCGGGGGGAAGGAAGAAAAAGGAGGAAGACTGGCAACAGATGTTAGCTTAGGGCGAATCTCCCTCTGCAAAAGGGGGTTCTTCTCTGGGCCTCCATCTCCTAGTCTCTGAGCTGCCAGCAGGTGGAGGGGCAGACGTGGGGCAGCTGGGCTGAGAGTGTGGACAGGCTGGAGCAGGCCCGACCAGGGGCCGGGCAGTGTGTGTGGGACAGTAGGAGGAACCAGGCAGGCCGCGTGCCCACCTGCCAGCAGCCTTCCAGGGGAGGGTGGAGCCGTGCTCCCAGCTTTTCCCACACGCAGAGTCATGCAGAATTGACTAAGGACGTTCAAGCAGCGGCTCTCCAGCAGTGAGAGGGGCCAGCCTGAGGCAGGGTCCAGTGGGGAGCCTGTGGCCAGGCTGATTCGGGGTTGGGGGTGGACGGCCCCACATGGGAGGGGCGCACTCAGGCCTAGGGGGTGCAGGCCTTGACACTGACCTCATGGGTCCCACTGCAGTGCCCTCCAGCATGCTCCCTGGGCACCCCCCCTCACCCCAGGGAGCCCTTCCCAGGTGGCAGCCAGGAGCTGTCGTTTGCATTTACAGTGGACTCTCCTCACGTGTGGGGGCTGTGTCTCCCTATTGGGCTGGGGGCCCAGGCAGGGATCAGCATCAGCTGCTGGTGGGGCCAGCTGGACAGCAGACAGGCCCCCACGGGTTTAAGGGTGGGAATGAAGCGGGGGGACTGGCAGCTCCCCCCTCCCCTCCTGGCTTTGGCCCCCTGCCCACTTGCAGCTCCTCCTCTGGGCAGACGGCCCCACAGGCTCCAGACGAACAGCTGCGGGGCTGGAGGTAGGGCAGGTGTCAAAGCAAAGAGGCACCGGCCTCTTCCTGGGCCAGCAGAGACCCCCTCAGTGCAGCCCGGCTGGAGACAAGGCCCTCCCAGAACCCCTAACCTTAGGAACCTGTGGCAGTGCTTTGGCGTCCCCCAGTATTGAGCAGGCCCTGGGTGCAGACTCCCCCCAGGCCCCAGCACCATGCCACCTTCTCTGGCCTCGTGGCCACGGGTTCTACCTGGTGAACACTGGGCCCTGAGGTGGCCAGGTACCAGTCCTGCTAATGGACCTGACAAGAGGGTGCTGCGTGCCTCTCCAAGGAGCTGCCCTCTCTGAGCACTGGGAGCACGGGGGGCTGTCTGGTTCCATATGCAGGGCGCCCCCACCTCGGGCATCCTGGTGGGGAGGGGCTTGGGGCAGGAGCTGGGGCTTGGGGCAGGAGCTCGGCCTTGGACACGGCCACACCCCCTGCTTTCCTCCTCCATGCTGCCCAGCAGCAGCCAGGGCTCCGAGGCCTGACTCTGGTGACCCTGAGAGTCCTGCCACACCCCAGCTGAGGTGAGACCTGGGGGATCCTGCTGGCTGCAGGCCAGGCTGTGTCCACCCGTCATGGCCCTCGAGCCATCAGCTCTGTGGGCAGCAGCCGGGGCCGAGTGGGCAGCAGACCTGGGCTCCAGCCCTGTCTGCCTGGTGGGGTTCTCGGGCTCCCTGGGCCTTGGTTTCCCTGTCTGTGTCTGGCATGCAGGTGGTTCAGTGCGAGGGGGATGGGAGATGCTCGGTCTGCTGCTCCTATGGATGGCTGGGCAATCAAGTTTTGAGGACTTTTAGCTAACAATCCTCCTTCAAATCAAATCTGGTCACTTACCCTTAGAACCTTCTTGGTGGCAGCCATGCCTGTGGTGGCACCTGAGCTCTGCTCCTCACCCACTTCTGCAGCCCAATCCCATCTGGTCATTCTGTGTGGGGCCCTCCTTCACCCCAACTGCATGTCCCATGGGGACATCGCATTCATAATGAGCCCCAGAGACTTTCACTGCTGCCTCTCCGCCTGGCTGGCCTACCATAAGCACATGGCTGCTGGAGCCCCATCAAGCAGCCCCACCCCAGGAGTGCCCCTCGGCCACTCTGCTGGGAGTCCAGCCTGGAGGTGCCATCCCAGGGCCTCTGGTGGTGGGGGGCTCACACCAAGGCGAGGAGGGGTTGGCCTGACCACAAGGCCTCCTGCTGTCTGGGCTCAGTCGGGCACATGGTCTCCAACCCCCAAATGCCTGTGGGGTCTAGGCCAGGCCCGCAGCACCATCCTCTGCCCTTCGGCCCTGCAGAGGAAGGAGCAGGCCTTTGTGTGTGCAGCTGCAGCTTCAGTCTGGGGAGACCACCCTGGCCTCGCCCTCCACATCAGGGCTGCTGTCGCTCTGCCTAGAAGAGTCTTGGAGGGGATGAAGCAGGGTCAGCGTGCAGGTCAGTGCTGGGCGTCTGTGTGGAACGTCTCCTGGCAACTCGTGCTGACAGTAACGTACCACTGAGGGACGCCTAGAAACAGACCATGTCTGCCAGCGGGTGGCGGGGCGCGGAAAGCAGAGTCCCAGTATTTATGATCATACATATATATATATTTCATGTGTATACCCCGATAGTTTTCTCTCTTGGAAGTATTAAAAAATTGATCAACCTTCAATCTATAAAAAATACCTACTCTACATGATAGAAAAATCTCTCCTCAAGTTTACACTGATTTACACCCAAGGCTTTCCCCAAAATGTACAATGCGAGGCAACGTCTTAAATCTTAGTGTAGAAGGTGGGCCACGTGGAGGACAGAGGGACGCGGGGCCACACACACGCCTGCACACACGCGCTCATGCACACGCACGCACGCACTCGCACACAGCAGTGGCCAGCCTGTGTGCGGGATCCCGGCCCACCCGGAGCACCCGGCGGCTCCTGGCCGTGCTCAGGCTCAGGGGCAGGCCCAGCAGCTGTCGCGGGGGAGACACTGCCGCTCCTGTAGTGCAGGCGCCGGGCAGGACAGCGTGGAGCCAGGCAGGGCTTCCCTGAAGGGACCCCCAAGCCACCAGGAAGGCCTGGTTCTCGGCTCTTCATCTGTGTGCTTGGAGAGCTGCCCTGCCCGGCCTCCTGTGAAACACACCTCGGGGAAGGACAGTGACTGCTCACAACTGCAAACACCCAAAGGAAACGGCCCTGACAGCTGGACTCCGGCTGGGCAACCGGGACATCTCCAGGGGCACCGAGATCTGCCCGGGGGGAGGGCACCAGGAGGCCAGGAAGGCCACATCATGGGGAGGCAGCCCCTCGCCACGGCCTCGCCTACACCCTGAGGCAGAGGGGGCTGGCGACATCCACCCGTCCAGACGGCGCATCCCACACAGTTACTCTCAAGTCCTGATTTCAGAGCGGGGGCTCCTGCTCAGCCCTCACAGGAGGGTCAGAGCCCCTGAGGGTTAGTGCAGCTGGGGTCCGGCCGTGAGAACAGCCATGTGGCCTGGAGACCCCTGGGCCTGAAGCTGGACACAGGTGCCCTTCCGGCCTGGGGAGGGCCTGAGCAGCTTGCGGAGACGCAGGCCAGTGCCAGCGGGACACGGTCCCAGGAGAGCGGGAGCCTGCAGCTCCTGGCCATAGCCTGATGCGCACCGACCTCGCCCGCCTGTGTTCCCCACGCCACATCTGGCGTAAGGTGCTGGGGCCTCTGCGCTGTCTGGGTATGGCTGAGGCCCGGGTGGCACCAGGTCATGGCGCCTGCGTGAGTGCAGGTGGCAGCACCTGGTTGGGACCCGCCTCCTTCCTTTCCTCCCTGACAGGGTGGGACAGCGGGAGGGTCTGCCACATGAGAGTGAGCTCACCCCAGCCTGAGAAACGGTCCCCACATCTCTGCACAGAGAGGAGGGGGCAGTGGGAGGCCAGAGCCATGGGCAGGCCCGCCTGCCACACCTGCTGTGGGCTCCAGTCCCGGCCCCCCTCCTTTTCCCCGTGCCTGCCCCCCCTGCAGCCCCATCTTTGTGCCCTAGCCCAGCTGTGTGCTCCGGGCTCGGTCTGCTGGGGCCTGTCGGGCTAGGCCGTCTCTGGGGTTGGGTGGAGTCCCGAATCCAGCCTGGGCTGGGCCTTCCTGTCTCTACTTGACCTCCAGGATGGACGGGTTGGTCTCCATGATGGCCACAATGATCCTGTCGATGTAGTCCTGCAGGCGGAAGTTTATCTCCTCTTGCTTCTGAATTGCCTCCATGAGCTGCAGGAGGAGCAAGGGGTCAGCGCCAGGCGTCTGGACCGCGGGCACCTGCGGGGGGCCGCTCTGGGGGCATGTTACCTCGTCACGGGAGACCGAGCTGATCTCTGCGGCCAGGGACTCGGAGAAGGATGTTGAGAAGAGGTTCTTGGCGCCCTGGATGCTCAGGTTTATAATCTGCCCGTTGAGTTCATCGTTCTGCTCCTTCAGATTACGGTTGTCCTGGGGGGGACACGACAGCATCATTCCGGGGGCTGCGGCCCGCTGGTGGCTGAGCCTGCAGGGGGAGGACGTCTGGCTCAGGCCCTCCACACGCCCCCCTCCCCGGGCTGGCCTCCGGAGCTGCAGCAGGGGCACAGGGTTGGCTGTCTGCACCTGCTTCAGCCGGCGGACCTCCTGCTCCAGCTCACTCTCCCGCGTGCGGCTGTGGTACTCCTGCAGGCCAGCGCTGCTGCTCCGGCCCCGCCTCTGCTCTGCCTCCAGCTTGAAGAGCTGCAGGTGCTCCAACTGCTTGCGCAGATCCTCGATCAGCTGCAGGGCAAGCCAGGGTAAGCGGGGCTCCAGGACAGCAAGCGTTAGCCCACCCTCGGCTTCAGGACCTCGGGGCGGTCTGGCCACATTCTTAGGGAGGATGACAACACCACGCTTCCATGACGCCACCACGCGCCCAGCATGACACAGTTGAAAACGGTCTAGGACATGAGGGGCATGGCTGCAGATCCCCAGCTCCCTCCAGGGGCCCACAGACACAGGCCCTGCCCTGCCTCAGGAGCTGGCTGTGGGACGGGGTGTCACGCTTACCTCCTGGGTCGCCTCTTTGTCCCTCTGGAACTGGTGCCTCTCGTGACTCAACCTGTCCCCCAGCTTCCTCCTGTTCTCCTGCTCGTCGCTGAGCCGCAGGGACAACTCCTCGATCTCGTCCAGCAACTTCTGCTTCTCCTGGAAGGACACCATGAACACGCCTCGCCTCCCGCCCTGTCCCTAGCTTTCCTTGGCCATCCCTGCCCTGATGGTCTCTAGGTCCCTGGCATCCACGGGCCACGTCTGACTGTCCTGTCGTGGCCGAGGTGCGCACATGTGAGCACACTGCTCTCAGCACCTGCACTGACTCCACACAACAGGTGGGTCTGGGGTGCCCTGTGTGGGGCGTCCTCACAGGCCAAGGGGACTGTTTCTTGGGAGGCAGGGCAGGAAGGACCTGTGGAAGAGCAGGACCTGACTGCAGCCACTCAGCGGGAGTCACTCCCAGGAGCCAGAGTCCAGGTGGTCTTGGACGTCCTTAGAGTCCAGAGCTTCCTGGGGACGCTTGGCAGGAAGGGGAGGATGGGGGAGGAAAGGCCCCTCTGGGAACATCTCAGGACGGGGCACGAGAGGTCCAGCTGAAGTCGGCCCCTCAAGGACATCAGCCTTGGCTTTGGAGCATGGGTTCACGTGAGCGTGACCCTCTGGGCCCAAGGATGCCTGGGAAAGCCAGGAAGCTGCTCGGGGTCCAGTGCCTTCAAGCAAAGGGCTGGCTGGCCTGAGCTTCCATGTTCCCTCACACGGCCCAGTAGGGCCCAGTGCCATCAGCCCACTCTTTGGAACAGGACCGCTCCCCAGCCTGTGGGCGCACCCTTGGCCAGCTGTACCCCTGCAGGCTCAACAGCCAGCTGTGTGGCGGCCCCACTCTGGAAACCCTCTCTTGGCACATCTCAATCCCCCAACAGGTACCAGGTGCAGAGGGTGGAGGAAAGCCCTTGAGCTGGCTGGCTGACCTCGGTGCCCACGCAGTATGCGGCCTGGCCCGCCTGCCCAGAGCTCCCAGCCAGCAACTCACCTCCTCTAGGCGTTCGATGTTGGCCTTCAGACAGGGTGTGCAGGACCTCAACTCGCTGTTCTCCTCGTCCAGCTGCTGCAGCCTAGGACACACAACAAGGCTGGGACCCGCTCCCCCAGAAACGTGCCTCCTCAGGGCGAAGGAGGTCCAGCTTCTGGGAAACCTTGCTAGGGGCCACCTGGGGACGCACAGAAGCCACCCCGATGCCCACAGCCTGGTCTTACACACCCACTCAAGTGCTAGGCACTGGGGTTTGGGGGTAATTTTAGGTTTACAGGAAAGGTGCAGACATGGTGCAGAGTCCCCGTGGATCCCGGCCTCTTTCAGGTTCTCCTCATGGCATCTGCTCATCTGGTGTGTTTGTCACGGCCCACACCCCCACACTGGGACACGCTAGTCACTAAACCATGGACTCCACCCAGGCCCATCTCCTGTCAGGATCCCTCCCAGGACCACAGTGCACCTAGTCGTTTCGTCTCCTGTCCCGTCTGGTCTGTGGCGGTCTCCAGAGTTTCCTGGTCTTTTGTGACCTTGACAGTGTTGAGCAGTTGTGTTCCTGCATTTGGTAGAATGTCCGCAGGCTGGGTTTGTCTGTTTCCTCATGTTAGGCGGGCCATGGGTGTGGGAAGAATCCCACAGAGGTGAGAGGCCCCTCTCGTCCCCACGTCAGGGGCACCTGAGTCCACACGGCTCATCCTGGGCGATGCTGACCTGCAGCACCCGGTTAAGGTGTGTCTGCCAGCATCTCCTCTGTCAGGTTCTACTCTTCCTGTGCGTTCTGTCCTCTGGAAGGGTCACTGAGTCCAGCCCACACTGCAGGGATGAGAGGACTCGGCGTGCCTCCCCCCTCCCCCGAGGGGCGTCTCCATGTGTCCATGGAATCCTCCGTGAGGAAGATTTGCATCTTCTCCCGTTTATCTGTCAGTCGTCTCCTTCACACCGTGGGTCAGGCTCCAGCGCTGCCACTTGCTGTGGGGTCAAACTGTGGGCTCCGGTCAGGGGTGATTGTTCCCGCTCGTCCCCTGTGTCCCCGTGACCTGCCCCATCTTCGTGTGCGCTTGAGCACTTCCCTGCTTTCTGGGGCCACGGGATGTTCCAGGCTCCACTGAGTTTTGCCCTGTTCCAGCCTCAGCCCTTTTTCCAAGGAGCCCTTGATCCTTCCATAATCCAGCATCCTCACATCCTCTGACTCTGCAGTCCCCCTTACTGCCCACCACAAGGGGCTGACCTGCTGTCCTGGTGGTTCGGGCCTGGCCATCCCAGGTGGTGAAACCCCCCTGCGTCTGCAAGCGAGGCGGCCTGCCCGTCCAGGATGACCCGGGACAGCTCTGCCTGTGGCCTCCTCCCCCCACCCCACTTCCAAAAATGCCTGGAGCTCTTCCTGGCTGAAGTCAAGTGTGTCTTCCAGCTTTGAGCACTGGGAGAGAGCATGAGTTTAGAACTGGAGGCCTCCTTCACAGACATGAAACTGCTCTCTCTAAATTATCCCAGAGGTACGGCTCAGCCCACAGGGCTCTGTGACATGCCCTCCTTCACTCCCACTCAGAGGGGCTCTGGGCAGAGAACAGGTGGGAACTCCAAGATGACCTTCGACCATTTCTCTGCCAATGACAGTGAAATGCCTTGTCTGTGGGTTTTCTTTTATAAATGGCGTTTTCAGGACTCACACCTGCAGGTGTAAACGGCCATGGCCCCCTAGCCAGTTCCAGTGTGGACCTGCTGTCATGCACCAAGCACCACGTTGGGGCCTCCGCGGCGTGTTTCACACAGACTCTCTCATCCCCTTTTTCTTCCTCCCCGACTTTTCCTGACTCATCGGAGGCTCATGCCTCCAGGTGAGCATAAAGGTAATTTTGTCAAGTTGCCTTAAAAAAAGACTGATATTTTGATTGGGATGACAGCGACTAGAGAGAGACTTAGAGAAACGGACATCCACATATGTCTTTGAATTCATATCTTTTGTGGTCTCTAGTAGAGTTTTATGGTTTTCTTCACAGAGGTTTTCCACTTTTTCTAAAATCAAACGTATTCCTGGACATCACACCTTCCTGGGCGGGTGGGGTATCCCTTACATTTCCTCACTACCGTTCTGGAAGGACGCGAGGCCCCGCCTACCTGGCCTGCAGGTTCTCGACCTCGATGCTCTTCTCTCTCTCCATCTTGCACAGCAGCTCCTTCTGCTTCCGTGTCTCTTCCAAGACCATCTCACAGGCCCTCAGCTCCTGCTCCTTCAGCTGCTCCTCGAGGGCATTGGCTCTGCAGAGGCAAAGGCAGGAGGTGAGACTTTCTGCCCTTCCCACCAGCGCCTGGAAGCTGCATCAGGACTTCGAGAGAGCCTGCCCTACCGGGGGGAGGGCCAGGAGGCCAGCAAGACCTCCCACCCGCAGCACTGGTCCAGGGCAGTTCTCAAGCAGGGGACGTGCCCCAAACAGCCTCCGCCCCCCACTGAGGGTACCCAGGGCTTCAGAAACACACACGGTCATGACGGCAGGGCCAGTCTCCATTGGTCTCAGACGGGAGCTCACCCCGTCCCAGCCTACACCCACAGTCACCGCCTGCTCACTGTGTGTGGACACAAGCCGACCAGGTGCCCACCCCAGGGACCCTGCACTGGCACTCCAGGCTGGGGAGCTGGTATACAGAGCAGCTACACCCAGGTCACCCATGGCAGAGGTAAGGGCAGGTGACAGCAAGGACACGAAACAAAGGGAATGCTCACATGGGGGCCCCGACTCTGGCCTCCTCCCAGACCAGCACACCCACCCACAGAGGGCTCCAGGCCCTGCCCAGGGCCAGCACAGCCCACGGCCAGAGCAGCCCATGCCCCCAAGCTGTCCATGCACACAGGGCTTCTCATCTGCTCTTTGGCACCTCACACCTAAGAGTGAACGGACGGCTAGAGACCACTGGACACCACAGGAGAGCTTTTCCCACCAAGGAAACAGGTCGTGCAGGCAAAGCCTGTAACTCACCCCCTCAGAGTGAGACCCACACCCACGAGACGGGAGCAATGCCCCAGGAGGAACTCTCAGACGCTGAACTACGAGAAGAAAGAATGCGAAACTCAACAGAAAAGGTGAAGGAGAAAACTACCGAAGAATATTACATAAAAAAGGAAGAGTTAGAGAACAGGGAAGTAAAGAAAATGAGAGAAAAGGCCTCAAGGGTCTAAGGTTTGATTAACAGAAGTTCAGATAGGCAAGAAAATGGAAGAAACTGCACGGAGAAATAATTCTAGAAATCTTCCTGAAGCCGGGGGACACGTTTTCCAGACTGATAGGTTGGAAACCACTCGCCCAGCACAGGAAATGCTGAGGCCTGTGTGCAGGGGGAGCATAAGGCTGCAGCCCCGGGAGCAGCTCGGCTCAGAGGCACGGAGCTCGCCTGCCAGTGCTCCGGGGCCCTACCTCCAACTAGAATGCCAGACCCAGCCACGCTGTCAACTGTGGGGGACAGGACACATTTCCAGACACACAAGGTCTCCAGGAACTGGCTCCTGTGCCCCTTTTCCCGGGCAAGGATAGAGGCATCCTCCTCAGAAAGTGAGTAAGCACAAAAAGAAGAAAACGTGGAATCCAGAAAATAAAAAACCGAACACAAAGTGCGGGATTCCTGGGATGGCAGGAAAAGGAGAATAGCTGTGCAGCATGGGCTGACGGGATTAAAAATGGGAAACATCTAGAAACAGCAGCAGAAGCATGTTGTTGAGGAGAACGAGGGCAGACACCAGAGGAAACATCCACAGGAACTGGACGTGGCTACCGGGGGCTGGGGACTGGCCACAGGGCAGGCGAGGCACCGAGGGGGTTTTTCCACCACGGCCATGCGAAGCCAATAAATGCCTGTCACCCTGGATAAGCGTCACCATCGGCTCAAGAAAGGGGCTGACGGTCCCCGCAGATTCCCCAGGCAAGGACCGGGAGTAACCACGTCTCTGCGGGTGCAGCACACACTTAGCGCGGCCGGAGCCCAGCCTCTCCATGGACGTGGCCGAGCCACCCCGCCCTGCAGCAGGCGGGGCAGGCCTCCCGTGAGAACCTGGGGGCAGGCAGCTGCCAGGCCCAGGGTCTTGACTGACCAAGAGAACTTGTGTTTACTGTTAAAGCCACGTGTGAGCCCTGCCTGCTGTAAGATGGGGCACTCTGAGTCTCTGCACCTGCAGAGCAGACAGACCTGCTGACACTGGAGGACAGCTCAGGAAGGTCAGCACCACCCAACACGGGAACGTCGCGGTAGGCGGCCCCGGGAGCCTCGGAAGGGCCAGGCCACAGTGCGAGTGCCATGTGAAGGCGTGTGGGCCTGGGTCCGGCACTGTTCAGAGCGCTCGGAGTCCACCCACTGGGGTCGTGGGTAAGACACGGAGGCTGCGAGGGACAGAGCCCTGGCCGGAGGTCATGGGGTGTGTGGCAGAGCCAGGCTCAGGCCCCGGCAGCTGGCAAGGACAGAATGTCGTGCATGGGTCCCATATGTGCCGCACTTCCTGCCTCTCTTTCTGGCCTCGCCCCTGCAGGGCCCTTTGTGCCCCTGCACGCGGCACAGCCTGGAGAGCTGACGCTCCTGCTGCGTCTGCGTCCTCTGCACCAGAACGCATCACTGCAAGTCGGGCGGGAGGCTACGAGGCCGACTGCTTTCCAAACGCCAAAGGTTCCACAGGCTTCTGTGAACCTCTGCCAGACATGGGTAGGAAAGCTGCCCCCTCCTCTGTGCAAACGTCGCAGTTCCTCTTCCTCCCGCTTGACTCCCTCTGCCTTAGCACTCGTGCCCAGTCGGAGTCAGACTGCAGTCCCACCGCATCCTCAACGACTGCTCCTTTCTCACTTCAGGGGCTCTGGATACACTGGCCCCACCCTCCAAGCCCCTCAGCTGTCCCTGAGCCCGGGGAAATAACCTAAGCCCCCGAGCCTCGGTTTCGGCATCTGTGAGATGGGGACAGAGGCAGTGTCCGCCTCTCAGGGAGGTTGCCTGGGTGTGAGCAATGGCAGGGGCATGGGCCGAGCACAGCCACCGCCAGAGCGAATGCACCTGCATTGAGGAGGGGTGGTGTAGGGGCTGTCTCTTCACAGCGGGGCACGAGTTGGAGGCCCACAAAGCAAGACTCCAGCAAGCCTTAGCCTGTGCGGCCTCTGCTGCACCCAAGCCCTGAGTCCAGGTGCCCGTGCAGGCAGTGAGAGTGCTGCCCCCGCTGCTGCTGAACGGGGAGGCAGTGCCCCCTTTCCTCTGGGGCCCTGTGCACGCGGGGCAGACCAGGATGTACGTGCTCGGAAGGTCACGTGGCACCATCCCGAGTGGGCTCCCGGGGGCTGGATGGAGGGGCAGCTCCAAGTGAGAGCCCCACCAGCCGAGACTCTTTCTTTTGAGGTGACGAGAATGAGGGGGGTAGGGTCATGCCCCACAGGCCCTCACCTGTGCACCAGCTGGAGGTTCTCCTGCCGCAGCCGGCTGTGCTGTTCCCCATTGGCGACGGTGTCCTTCTCTAGCTCCAACACCCGCTTCTCCAGGAAAACAACCTCGGGAGCAAGACGGCGGCTTGAGAATCAAGGAGGTGGGAGAGTGGGCGCCCCCAAGTGAACTGCTCAGGAGGCAGCATCCACAGGGCTGGAGGGGGGTCCACCTCGTTTGTGGAGACTGTCCCCATACACAAGGCGGTGCAGCCCTATGGGCATAAGGTGGGGAGCACTCCGTGGCCTCAAAACCACAAGTGCAGATGCCACCAGGGGCCCAGAGGCCTGAGGTGTCCCAAGAGCACCTTGTGAGGCTGCAATGGCGCACGGGGCAGCGAGGCTCCTGGTCCCACAGGCAGGGCCGCTGCTCTGCCAGACCCAGTCACGGAGGTGGCACATGCAGGGGGCTTGAGGGACAGAAAGGCCGGGGTTTGTCCCTTCCTCCTCAGCGAGCTCACTAACTAGATGAGAGACAGATACCCAGAGGGAGGAGGAGGGGTGAAGGCAAGCATGAGAGCCAGGACAGCTCTACAGAGTATGAGGTGCTGGCAGTGCTGTAGAGAGGGGGTCCAAGGGGAGGTGACGGGGGAACAGGAGGATATGGACAGGACAGGAGGAGGCAGGGGGAACAGGAGGAGATGGACGGGGACGGGAGGAGGTGAGGGGGGACGGGAAGAGGTTGGGGGACGGGACGAGGTGGGGGGAAGGGAAGAGGTGGGCCATGCATCCTGCCTTCCCTTCTCCCCTCTGCTGGAGCAGGTCCCTGGGGAGCTTGGGACTTTCCTGTTGCAAGGCCGCAGTGCTCCAGCCCAGAAGGCGCTCCATGCGCTCCAGGAACAGCCGTCCACCCAGGTTTGGGTGTGCTCGCTGCAGGCTGATGCCCACCTGCCCAAACCCAGAAGCCCGTCCATCCGGCGCCCTGGCCCTGGTGCACCCTGAACCCACATGGTCAATGCGAACCGACAGTGCTCTCTGCCCTGCCTGTCCTCTGGCTACTCCTCCATGTATGACAGGAAATGCCCTTCCATCCCACAGCCCTGGGCCCTGAGGAAACTGTGGGGCAATGTCAGGCTGGGGGGGCGTCAAATTAGCCCTTGAAGGCGCCATTGCCTCCTCCCACCTGCTCTAGCCGCTAGCCAGAATGGGGACCGGCACCCCAAATGCAACTCACTCTGCACATCCCAGTGTGCACCTGTGCCCAAGCTGGGCCGGCACACCCCAGACCGGCTGTGTGACCCACACGGTGCCCTCCGGTCCCCTCCCAGGGCCTACCTTGTCAGCAATGTCCTCTTCCACGCCCTCCATGGGGTCCGGGGGCGGGTCCTGCAGGGCTTCCATGGTCAGGGCCCCCGACTGGTGCAGGTGCCTGTGGAGGAGAGACAGCCCTGTCCAGAGCAGGCCCTTCAGCACACTCAAGGCGGAAAGGAAGGGGGAAAAGCCAGGGACGCGTCCTTTAAACACCAGCATTTCCAGGGCAGTCTGAGGAGCAAACCCCAGAGTCACCAGTGAGGGGCCGGGGTGAGCTGGTGGCTGCTCTCTGGAGCCCGACAGCCCTGCCTCCCTCCCTGCCAGCTTATGGGACGAGGGCACTTTGTGCTCAGGCAGTAAAACACCACCATGTCACGCTCCCTGTGAGACCAGACGACCTCATCTTCCCCCGAGGCCCTGGCACAGTAACTCAGATTACGACTCCTGCACCAACGTCACCTACACGTTCCTGATGTTTGATTTCAAAAGTTCTCCCTGTGGCAGTAACAGTGAGAGACCGGCGGCCTCGCTCAGGGTCTCTCTTGGGGTTAAGCTTGGGCAGGCACACAGGTGTGACAGTCCTCTGCGGCAGCAGCTCTGAGGACCGGGACCAGTGGACACAGGTCTCCAGCCCTATGGGCCATGTCGGGTGTCCCACAGCCCAGGACTCAGGTGGACACTGTCCCCACGGCCCTGCCAAAATCCCCTGCGGGTCCACAGCCTACTTCCTTCACTCCTCAGCCCCTGGTGCCTTAGCAGATACTCAGCAAACACATGTTCAGAGTCACCCTAGCGACAGCCTTGTTAGTTTTGGTGACACTGTATCAGCTGTAATGTATCTGGAGTGTGTAAAACTCTTAGAGATTTATGCAGAGCCGGAAGTCTGCAGGTACCAACCCAGGCTCTGAGTGCCACAGTCTGATGCTCACAGCTGTGTGACCTTGAGAAAGCCACTCACCCTTTCTGAGCCTTACTCTCCCATAAAATGCAGGCTGTTATGAGGTTTAAATGAGGTTATATATGTGAACAGTTCCAATAAGGACACGGCACAGAGTAAGAATTCAATAAAATGCTATTAAAAGTTACACTGCAGGTTTCTACATGATCAAATGTATGAAGTTCTAGTTCCTTCTTAGTACTGACTGGGCTTGTACATTTTTTAAATTCTTTTTCCGGAAATGTTCCAACGGGAGCAGAAAAGAGGGCATCTTCACCCCGGGGACCGCGAGGCCCCTGCATTTGCCCCGGGTGGACATAGGAGCACCTTTCGGTGGATTTCATCTGATTCCCTGAAGGGCACGGAACCCAAAGACAGAAGGGTGGACAGGCCATCGTGTACTCGTCTGATCAGTGTTCTCGAACACCTATGACCTTGACCCCAACACGAGCTCCTGATGCCACTGCTGGGGCGGGAAGCTGCCCACCCCAGACCCAGAGACCACCCTGAGAAGGGGCCTGGCCTGGGACTTGTCACACGACCCTGAGCTCCTGCCAGGGGCTCAGGGTGCTTTCGAGGGCTGAACCTGGGGACAAGGAGGTTGTGCATAGTCCCCAAGCGCCCAGCATGTGAGGCCAAGGTTCCTTGGCATGGGCTGGGGGGCTTGTTTATGTAAACCCACTCCCACTCGGGAGACATACAAGGAGAAGAGGCTGTGGGAAATGCTGATCTACCCCCAAGGGGGGCAGGTAAAGTCTGGTAGGTGCCCAACTGCACATGAACTGCCACCTGACCGGGGACCTGCCTTCAGGGGGCACCGCCGGCCCTGCTGGCACTACCTGCCGTCCTGAGACCAGCTCTGTGCCGGTGCCTCAGGGTCCTCACAGGCACACCAACCCCAGAGCCATTTCCATCCAGGCTGGGTGCAGCCAGGTCACAGAGCCAGAGCTGGTGGCTCCAAAGCCATAGTCCAGCCCCCATGCCGCGCGCACACGGAAAGGACAACAGTTGTTTCGAGTTTCCTTAGAAGTCTGGTGGCAGTTTAAGGATGAAACGGCAGCAGCAGATGAAAGCTGCATGCATGTGTGTGCACAGACTGCAGCCTGTCTGTGAACTCTAACCACAGGTACCTGCAGACCGGGCTTCTCTACACCCAAGGGTGTCTGTCAAGAGAAGTTAAACTCTCAGAGGGTGTTTTAAAGGAGCGAGCAGATACAACGCCCAACAGCTGCAGGCCCCGGTCCATCCACATCTCCAACGTGGGGGCTGAGCACAGACGACTCAGCCGGGTTTTTACCTTCCTTAGTTTCACCAGCTGTGGCCTGTCTGGGGTAGAAGATGGGCGTGAAAGGGAAAGTGATGCTAAAACTATAATCAAAGTGTGGTCTGGAATTAATACTACATTCCTGAGGGCTTTTCTGAAAGAGGAGGTGGAGAAAACAAGTGGAGAAGGTGGACTGATGACGTTCACCTCTGCTTCCTCTGGATGCTAGGCCCTTAAGATGACAAGACAAGAAAAACCAAAGTTTACATCCCCGAGGACAAAGTGCAGAAGAGGAAATGGCAGCAGAACAGAGGCATCGCAGGCACCAAGCCCTGGAAGGCAGAGGGAGGAGGACTGCAGCTGATCAGGGGACGCTGGAAGCTGGCTGATCCTCAGGAGAAGCCAGGAAGGACCGGCGCCTGAGAAAGGGCCAGCAGAGACGAGCGCAGATGGAGGATGGAGGTGGTCCCCACTCCCCTGGAAGAGACAGGCTCTCCTAGACCCCACGGAGCCCTGACGTGGGACACAGGGCCCGCTCATAGGGAGAGCACCCACACTCGGCCAGCTCCATGGCGGTCCAGGGCAGCTTCCCCAATACTGGCAGACAGGTGGGACTCCATTTGGGGAAACCGGCCAGCTGGATCAGAGGAAAGACCTTCCAACATGGGGTCTTGTCCATGCCACACGCTTGCCAGCAGCCATGTGCCGGATGCAAGCAATCGCTCCCATACCAACAGACACACCACCCGCCGTTTGAGGGAAACCTCTAACAAGAAAGACAAGACCCGGGCAAGGACCCAGGGAAGACATGGGAGGAAGAGCTGGCAGTGCGTCACAGCAGGCAGAGCAGAGCAGAGGCACAGGGTGGTATGGACGAGACACAAGGGGCCCGAGTAGGAGCTCCAGAAGGTTAGGGACATGGAGCGGAGGATGCATCAGAGAAATGGCTCAAGAAAGGTCCCCAGAACTAAGGGACAGAAGCTTCCAGATTGAAGCAACATGTCTTTCATCCTGCCCTACATAATTAATGAGAAAAAGGACTCACAAGATTCACCCTAAAATTTCTGAACCTCAGGGATAAAGAAACACTTAAAAGCTTCCGGAGAGGGAAAAGGAAAACCAGAAAGCATCTGCGCTCACAGTAGAAGCTGGCGCTAGAAGATGAGGAGCAAAGCCTTCGAAACTCTACAGGGGGATGATGTCCAACCTAGAGTTCCACAACAAGCCAAACCACAGAGTAAAATAGCCAGGAAGTTCCCAAAAATTCACCTCCCGAGAAGATATGGGAAGATGTGCTGGACAAAAAGAGGGAGATAAAGAAAGGAAGATGAAATCAGAGAGCGAGATGACCTGACACTTGAAACAACTAGGGGAATCAGTGGGAGAGAAAGCACAGCCCCAGCCTTGCAGCCTGCACGGCACCTGTGTGGAGGGCAGGCACCCTGGGGCGACATCCAGACAGGGGCAGGGCTCCCTCACGGCCCTGTTAGGGGCTGGGCAGTGGAGGCAGGGGAGCAGCACAGAAGAAGCAAATGAAAATATGAAGGCAATCACTGCCTCCAGGAGAAGCAATGACTTCCCTAGAAAGGAAACAGTGATGCGTTGTGAGGAATGCTGCACCTCACAGACCCTGTGAACCCTGCCCTCAGAGCCAGCCCGGCAGGGGGGAGAATGAATACACGAGCTGTCTCTCACTGTAGGAAGCCCTTAGGGAGTATCCAAAACAGACAAAGCAAGAAATGGCCACAAAAAAGCACGTTCTTTAGAAACGGAGCTAGGTATCTCCTTTACCTTCTCCTCACCTCGGGGAACCAGCCAGGGCAGCGAGGGCACAGCCTTTGAAGGAAGCAGACCCAGACCTGGGCCCCGTCATGTTCTGGGGCTGGGAGGCCAGGGCCCTCGCTGACCCTCCCTACTGGTGGGTTAACCTACTGCGGACACGCAGGGCCATTGGCGCTTTCCAGACCTCTTGGTAAAGACAATAAGCCAGGAGGAGCGCCAAAAGCTTTCAACGTAAACTTCCCAGTTACAAAGCCTGGTCCCAACCCACAGTTTTGGAAATTCTTTTCACAATCCATTCCCTCAAATTATTTTCAATCCCAAGCTGTGAGACGTGACTTTCAAAATTTTTAAAAAATACCTTGGAAAATAGTATTTTCTAAACATGTTCTTAAAGAGCTACGATTAGCAATACATTTCAGAAGAACATCTCAGTAAGGAACCAAGGGTCTCCTACCTTGCCACCTTCTTGCTGGAGAGCCGCTTCGCTGGACTGTGCAAAATCAAAATAAACAGGAAAATAGTGTCAGCGAACAGACAGGGAGGAACGGGAGGAAACAGGAAACTCAGGCTGGAGAGATACGGGGCTGGGGGCGTCCACAGGCATGCACCACCCTGCCCCGAGGCAGCTCCATGCACAGAAAGGCCCACTCAGCAAAACGTCCAGAGACACGGGAGCAACTCAGGGGCTTGTCAAGGCCTCAGCAAGTGGCATTACTCCACCTGCAAATAAATTTCAGATGGAGCCACAACCAGACCTGAGTTCAGAGGCAGACCAGCTCGCTGCGCTGGGTCCGAGCCATCTGCCAGTGCCACATCCCAGAAGCTTTCAAAGCCAA
This sequence comes from Equus asinus, assembly GCF_041296235.1. Taxonomy (NCBI): domain Eukaryota; kingdom Metazoa; phylum Chordata; class Mammalia; order Perissodactyla; family Equidae; genus Equus; species Equus asinus. The sequence goes on from NC_091803.1 coordinate 49,404,992, forward strand.
ACTGCCCTCCAAACGCTTGGCCCCCAGAGGCCCCTGCCTGAAATGTGACCCGGGCCTGTTTGTAACAGGAAAGTTTGTTGTCGGTTTTAACTGAGGCACCCACACTTCACACTCTAAAATCCCGCCTGGCAGTGATTTGAAAAACCTCTCCCACTGCCATTTCGGGGCAGTAAAAACAGAGCATCACAAATGGTCCGTCTGATGTAATTATCTGCAGTGGCAAAAAGGGCCCAACTTACCTTCCCTCTCATTTCTGAAGTCCACAGTTTTATTTTCCAATTTAACTGCTAAACTATTAGCCTCAACCTACAAGAAGATAAAGTCATCTCTCCAAGCACAAGAATGACCGTTGTCTTGGACTTGGAAGAGCCAGACAGGCTGCATCTCTCTTCAGCTCACTCATCTCACACACCTGTGATTCCCTTAAGGTTTGGGTAGAAAAGTCTACTTAGGGAGAAATACATGCTGTACCAGTTACCAATTCACTGCCTCTCAGCTCAAAATTCATCCTTTTTACTTGTTCTGTGGAAATGGATCCGGGCCCTTTGCAAGGTGAGGTTTTGTCGGCTGAGCACACTGGGGAGACATTGTGGGAGGAAGGGTTGCTGCAGGCTCTTGGGGCTCCCTGGTGGCACCTTGCTTTCAACTGAGGCTCTGACAGTCACGCTTCAAAATCTCGCCTGAGCAGCTTGCTGGGTGCCGGCGCCCAGCAGCCCCCAGGGGCCAGCAGCCTCCCTCGACATCCCCTCAGGCAGTTTTGTAGTGGAGTGCTTCTGCTGAGACCCTTCCCAGGGAACAGCTTTCCCGGCAGCCAGAGGGCAGATTTCCAGCAAGTTCTAGAAGATAGATTCAACAAGTCCTGCCAGTGTGGCACCATAGTGACATCTCTGCCGCCCAGCCTGCCAGGCCCATGCCCTGTGCAGCAGGGTCCGTCTCAGCCCTGGGGGTGCTGCTCCTCACACAGCTGCTCCTGCCTTCTTCCGAGTCCTCTTTATCTTACTAGCTGATGCCTTGTCACCCCAATCTCTGTTAGAGTCAGTCATTCTTTCCATTCAACTTTCATGTTCAAATTACGCAGTGGCTCCCCTCTCCTGATTGGACCTTGACTGTCACTGTACATTTTAACACAAATCTGTTTCATGCTGAGACCACTGAGACTCCCTGAGACACGGGACAGGACAGACTCAGTTTGCCAATCAACCTCTCAGGGACTGGACCAGCAGTAAAGCGATGGGGTTTAGAATTTGAAAATAAACCCCTGGGGAAAGCAGACTTCTTAATTTCTACAAAATGAACTGTTTTCACAGAGGCTCCCAGGTACCTGGAAAATAAAAAACACTGTCGGCACATTCTGAGGCTCACTGGGCAGAAATTACATCTGGTGTCAAGGCTCCCAGATATGGTGTGGACTAAATCACTTTTTTTTTTTTGAGGAAGATTAGCCCTGAGCTAACGACTGCCAATCTTCCTCTTTTTTTTGCTGAGGAAGACTGGCCCTGAGCTAACATCCATGCCCATCTTCCTCTATAAAACCCGAGGGATGCCTACCACAGCATGGCTTTTGCCAAGTGGTGCCATGTCTGCACCCGGGATTTGAACTGGCGAACCCTGGGCCGCTGAGAAGCAGAACGTGCGAACTTAACCACTGTGCCACCAGCCCGGCCCCTAGATCACTTTTTATCACCCACCAACCATGACCAAATGCATGTTTTGAGGCAATTCTATGGAAACCAACAGGTAAGATTCAGATCTCCTCAACTCGGTGCTTAGGGGGAACTTCCTGACTAACAGCTGTGTCCTGATTGTAATGATTTTAATGGTACAGGAACTCCTTGGCAGAGTCTTTCTTAGGGAATGGGTAGCTGGAAGTGAGACCCCGCTGGACGTGCTGGTCATACTTAGCCATGTCCCAGTCTGTTCTCATCCCCCCCGAAACCTAGCAGAGGTGACCATGGCCATCCTGGGCAGGTGCCCAACATGGGAAAAGATCAGTTCCACGTCAATAGCCTTGGAGGAGGAGAGACAAGATGCGTGTCTCCAAGTTTACTCTCAAATACCGAGACGACACACCTGTACTCAGACCCACTTAGCAGGAGGGCAAGTCTTCATATGGGAAGGACGAATGACCCCTCACCAGCCAGTCGAGTGATCTTCCTGAAGCACTCGACACCCAGACAAACACACATGAGGCAAAAACCAGCTTTCCCTGAAGCAGAGGCCAGCAGGTCTATGAAATCAGCAGATGCCACACTTCCTCAAATCTCCCTGGGAGGCCCCCCTCAAAGCACACTTCTAGCTCCTCATCAGGGTGCTGGGACCCCCAGGCTCCCCTCTGAAGCTGCCAACTGGCCACACACGCCGTGATCCTCTCTACCTGGTCCATTGGGCATTTGCTGGACTCCGACCTGTGTTTCGAGTGTTACACAGAACTTGAGGAAAAGGGATCAAGACATCACATGTGCTGGAGCTGGAACTAGGGCAGGACAGCAGGCACAACTGGGCCGTCGGCCACGGCACCAAGCTGGCCTCAGCTAAGGCTCTAAAGGGGCAGGTTCCTCAGGACAGGTCAGTGGCTTCTAGAAGCCTATGCTAAACATGCTGAAACCATCAGGATTGTTCACTTTCTCCCATCTTTTACATATCCTCCTGCCAATTCAAGGCCCCTTCTTCCAGGAAGCCGCCCAGGAGTCCACATCACTGATCAGCACGGGTGACCCCTCCTGCCCAGCATGAGAGCTCTCTGTGGGTCGCACGCCGCCTCTGCTGGGCCGGGCTGCTGTGGACCACAGTGGTCCGCCTCTTCTCCAGACCCTCCTCAGAGGGGCCCACCCAGGGGCTTGCTCACACAACAGCCAAGTCAACGACATGCTTAAAGGACACGTTGATATGTACAAACCACCCAAAAATGCTTTCTATAACCGGAGTTTGCAAAGTTGTGAGGAGCCAGCAAAAGGACCTGTCTCCTCCCGGGACGCTCACCTGAGCTGCGACTGTGTACAGGGGCTAGAGAGGGAAGCCAAGAGCTTCGACACAAACCAGAACCGGGAGATGGAAAAAAGAAACCAAACAGGGACTGGCAGAGGGCAGGGGGCAGCAGGCACGTGCTGGGGTCTTGGCTGCGTGTTTTAAAAACAGGGTAGCAAAGCTGGATTCTTCTGGTAACGGAGTCTGGGGCAGCCTTACACAAACGAGTTCAGGGAGGTGCTCACCTGGAGCATGCACGCCTGATGTAAACTACACTTCTGATAGCTGTTTACAAATCTGTTTTTACCGACCAAATCTTACTTTAAACTTCCCGGAGCTGTTTCACGTGACCCTCAATTAGAGAAATCTTTCCAGTAAAATGAAAAATGTCTCTCTTTCCCAGCACAGTCTTTCTTTCACATGCTGGATTTCCCATGCAGGACGCACAGCGTCCAAAGCTCGCTTCCACTCGTGGGGACCGAGCAGCGGATGAGACTGGGCATGCACACAGGAGCAAGGAGCGTGCAGGCACTAAACACAGGCTCAGCGCATGCAGGGGAGGGCAGGGCATGAGGGGAGTCTGCTGTCCGCCCGCTTCCCTCTTGACCACAGCGCTGGCCCGGCCTCCGGAGGGGGCACCAGAGCGGCCAGCTGGCGGGGTGGGGGCTGCGGGCAGCAGAGTCCCCTTGCCCCTGAACAAGGAGCAAGGCTAGGCACTCTGTCAATTACCTATTCTTTTCAAGATCATTCAGGCGAGCAGAGAGGTCCTCAAGGCGGTTGATTTGTTTGTGGCACTGGCTACAATAAAACTCAAAAGCCTCATCCGTGAGGATGCTGCGCAGCTTTGCAGCAAGCGGGTCAGCGCTGGAGAGAGGAGAGCATCAGTTCAGGAGAGGGCAGTACCGCAGGCTGCCCGTGACTTGACGCAGGGCCGGACAACAGCATTGTCGGCTGAGCGGCTGTGAGGACGGTGGCTCTGGCCTCTAGGCTGCATGAGCCCCCGTCCCTCGTCACCTCTAGGACCCAGGTGCTCAGAGGAAACAGGTGCAGCGTCGGCTTCATGGTAAACAAAAGCCCCTCGTTAACACGGAGTGAGTGAGGACACCGCAGTGTCTCCTTCATCAGAAACACATCCCTGTGGGGGTGAAGCACCCAGTGTCCCGTGAAGTCTTCCTTCCTGGGCTGCAACTATCTTATAACTGCTCTCAAAGCCGCCAGGACCAAAGCTACGTGCGGATGATGAGGCAGCAGGGATTCTGTCATTTTTAAGAACCTCATTGGAAACTCAGAATGCCACCAGCCTCCCTGCACTCTAACTCCAACGGCACTTGGGGCCCTGGCGAGGAGCTGCTGCAGGAGAGCCCCTGGGCTTTTGGAAGCCACTGCGGGAGTGCAATTTAAAGAAAGGGTGAAGCGAAACCTCAATTGTAGCGCAGAAGTTACACTCGAGACATGAACAGTGAAACAGTGGGCAGGAGACAGGGACAAACTAGACAAACGGGAAGAGATGACCAACACAGCAAGGCCAGGTCCTTGGGCCCTCATTTCAATACCCCCATGAACGTGGCATCGGAACGGGAGGGCTGCTCGGAGCAAGCACGCTGTTTGCTCACGCACAGCTCCCAGAGACGCAGGTGCACGGCTGGCGGGCAGTCTCGGGGAGGGCACATGGAGAACGCAGGGGGGCCCCGTCAAGCAGCCCTCCCGGCACTGCCCGCCCCAGGTCCTCTGGCCCAGGTGACAGTCTGGGTGAAGAAGAACCTCTCAGTCGCCGGTTTAAAGATACTCAGCCTCTGCTGTTGGCAAAGATGGAGAATTTCAAGAACCAAGCACAAAGAGACTGGCGGACAGGCTGTTCCTCATCTAAGAGGCAGGCATGTCCTCTGACGGCCGCCCCCAGCGACGGGCTGCAAGGCCCACGGAACACAGCACAACTGACAGCTTTCTCCCTGCGCAGCCCTGAGGGGAAGGAGAGCCGGGGAGCAAACAGCTCCGTGAGGAAGGCCTCGCCCTCCAGATACCACAGTTCAGTTCATTCAAAGCCAGAACATCCTGGACAGTTTGGGGATGTGAATCCAAACAACCGATTGTGATGCCAAAGCCTCCTGGGGAGGCAGGTCAAAGGGCACAAACGCCCAGCTACAGAGGAATGGGGCCTGAGCATCTAACGCCCATCATGGTGACTGCAGTTGACAACACTGTCTTGTATAAATGAAACTTGCAAAGAGAGCAGAGCGTGAATGTTCTCACACACAGACCCACACAAAGCTGCCTCAGCGTCGCCTATAAACCGCAATGCGATCCACAACCGACGGGCTCCGTGCCACGTGCCTGAGCTGAGGCCTCGGAAATCCGGGAACACGGCTGGACAAGACACCTGAGCCAGCCTTCACCCAGGTATGAATCTTCACACTGACTGCGGCATGTTTAATTATATTACAGAAAATAAAACAAGCGCTCTCACCAATTTACGCACCCAAAGGGACATTTCCTCACAAGCAAAGGAGGGGAGATGGGGGGAGGGGGAGCACCGAGCAGGCTGCGTTACCAGGGGCTGAGGAACGTGGGCTCCCTGCAGCCATGCTCCCCGTTGCACAGGGTCTCCGGGGACAGCTCCGCCTCGCTGCCCTCGCCATAGTCCTCGAAGTGCTCCTCGCCACCCATCACCGTGACGACCGACTGGCTGTGCGGGTGGGATCTGCGGGGGCAGAAGAGAAAGACACACTCTGACTCACCCGCGGGCAGCCCCAGGGCTGGGGGCGTGGCCGGGGCTTTCTCGTAGAAATGTGCCCCGAGCCACACTCGTGAATTCAAATGTTCCAGCAGCCATGTTAAGAATAAAAGGAAACGAACAGGTGAAATGGATTTTAACATTTTTTACTTAGCCCAACATACCCAAAAGATGATTTCAAAAGCAAGATTTTTTATGTTCTTTATTCCGCAATCAGTCTTGGCAGCCTCGTGTTCGCTGTGCTCTCCCAGCACGACAGGCTCACACAGCCATGCTGCAAGTGCTCAATGCCCTGCACGGCAGACCGTCAGCTGGAGAGCAGACCCACGTCTAGGCACACTGTCCTCACACAGCCACCGGCTGACGTGAGCACAAGCTTCTGCTGTCATGTAAGACCCAGAGCAGCAGCTCCCAACCAGGGAAGTGAAGGTGTGCCGGCACCTGAGCCCTTCTGAGAGGGAGATCACCGCTCCGTGCTCACCCTCCAGGGAGCAGGGCTGCGGAGCTAGGCAAGGCGCTCAGGTACGGGGTCCTGGGGGCTCAGCTGCACGGCTGCCACCCCTGCCCCTCGGCTGGCAGAGGCTGAGCCGAGCCTGGCAGCCCTGTGCTCTCCCAGAGCTGTGCCGACGGCCGCTCCCCTGCACCAGTGACAGGTTAAACTCATCAGCACTAATCCCCATGAGGATCTGCCATCCAGGGAACGAGACCTGGAGAGAAGGGACCACCCAGTGCCCCCGAGTCAGGGACGGCAGTGGTCTCTGTGCTCCCCGAGGCCCACACGGCTGCTCAATAGCTGAGCAGGTTCCCATCTCCTGCCCACGGAGCGCACGTCCACTGCGCAGTCCTGAAGCCACTAGGGACGAACCACGATGACTTCTGCACGTGCCCCAGGAGCAACGAAAATGCATGTGCTATTACCCTGGTGCATTCTCAAGCCCCTGCCCGAGCAAACTGAGACAGGGTGACCTCGGGACGTCTGACCGCTCGCAACAGAGTGCTTCCAAGTCCCTGTCTGCCCTCAGTCCCTCATCTGCTCACACGGAGACAAGAGGGAACCACTCCTTCCAACAGTCACCCTTTTAAATTCAGCACACACAAGAAGACTCCATCTTCCGTTTTGTCAGATTAGCTGCTTGTTTATCAATGAGCCCAGACCCCAGGAGAGAAAACTGCCCTCGGAGAGGAGGGTGAGTCACTGCGGGAGCCCCTCCTGCCTGGAGCACCCACGTCCTTGGGGCTGCAAGGACAAAGCCTGCTATTCCCTCAGAAGGAAAGAGGGCAGGCACAAAGCCCAGCCTCCCTGTGGCTGCTGCTCCCAGGGGAGAGTTTTCCTCATGTCTCCCGGGAGAGCAATAAGGGCCCCACGGGTCAAAATGAGGGGCCGGGGGTCACGCAGCTGTTACGGAACCGGATGGCGATTCCGTACTGAGTCGACACAAAACCAGTGACATTAGCTTACAGTCAGCATCCTTGCCACTGATAAGCTTTTCAAAACAGAAAATATTCCTCAAATTGGACATTAACATGATTTCGACAAATCACGAGGGCAAGTGTGTTATGCAGCACAAGAGCCTAGAGTTTGAAACTTTCCTGAGAAAGATTAAGACCTCAGGATGATTTCCCAGATTTGGCATTTCTTCAGCTTTCTTTGATTACTTGAATCAAGTTAAATTTAATTAGAAAAATTTAGCTTATTACCTTGAAAAACACTGATAAGAAAGCAACAAAGGGAGCATTGCCAGCCCCTCTGTGTCTTATCCTCACGCTTGGGCTGTCGTGGTGTCTCCTTCTCCATCACTACAAGGCACCTAGAGTGGCTTTGCTTCATGCTCCATTTCCACGCACGCTGGGCTTGTGCCCTGGAAAGTGTACTTCCAGGTCCCAGCAGAGCCCAAGGGCCTGCCTGGCCCAACGTGGATACATATCCCACCTCACCTCCACCAGGAGGTCACTCCTGAAGGAGACAATCAGGCTTAAGAAAAGCCAAATACATGGAGAGAGACACTGCATCCAAAGACCGGAAGACCCAATATTACGAAGATGTTGATTCTCCCCAAATTCGCCCACAGATCCAGCACAATCCCAACCCAAAACCCAGCAGGTGCTGTTCTCCAGAAAGTAACCAGCTGATTCTAAAATCCACGTGCAAACGCAAAGGGCCAAGACGTGCACCGTGACCGTGAAGCACAGGCTGGAGGACACACACCACCAGCCGGCACGACTTATGACAAGGGTGGAGCAAGGACACGTGGTGCTGACCCAAGAGTGGACAGACACCACACAGAACAGAGTGGACAGTCCAGACACAGGCCACACAGTCAGCCACCTCGTGGGACCTAGGCGACACCCAGACAGTGGAGGAAGGAGGAAACTTTTCAAAAATGAGGCTGAGTCGATTGGACATCCACATGGGAAAAATGGCCCCTACCTCATGTCACACCCAAAAAATCAGTAATGGAGAAATCGCAGATCTGAATGTGAAGGTGAAACAAGACAGTTTTTAAAGGAAAGCAGAAGTAAACATGGTGATGTGAAGTAAACAAAGATTTCTTAGAACACAGAAGTGCTGACCACAAAAGAAAAATGGATGAACTGAATGAAGTAGCATTAAAAACATCAGTTCCTCAGAGACGCCATCAGGAAAGTGGAAGGGCGACCCACAGAGCTGGAGAAAGACACCTTTGATACACGCGCTGGACCAAAGACCCACACCCAAAATAGACAGGGAACGCCTACAAGTCAGGAAGAAAAAGACGACCCAACAGCCCGGCAGAGGCCGGGTCCCAGCCGTGGCCTGTTTGGTGGAGCAGGACTGGGACAGAACCACGAGCATGCATCTATGCGCCACCTCGCGCCTCAACAGCGGAGTGGAATCGTAGCCGCGGAGACCACATGGCCTGCGAGCCAAAACCACTCACTATCTGGCCTTTTACAGAAAAAGTCTGCAGACCCTGCAATAAACAAATGGGTAAGAGACTTCACAAAAGAGGATTTCCAAATGGGCAATAAACGCAAGAAAGGGTGCTCACCCTCATGGGTCACCTGGGAAGTGAACATGAGAACTATCCCGCACGGATGCTCCACCCCACGCCCCCCCAGAAAACAAACACGAGAAAGCAGACAAGGCCAGGTGCTTGGAGCAAGCAGAGCCCCACAGGCAGCCAGCGGGCGGGCAGCGACCCTCACCTCCCTGTCACTGAACTGCAGTAAGTGCAGTAACAAAGCACACGTGCGTGCTCCAGGTGCACCACCATCCCATTCCTGGGCACAAACCAGGCCACCAGAAGACAGGTAATTTACAGCAGCTTTATTCAAAAAACCAAAACAGTAGGGGGCCGGCCTGGTGGCGTAGTGGTTAAGTTTGCACTCCACTTTGGCAGCCCAGGGTTCACAGGTTTGGATCCCTGCGCAGATCTAGCACCGCCCATCAAGCCATGCAGTGGCGGCATCCCACATAAAACAGAGGAAGAGTGGCTAACAGATGTTAGCTCAGGGACAATCTTCCTCAAAAAGACAAAACAAAACAAAAACAAAAACCCAAAACTGTAAACTGCCCAAATGCTGTTGACAGTACATTAAAACGCTGCAGCATATCCACACAATGGAATGCTCTCCTAATAACGGAAGTAAACAATTTACAACTGTGAACAAAGATGTGGATGGCTCTCACAGCCACAATATGAAGTGAAAGCAGCGAGGTGTAAAAAGGGTGCCCACTGTGTGATGACACTTAGTGCGGGACAAAACCAGGCAGAGGGAGGCTGCTGTGCGGAGCTAGGCACCTGGGGGTGGGGGGGGTCACGGCTGCGGGCGCGTCTGCACACTTAGACAGGGGTGCTCACGAATCAGGGTGGAACACTCCAATTAAAGAGAAAAGACCAAAAACCCTGTGAGGGCAAAAAAACCCCACAATGAAACAAAATAAGCAAAATAAAACCAAACCACTTCCAAGGCTGCCAAGCAGGGTGGCTTCCCCAGCAGCACAGGGCAAAACCACGAGCTCTCATTCGGGTCCACGTGGCCCCGTGGCACTTCCCGAGCCTGCCCCCTCCCCTCACTGGTCCTCAAATGCAGGGGCGCACCTGGGGCGGGGCGTGGGGGGAGATGAGAAGAGCAGGCCTAGCTAGGGGTACTGTGAAGATTAAGGGGTTCTCAGATCCTGCAGGAAGACATTCCCTGAATACCGTGTCTTGCCCTGGTTTATAAGAACTGTGATGACAAAACCCAAAAGACTGAGCCCAAGTTTTTCTCCCACAATTTCTACCTCAACAGCCGAAGAAGTTGTGCAATGCTTACAGCCAGGGTCATCTGCAGGAGGAGCAGCCCCAGATAGGGAGGTCAGCTGTGACCAGGTATGCTCAGGGCCACTGGGTGTGGGCTGTTACCTGGACTGGAGGCCTCACTGCAGGGTCCACACTCTCCTGGAGGCCCCCTCACGATTCTAAACCACTCTCTGACACAAACCCCTCCATGGACCCGCCTCGCCCATCAGAGCCGTTGCACGGTGTCCCAGCGAGCAGAGGCAGAGCACAGACCTGCCTGGGAGCAGCAGGAGGGCCCCGTGGCCTGGCTCCTCCATGGCGTCCAGGCACTCAGAGGGCACGGCCGAGCCACCCGCGCTGTCCGTGTCCCCTTCAGGCTGCAGCTCGGGGTGCACCAGGGTGCTCGTGTCCTCATCGGTGAAGGTCTCGCACTCGCTGTAGGTGCTCTCGGAGCCCATGTACGCGCTGTCTGTTACCTCGTTGGCCTAGGAGAGAGCGCCAAGGGTCAGTCCGGCCCCTGGGAAAGAGTACACCCGTGTGGGGTGCAGCACAGTAAGAGCACTGCTGTGGGCATGGAGAGACCTTGAGGTCGTCCCCACTGCAGGGAGGAGTCCCCACTACATTTCTAAGCAGAAACTTCAGCTTACAAAACAATTCAATATTTAGAAATTGAAAAACAGGCACATGTCCAGGAGCAGAAAAAACTATTGGAGTAATTTTTTGTTAGTTACATAAATATACCTAAAACAGACAGAAAGCATCCCGAAGTGTTATAATAAACCCCAGCAGAACTACCCATTTTTGGCTTCCAACATTGGAATTATTTGTATCCAAAGAATTAACATTCCACAGTGTAAGAATATGCCTTTTTAAATTAAAAAGTCATCATCAATACGTTACATATGTTCAGGCTATGGCTTTGAAATTCAATTATGTGGTCTAACCTCAAAATGCTAATTAATCAATTATTTAACCGATGAATTATGTTCATCGGTTAAATGTCCACCTTCCTGCTAAACATGTCTTTGTTTTCACTCTCATGGACCCAGCGCCTAGCATAGTGCCTGGCATATAGTAGACTGCAAATACGTGTGGGTTGTACAAATGAAACTAAAGAACCATTAAACAGGCCATTTTTTCAACTTATAATCTCGACTTTAATTAAAATGCAATTGTACTGGTTAGGTAAAAAGGAGCCAAAACACTTCATGCTCAGAAGATTTTGAGGTTAACAATTTGCAAACAAATAAGATTTCAGAAAAGCAGCTGGAGAGAGGTGCCCTTTGCACTCTGGTTCTGGCATCAGGAGAGGGGGACAGTGCTCAGATGCTCTGCGGTAACAAAAGGTCACCAGGCCACGGCTAACCTGGAGGGCGACCAGAGGGCCCTGCCCGGCTACACCCCCTCAGGATCCTCACCCGAGCCCATGGGAGCCGGCTATGGCCGATGAGAGGCTCAGGGTCCACTCTCGGTCCACGTGTGATCCTGGACACACGACTCAACCACCCCGAGCCCTGTTACCTCATTTGTAAAGGGGAGTTGTAAATGCTGATCTCTCATCACAACCACATGGGATCAAGAGAGACCACACAGGCAGGTGAGGATCAGAAACGGAAAGACTGTGGGCTCACGTGTCACTGGTGAGCGGAGCCACCTGTGAAGCTGGAATGAAGTAGGGAATGACATGAGATGTACCTACTGCAGGTGTTCAGTGACAGCATCTATATTTCAAAGGGAAAACCCAATCTTCCTTGAACCTAAGGTAACTAAGAAATTCATAAAAAGTGTTCACTTCAAAATCTGAAACCAGAGAGTCACTTGAAGAGGCGCCCCCTCCAGCTCTGCTCACCGTCACTGAGCAGGCGCAGGCCGGCTGGTCACTCCACCTGCGGGCAGCACAGGCAGAGACGGGCTGTCCGGGCCAGACAGGCACAGTCTGCCAGAAGCTGGGCCCGTAGAGGGTGGCACAGCAGAGCAGGCACAAAATCCCTAGCCAATTCCTGCTGTCCTCTGAGGCGTGGCACTGCACACTCACATGGGGGTACTGCCCAAGAACCACCCGAGGGCACAAGGAAAGCTCCCCCTGACTCCAAACAATAGCCACAGACCAGATCAGCTATTCCGGATTTAGCCGGAAACTCCTCAAAGAACACTGCTCTTTGTCTGCAGGACGGTCCTATGGAGACTCCCTCACCTCAATCTCTCAGTCCTCAGACCAGGAAGCAGGCGGGGCCCACACACCCCAACCTGCACCAGGCAGAGACCCTCTGAGATGGTTTCCTGTAGTGAACAGAACTTGACTCTCGAGGCCAGCTTTTAAAAAGCCAACAGCTGGCACTTCTGACAGATGCAGGATGCTCCGCTCCCACCAGCATGGACCCCATGCCCTCGATGGGCAGCTCAGCACTTATAAGAGCAAACTGATTTAACGCCAAGCTAAGTGTTTGCCCCTGAGAAAGGGAAGGAGGGCCGGGCACTTGGGCTTGTTAATTTTACCCACAGGGAGCTCCCATCAATAGTGCGGCTGAGGCTGGGGCTGCAGCACAAGCTTCCTTGGAGCTTGGACAGCACAGTTCAGGATGGAAGCAACTCCCCACCGACACAGGGACGTGAGGCAGACGCTACACAAACAATGGCCACAGAGGGGCATGCCCATGCTCAGTCCTGGGCAGCTCACCAGCCTGTAAACAGACAGGAGGGCGAATGCCTCCCACCTCAACTCCTCATTCTAAAGCAAACCCACTCCTCCTGCACTGATGGAGAGTCACACAGAAATGAACAGTTCCCACTTCAAAAAAGGCTGTATGTTTGCATCTACTCCTTACTTTGCCCCAAATTAGAAACAAACGGGGTCCTGGAGGTCCCATCCCCACAGCACTGCTACAAACACTCAGACACCCTGGTGGGGGTGTGGGCAGTAAACAGCCTCTTACCCAGAGCTTCCTAGCGGCCTGCAGGCACATGGAGTGGCCCCAAGGGGACAGGGGACTGTCGGCTCAGTGAGCAGGACCCAGGATGAAGCCCAAGAGGGCTGAGTGGGCCAGGAGGACAGGGACAGTCATTGCATAGGTGCTCCCCCCGCCCCCGGCCGCTCACCCAAAGGATCAGCTTTTACTGGTCAAGGCTGCCATGAATAAATGTCAGCAAGCCAGGGGGTTTTCCAGGGCAGTTGGGTAAACAGCTGCCCTCCAAGAGAGGCAAAAAATCATCTCAGAGCATGGTGCACGTTCACCACGGTCTACCAGACAGGCACAGGAACAGCTCACACAGCATGGTGCACACTCACCACGGTCTACCAGACAGGCACAGGAACAGCTCACACAGCATGGTGCACACTCACCACGGTCTACCAGACAGGCACAGGAACAGCTCACACAGCATGGTGCACACTCACCACAGTCTACCAGACAGGCACAGGAACAGCTCACACAGCATGGTGCACACTCACCACGGTCTACCAGACAGGCACAGGAACAGCTCACACAGCATGGTGCACACTCACCACGGTCTACCGCACAGAGGAACAGCCCACAGAGCATGGTGCACACTCACCACGGTCTACCAGACAGACACAGGAACAGCTCACACAGCATGGTGCACACTCACCACGGTCTACCGGACAGACAGAGGAACAGCTCACACAGCATGGTGCACACTCACCACGGTCTACCGGACAGACACAGGAACAGCTCACACAGCATGGTGCACGCTCACCACGGTCTACCAGACAGACACAGGAACAGCTCACACAGCATGGTGCACACTCACCACGGTCTACCAGACAGACACAGGAACAGCTCACACAGCATGGTTCACACTCACCACGGTCTACCAGACAGACACAGGAACAGCTCACAGATATGCCCCATGGGTTCATATCTGCCACCCGACTGGACCGAGCTTTGCTCAGAAGCCCAGGAGTCTATGCTATCAACTTTAAAATGTTTAGAAATGACACATGTTAAGATGAACTCATTGAAAATCGAAGTGCATCTTAGAAAACTTCCCTCTGTGTTAACGTTACCATCACCATTTACCAAGGATCACCCATGCACAGACAAGGAAGTCTGTGTTTGAGCCATCAGCGAGGAACTCAGGTGTGACCAACCCTGCCCGGGGTGCCCACCATCCAGGTCAAGGTCCCTCCAAGGGAAACTGACTGCTGGAAACACTGTGAGCCCGTGTCCCTCCGTGGTGCAGCCTCCTCTTACCCTCAGACGCTGGCCCGCGCAGCCTCACAGGCTGAGGCCTGGCTCCGCACACTGGCTCCGGGAAGGGAGTGCTCTTGGAGATGGCCTCCCCATCGTGTCAGAAGATGGGGACTTTCGCCCAGACCAGTGGCTGGCTTCTCTCAATCGGCAACAACGTGGCCTTCCTTCTTGCTAGTTCTGCTGGGGTTTCTGCAAAACCTATGTGTTCACCTGAAGGTACATCCCTGCCTCGAAAAAAGTTTAACCTGCTCCCAGACACGCTCCATTAAACCTTCTGCTGTGCTGGCTAAGGAGGGGGCAAAGTTCAGGAAGTGTCCTCGCTGAGTGTTTAACAAGCAGTTAGTCAGATCTCAAAACAAAACAGCTTTTGTTCTTGACTTTCTAACCTTTCTGATAACAGTTTGCACAGGACATATTTCCCCGTCACTGTATGAAGGCAGCTCTCTTCTCTAGATGCCGCGAGTGGGAGAAGGAGGGAGGGACAAAGAAGGCACAGGAGGCACATTTCTTATTGTCCCTGTTTGCACCTGATCTCTCCGTGACTTTCCCACCGCCCTTCCAAAAATCCTGGGAAACTTGCGCTTCATCCCCTGCCTCGCTCAGAGTCTCAGATGAGGAGCTTCTTCCCATCCCATGAACACCAGGGACAAACCTTAATTCACCCCTCACCTCCTCACCTTCTTCTCAGAAACTCCACATCAGTAATTTTCTCCTGGGAGTTCTGTTACAAGCTCAGGGGAAACTCAGGAGCGTCAGGACCTGGGAGCAGGAGTGCATCATAGTTAACCATCCAGGGTACCCCTGACCAACGTCGTGTGCCCAGCCAGAAGACCAATACAGAGCTTACTTATCTCAGAAGATCACGGGCAGAGATCTCCACATGTGACATCTGGAGATAACGCACACTCTCCGCTCATATTTTTACTGACTTTTTAAGATTACATGATGTGCAAGCTTTTTTAAAAAAGGAGCAATCTTTCTATAAATTTCACAGTACCTACTTCCACTCCCCTAAAACTTACATCTAAAAACCTTATAAAGCATAAAAAGACATGAGGAATCTTAAACGTATATCTAAGCAAAAGAAGTCAGTCAGCAAAGGCCACACGCTCTGTGACTCCAACCATATGACGGTCTGGAAAAGGCAAAACACGGAGACAGTAAAAACATCAGTGGCTGCTGGGTGCTAGTCGGGAGGGAGGGGAGAATTAGGGAAGTACAGATGGCTTTTAGGGCCTTGAAACCATTCTGTATGATAATACAACAGTGGATACATGTCATACACGTTTGTCAAAACCCATAGAACATATACCACCAAAAGAGAACCCTAATGTCAACTGTGGACATCAGTTAGTAACAAAGTATCAATATTGGTTCATAAGTTACAACAAATGTACCATCACCTACTGCAAGACGTTTGTCATGGGGAACCAGTCGGAGCGTGCGTGGGAGGATGCAATGGGAACTCTGTACTATCTGCTCCATTTTCTGTAAACCTAAAACTGCTAAAATATAAAGCCTATTAAATTTTTTTAAAGTGACCAAAAAAACTCAAAAAGAAATGTTTCCTCCATTCTGAAAAAACTAGGATCCAGAAACTTGAGCAGCACTCCTTTCATACTCTGAAACGCTGGGGTCCCAGAGGCACCAAGCACTAGGAGGGAGCCAGCCCACCCCACAGGCCCAGCACCAGAGCTGCGGGGTCCACCAGCAGAGGACAGGAGGGGCCGGGGTGGGTCAGCACCCCTGCCCGCTCAGCCCAGGCTTCGGGAGGCAGCCCACACCAGTGGCTCTCACCCTTTCAGACCAAAGGGCCCCTTTCAGTACAAATGTGTTGATGCCTCTTTATGATCCCAAGTAACAAAACTCACTGAATGCGTTTCCTGGGGCTGCCATATCGCATTACCATCAACTGGGGGCTTAACACAACAGAAACGTAGCCCCCCACGGTTCTGGAGGCCAGGAGTTGGAAATCAAGGGGTCAGCCCAGCGGAGGCTCCAGGGAGGGTCCTTCCTGCCTGTCCGGCTTCTGGTGGCTCCCGGGGGTCCTGGGCTTTTGGCGCATCACTCCAACCTCTGCTCCGTCCTCATATCGCCTTCTCCCCTGTGTGTCACCTCCCTTCTCTTCTAAGGACACTCATCACTGGATTTAGGACCCACTTTACCCAGCAAGAGCTCATTTCCAGGTGGACAGATCTTCTGGGAGACCACCATTCAACCCACTACTCCCACCTACACATAAAACATAAAAAATCGATGTAATGCCCTAACAGAAACATAAGAAGAATAAAACGAAAGACATGGATGATAAAGCGGGAGTACTAGTACATAACTGCGCAGGCCTGACTCTGCCAGGAGACGTGATAAAGGGCCTGATACTCACCAACTACAACTGCAGGGAACGCAATTCCCTAGACACTCCGAACAGAGAAGGCGGCTCTGCCCCTGACCTAGATGCATTCCTGGAAAACTCAAGGTGTGTCAAAACGCAAAGGGCCTTCCACGCGTCGTTGTGAAGGGAGCTGGGCCCTATGCAGGCCACAAAAGCAACCTCTTCATGGTCACGGGGTCTGACTGTTTGTTGGAAAGCTGACATGTCAGTCCTGCACACCCGAGGCCCCCACCCAGCCATACTGTGCCTCGCAGCCAGCACAAGTGCTAGCTGGGCACCTGACCTCCATATGCCAGGACCGAGCCTGGCACTCCTGGGTTAAACACAGGATGAAGACACCAACCTCAGCCAAACGGGGGACAAAGACGGGTGGGCCCTGCCCTCAGGGGGCTCAGGTCTGCTGATACTTTGGGACAAAGCTGTGATGGGTGAACACTCCCAGGTGGCCTGGGTTCTGCGCTGGCTAGTCAGTCAGGACATGGACCTGCACTCTCTGAGGCTGCTGGACGCCTGGGGCAGCTTCCCAGAGCAGGGACCTGAGACACTGAGGGCAAGCGGTGGAATCCGGTGGTACCTTAGCGCTCAGCTCAGAGGGGCTTTCACCAGCCATTCTGTGCAGCCTCTCATTTGACAAAGGAGCCAAGGGGCAGAGGACTGAAGTGTAAGGCCTCAGGCCCAACCTGTTCCCCTCACCCCTCGCTGGGCAACGAACGGAAGGCCGAGGGCGAGAGGTCCCCACTGCCTTCCCAACAGCTCTTCAATGCTCAGGGTGACTCGCGTCTTTTTAGAAAAGAAAAAACGCCAGCTCCAGCCACTCAGATTCTCCTGGCATCTGCCCCCAGCTGGGGGACGCAGTTACGGCAGCCCGTCTCCTGTGGCCGTGCGCGCAGACCTTCTCCCTGCTGCGGCAGAGGACAAGACACCCACAACCATGGGTGATGCGACCACAGCGGCCCTGGAGTCATACGGGGGCAGGGGATGAAGGAGGGGGAAGTGCTAGTGAAATGTCCCCAGACCCAGAAAATGGTTTGCAATTTGATAAAACGAAACCGACGTGTCCCCTGCTCTGGCCTTGCTCGGTGGCCTGGCAGAAGGTGACAGCAACATCACCAGAGAGCCCCAAGTGCCAGCCCATCCCTCTGCTGACAACAGGCCCCGAGGGGGTCTCCTGCCACGGCCTTGGGTGCACAGCACTTGGGGCAGCCACATCAGCCACCACCACGGCCACGAGTGCCACCAGCATGCATGGCCGGAGAGTGAACGCTGCCAGGCCCTCCACGCGCTTTCTAGAGATGCCCTGGGGACACTGAGGGAAGCAGGGTTTAGAGCGCTAAAGGAAGAAGCAACGTCAAAGTCCTTCTCAGCCCTCCCATGAAACCCACTTGCCTCAAAGGTGACAAAGTCGTCAAACTCATCGGAGCAGGCTGGTGGCGCCTCGTCCTGGGCTGGCGCGACACAGAGCTGGCCATCGGAATCTGCAAAGAGAAGACCAGGCTCAGCAGGCCACCCAGACCTTCCCCAGGGGGGCCAAGGGGAGGTGCAGGAGTGGTGAAAGCAAGTGGGCCGCGGACTGGCCGGGGGTACCCCCGAGAAGAAAGCGGTGTGGCGAGACTGGAAGGCAGGTCCCCACTGGAACAACACTCCGAGTTCTGAGGGGGCTGTGGAGGCCAAACGATAAAAGGTTTGATTCGTCCAAGAGCTGGACAGCACCGTGAAAGAAAAAGAGTGGGACACCAAGCTCTGTGACACTGCCGATGGCTCTAGAAAGCATTAGGTGCCAGACGTAAGTTTTTAAAAAATTTCTACGTGTTTGGAGAGGCGTCGGTATGAAGAAATGATACCAAAGTAACATTTGTCCCTGGTGCTGGACTAAAGGGCAGTTTTGCTTTTCTTTTTTTGCTTAACTTTATCTTCTACAATACACGTTTAATTTTATAATAAGAAAAAGTTTAAAGGAAAATCTATCTTCTCATGATGGACAGAACGCAATTCTGACAAAAGCAATGGAGACATGACTTCTCAAACAGGACCAGTCCCCACAGCAGCGGCCTCCTTCTGTGGGGACGGGCCCGGCACCCACAATCTCGCAGCAATGTCCAGGTGCAGCACGTTCCAAAGGGCATGCAAGTGAGGGAAGATGTGTACGTTTCCTGGTGTTGTCGCACTACTGTCATCTTGTCAGATAAGAAGTATGCATTCGGTCTCTGTGTGATTCCCGGCACAGAGCTCCTAAAACCCTGGGGATTTCCTGAGTGGTGGGATGAGAGAAGCCCCTTTTAATTTGACCTGGGTTTACACTAACAGGCGACTCTGGGAGGGTGGGGGCCTGGTTGCCAGGGGAACCAACCATGTGATTAAGGGGTTGGAATTTTCAGCCCACCCCGAACCTCTAACCTGGGGAGGGGAGAGGCTGGAGACTGACCTAATCACCAACGGCCAACGACTTAACCAACCATGCCTATGTAAGGGAGCCTCCATAAGAAACCCCAAATGAGAGGGTTTGGCGAGCTTCCCGGTTAGTGAACAATCTACATGCGGGGAGGGTGGTGCCCCCCAAACTCCACAGGGACAGAAGCCCCCGCCTTCCGGACCCTTCCAGATCTCTGCTATTTACCTCTTCATCTGGCTCTTCACTTGTAGCCTTTATAATAGCCTTGATAATAAACTGGTACAGTGAGCAAAGTGTTTCCCTGGCTTCTGTGAGCTATTCAAGCAAATTACCCAACCTGAGGAAGAGTCATGGGAACCCAGACTGGCAGTCAAGTGTGGTGACCAGGGCACCTGAAGTGGGGTCTGTGATAACTCCAGCATTTGGTATCACAATGAATTAAATCGTAGGACACCCGGGTGGCGTCCACAGAGAACTGGAGAACTGCTTGGTGAGGAAGACCCACACACTGGGTGTGGAGCATCGTGAGCAGAAAACGGATCATAGTAGTGACTGCTTGTCTAAAATATATCAGGCACTGGGACATGTCACTTACTCATTTGGCATACCCCACACAATCTAACATAACATCAATCGCCTATTCAAAAAGTGAAGTGGAGTCTTTTCAGGCCAAATGGGACAGCAAGCTCCCCCGGACCTCCTGGGAAAGCACTTTGAAACGGTCAACGCTGGCTTCCTCGTCCAGGACACTCTTCTTTGGCATCTGGACACGTGGGGAAAACTCTGTCGTCTGCCACCACAGCCCCCTGCTGGGTTCTGAAGGGTCAGGGTCTGAGGTCACCACGACAGCCTGGGTGACCGGGAAGGGAGCACGGACATTGAAAGACCCTCCCTACAGAGCAAGAGCCGGATGCAGCTGTCTGCCCTGTTTCTAGAGGGCTCTCTCAGTTCAAACAGAGTAACGGTGCTTCCCCTCAACAAGTGTGCGACTCAAACACTCAGGACCCAGTGTTATCAGACGCCGCTGCCAATGCAGCGCTGCTGGGCCTTTGTTTTAAGAACCGTGAGCACTTTCGTTGCTACTGTTCTCTCTTGTTTTCCCTGGGAACGTGACTGTATCTGAGGGGGTCAGACTGTGGCCAGAGTGAAGGAGCCTCAGGGCACGGCAGGCCCGACCCAGAGCGGAGCAGCCCTGCCCTCTGGACCCGCACTAGCTGCCCGCCCACCGGCTGCAGCACTGGGATGCCCACGTGGGAGGTGTGGGCCTTCGGGACAGATGGACCTCAGCAGGACTCCATGTGCTTTCCTTGACGGGGGAGAGGGTTGCTGTGGACAGAGTTCCCGGTTTCTGAGGCAAGGGAGTGGGCGAGGACCAATTACCCCAGTGCTGTTTGAGGCCGCACGCATATTTTATAGAAGACTAGACTGTCCTTGGCCTATCTTTCCCCTTTTGAATGTTAACAGTCTTGCTTGCACTTCCCAAAACTGAAACACAGAATTCAGTTTCTTGGGGCCGGCCCCGTGGCCAAGTAGTTAAGTTCGCATGCTCCGCTTCAGCAGCCCAGGGTTTTGCCAGTTTGAATCTTGGGCGCGGACATGGCACTGTTCATCGGGCCATGCTGAGGCAGCATTCCACATGCCACAACTAGAATGACCCACAACTAAAAATACACAACTATGTACCGGGGGGCTTTGGGGAGAAAAAAAATCTTAAACAAAAAAGAATTCAGTTTCTCAAAGCACAGCCCATGGTTTCAGACACAGTGGACACGTGCTCAGATCCCAGTGGGGGTAAACGCTCCAGGAGTCTGCCCCGCACGGCAGAGAGGGAGACACGAATGTGACTGGTGTTGTTACACTCTTGATGGGAACTACACATCATTCTTCTAGGAGTTTTCTCTATAAGAACCAAAACAATTTTCAATTAAGGGGAAGTTTTTAATGTGCATTTACCTTATTCTCGCAGAGCCTGCAGGGAGGGGTGAGCCAGCACAGTGGCCTATTTGTAACAATTCCCTCCCTATCTCATTCTATTCCTGAAACAAGGCCTCTGGCTGAGGCAGTAAGAATCTCCTTGCACTTTCCTGCAAACTGGGTCAAGACGCGTGTCGCTTGCTGTGCCGCTCCTCGACGCGGAGTCAGTCTACAGACAGACAGGCTGTGCGGCCAGCATGCACAGTGGAGGCAGGACCCGAAGTGAACCTCAGGGAACGCAGCGCGGGCAGTCGTGCTGCTTCCAAATGCTGCGAGACAACCATTTCAAAACCATCTCTGACTTGCTTTTATTCCATGTCATTTTCACCCTCCTTTACTAACAAAACTTAAGTGACAAAGTCAAACTACCAAAGAAGCCAAGCCAACCCAGCTGCCTGAGCCCACTAGGCAGCACTGCCCCACCAAGCCCACTGGCTCCAAGAGACAGTGCTGCCGAGCAGGCGCGGAGCTGCAGGCCGCCCCACGCACCAGCCCCCAGGAGCCTGGGGACCGACCCTGAGGCCTCCTGCTGAGAAGGCCAAGTCCTCCCACAGCGCCCACAGCGCCCACAGCCTAGCTGCAGCCCACTGCCCTCACCTCCATCTTTTGACTGGTCACCCAACCTGCCCACTGGCCTCCCCATGCCCTGCACGTGCCGGCTGCCCCTCAGGCGCCTCCCCCTGGGACCCTGCTGCTCCTTCCCAGACTTTCTCAGGGAGGCCCCCTGACCCCCAGCTTCACCACTTCCTGAGCTCCTGTCCCCTTCTAGCTGTCCGGCCCCTCTGTTTGTGGGCTGTCTTCCACTAGAGGGCCCACTCCCGAGGGCAGGGGATTCTGCACTCCCGTTCGCGCAGGGTCCTGGGAGCCTGGGATGGTCCAGGCCCGCACAGGTCTCAGCTGTGACCCTCTTTGCTGTGGCCCCTCCATCCAGCCTGATTCGAGCTCTCATCAGTGCAGCTCCCCCGAGCCAGGCCACTCAAGGACCCTGTTGCCCCATCTGCTGCCCGGGCCCCAGCAAAGCCAAAAAGGAGGGAGGGTGGGTCACCAACCCTGCCCACAGCCCCCTCGACCAGAAACCCCAGCGGCAGACTGTCCCCCAGTGTCCAGGGCCCGCCACCTCACCTCAGCAGCAGGGGTCTGCTCTGCGCAGGCCAAACTCGGGACCGAGGGGACACCACCTGCAATGTACCCCACGATGTGGCGTCACGTGGAGAACGAGCCTTGCCCTCTGGGGACACTTCTATTCCAGGGTGTTCTGGCCACTGGAAAGACACAGCACCACCTCCTGGAGCATCCCTGTGAATGCCAGGACTGGCTGGGAGGTTTGCACTTTTAATTAAATCAAAGTGGGAATATTTATCAAAAAGAATGCAAAAATAATGACACTCAAACAACCCCCATGGGGCTTACCAGTGTGTGTGGGCCAGCCCGAGGCAGAACTTTAGCCAAGTGTCATCAAGGGGGCTGCTCCCGACTTAGAACTAAGCGACCACAGCCAGACCAGGTGCTGTGGGGATGGGGAGAGACCAGGTGAGAAGGCCAGGGGAGCCAGGCCAGGAGGCAGCCCACACGCAGCAGCAGCTGGAGCGAACTCTGGATGGCGACAGAAGGGCCCTGGCCAGCTCCTCACAGGCAGAGCCCCAGAGCCCCCACGGCCGTGTGTGGGGCTCCCATCTGCCAGCCCTGGAAGGACAGAGGGCGCCCCTGCTGCAGTGGGAGAGCCAAAAAGGAGAGAGGGTGGGTGGCGGGTGCAGGCGGAGGCCCCTTAGTGCCCCATGGTGGATAGTTAATCATTAGGGAAGGAGACAGGCCATTCGCAGAGGACCATTTTCTCTCGCTACCTACACACTCCTTAAGTTCCTCAAGTTCAAGACACATGCAACCCATGAGATGGCCACAGGGGTCAGCAGCCACCAGCTCTCCTCCCTCGCCCACAGGCCCACAGCCAGAGTGCTCTACTCCCAAGGGGTAATAAAGCTTTATCACCAGCCCAGGAGACAGGATGGCGCCTGCCCGGGCTTTCCAGGAGCACACGCCACTCCTGAGGCCAAGGGCTGGGACCTCCCAGGTCACGCCCCTGGGAACCGCTACAGCTGAGCTGGCTCCATTTGGCACTAACCGTGGCCCATCAGAACAGACCAGCCAGCAGCCGGCGACAGAATCAGGGACTTGGCTCGGAGAGGGCCTCAGACCCACATCAACGGCCCCAGCGCTGTTTCTCGCCGGCAAGGACCCTGGGCTTCTCCTTGCCCGTACCCACGGGCCCGGCCACTCCCCACTGCTCCCTGCTAGACCTTTCAGAGGGATCAGGCTCCTCAGCCGCCGGAGCCCGAGGCAGCCATCTCGACCTGCCAGAAAGTGAGGAGCCCTGCCAGCCCTCAGGTTCTAGGCCCAGAGCACACGCTGACACTATGGTCCCTCTGTCCGTAAGGTCACACAGCCTGCGCACAGCGGTCAGCGTCCTGAATTTCTGCAGTCACCCAGGGAAACGGTCACCGTCTGCGACAAGAGGGACAGTCCCAACAGCTGGCACTTACAGCTATTGGCTCACTTAACGCCCATTGCTCATCCCACGGCTGGAAAACGGCCAGTGCCAACAGGCTGACGCCGGCACGGCAGCCCTCGCCCCCTCAGCTTGTTGTCCTATATCTCTCCATGCTTCTACATGACTCCTATGAGTCCTTGAATCCTAGAACTTTCTACTGACGTCCTGGTATGGTACTTGAGGATTTTGGCACACCCCTCCCTAACTACCCTCCCCTAATCTTCCAAAATGGTAAGTCCCAATCTTTGGTTACATAAATACTCAATTTGTTTAATTTTCATGACTGTGTAAAATATCGTTCATTCCTGGGCCAAGAAGGACTTCAGGAGCATGTCTTGCCTCCCTATGGCTCCCTGTTTTCCTAGCAACAGTAACTGTCTCCTGGGGTCTGGGGCTTGGCCTCCACGCACCTGTCACCTTTCCCCCCAGGCCCTCAGGCAGAGCAGCGAGGGCTCCTCTACGACCCTCCAGCTATGGAGCTCACTGGGCTCCATCACTGTCGACCAGAAGCTTAAGCCTGGCTGATCTGTTACATGAGAGTGGAGGTGAAACGAAGCTCCCTGAAACGAAAGCTGGCAACGCTGCCCCTGCCCGGGAGACTCATGACTCCTCCCCGTGACTGAGGTCAAGCAGACGCACATGGGGAGTCTCGAGTGGGGCACACGCCTGCCCACGTGCCCCAGTTAGACAGTGAGCTCGCTGCCGAGCACACACAGCACACACGGAAAGACTGACCACATAGCAGACCACTGATCACAGTCAACGAGGATCAAAGAATCCACATCAGAAATGCCATCCTCTGAGCATCACACACAATTAGGCTTGAAATTAAGGACGAGATTTTAAAACACAGTTAGAAATTAGGATAACTTTTAAATAACTGATGAGTCAAAGAAGAAATCATACTAGATTTTTAAAACTAAGGGAAAAAAGCTTATACCTAGAGCTTCCCGAGGTTGACGGATGGAAGCTGTTGGAGGGCAAAGCCATCTCCCGGGCCCTGGGCACAGCTGCAGCGGCCCAGGGAAGGGCCCTGAGGGAGGAAGGCCTGGCACAAGTGCCGACCATGGGGCGAGAGAGGGCGCCCCCCTTAGGAAGCCGCCAAAAGGCGCTGGAGGTGGAGGAGAAGCCAAAATGTGCAGGAAGTCACCACAAAAATCTCTGTGCAAAAGGGTGAAGGTTTAAAACCTTTGTGTTTTAATTGTATACCTAACCTGAAAAAACCCTTTAAGAATTACAACTTCTTAGCCATACGGATATAGACACAGATGTGCAAGTCTCAGCCTGCTGACTCTCAGCCTGGAAACTCAGAGGTCATTGAGGGTTTTCGTCCTCAGCCCACACCAAGATGGCATCGCTCAGCTCACCCAGCCCCGGCCGGTACCTCCCCCCGAGGGGCTCCTGCCCACTGGCTCTGCGCGTCTCTCTGCAGGCCCCCGTAGCTAGAAGGGGGCTGCACCCTCCCCACAGCCCCTGGGGCCTGCAGCCTCTGCCCTCACATGCCCGCGCTCTTCACCCAGGCCTCAGGGCCACTCCCTCACCTGGACCAGGCCTTGCTCCAGCAGGCCCTCCTCGGAGCTGGTCCTTGCTTCTTCAGCTCAGCCCCCACCTGCCACACTGCTAGCACCTCTCCCGCCCACTCCCTCATACAGCACATGCTCAGTATGCACAAGGAACCCAGCTGTCCATTCACCACGGGGTCCCTGGGCCACACTGGTGCTCATCATGTGTGCGCGTGGACTGACTGTTGAAAGAACAAAGGGGCACACTCAGGTCAGGACACACAGAAAGCTCCCCAGGGCCATCGGGGGCTTGGTGTTTTAGGAAGCCTGGCCCCTATGTGACACTGTGGGGCAATAATTTTGGGAAGGGGACAGACAAAAGAGGTGACTCTACCTTCAACTACTGCTAAGACTTCAGGGTCAAGGGGATCCATGGCCCAGCCCCACTCAAAGACTGTGGGTCTCGCCAAGGTCTGCCTATCCCTCTCTCTGTCCAACGAGGTGCGGGAAGGAGGGAAAGAGCTTGCGATTGGAGCCTTCCCACCACAGACACCCCCACACCACCTGACTGAAGATGGGGAATGGGAAGGGAAGGTCTAGTCACAGCTCCACAATTTGATTTGAAAAGGACAGTGTGCAGGCAACTGGTGAGAGTGCGAAATGGCACGGTCACTTTGAAGAGCATCTGGCCGTTCTGTAAGAAACTAAGCTTACACCCACTCGACCAGCATCCCACCCCTAGGCACAGCCCCCAAAGACATGAAAACGTGTTCGCACAAAGACTTGTATGCGAACGTCACTGGAAGCATTATCCACAAACCCTCAAGCTGGAAATGTACTAGCCCCAAACAAGTGTGCATATCTGGGGAATGGATAAACAAAACGTGGGACAAGCGCCCATGGAGCAATACTCTGCAGAGAAAGACAGGCTCCCGCCACACAACGAGGGTGAAGCTCAAGACCCCACACACAGGGAGAAGCCAGACGCAAGAACACAGGTCGCAGGTCTCATTCACATGAAGTCCACGAGAGGTCACACTGATCTGTGCCGACAGAAAACAGCAAACAAGGTGCCCATAGGAGGTAAGGGATGACTGAAGCAGGAGGGGACTGTCTGTGTGCTGAGAATCCTCTGATAGGGACTGACATTACCAGGCACAAGAACCTGTCAAAACTCACAGAATGGCACACCTAGGATTTGTGCATTTCACCGTAGGTAAATTTTTACTCAAAAAAAGATGGGAAACAAACACAGAATGTGAGGTAGTGATTGACACACATGCTGATGTGTTCAGAGTGAAGCGTATGGGAGCACATTGATCTGAAATGCATCCCACTAAAATATAAGACGGATTGCTGGACGGACAGGAGGATAGACAGAGACAGGAAAATGTTGCCCGTGGAATGCAGATGGCAAACAGACACACGGGCGCTCACTGGGTCAGTCTTTCAGTTTGTATGCTTGAAAGTTTTCATTAAAAAAACCTTGGGGATAGGGGAGTAGCTTTCTAACACTATGGATGAGTCGCCAAGTCAGTCAATTCTGAAGGCAGGTGTGTGAGGAGCAGTGAACAGGAAAGGAGAGAGAGCATCCTGAAACTCAGGCTATTCAGGGCTTCAAGGAGAAGGGAAGATGTTAAACTTGGCAAAAGGAGTCTAAGGAGCGAGGCTCACGCACAGGGGAGGCTGCGGGAGAAGGGAGGCCAGCGTTGGAGCTTAGGAGGGGAGGCAACAGAAACACACAGGGGTGACTCACCTCCGCTTCTGATGGCCGTGACCCCTCGGTAGAAGTCTTCAAAACTGACCACGCCGAGCCCGCTGGGGTCCAAGTGTTTTGTTAAGTCCTTCACCTGCAATTGCAAGTGCGAATATGTTACCCAAGCCTTTACAAGATTGGAGCGGGGGGTCATTCATTTGACCTTCACCACACTTGGAAAAGTAGCCCCTGGCAAGCTGCAGTGCTGACAGGAAGAGCCACCAGCTCCTCTGACCTGATGGCCACCAACTCCCTCCTTTCAGAGAACAGGTGGCATCATGGGAAGAAGCTGCCAACAGCACCTGGGGCCGTGAACCACGGACACAGACCCTGCCCTCAGAAGTCCACAGCCACGCTTCTCGACTGTGAAGAGAGTGTCAGAGTTTTCGGTATTATTCTGACCAGTATCCAGATAATTAGGCACAGCATAGACCCGCCCCTTCATCCGACAGGCTTCCCCAGCTGTGCAGAGTCCTCCTGGTCGTCAAAATTCATCCAAAGTAAGCAGGGTCATTCACACATGGATGTTACAGAGAAGGAAGCTCTTCAGAAAGAAGATACATTTATATTTCCAAAAATAAACTGGATTTCATCAAAATTTAAAACTTCTGTGCTTCAAAAAGTACCACTACTGAAACTAAAAGATAAGACAGACTGGGAGAAAATATTTGCAAATCATATATCTGATAAAGGACTTGTATCCAGAACGTACAAAGAAATCTTACAACTCAACAAGAAGACCAACAAGAAAAGGTTTTTTTACTGGGCGAAAGATTGAAACAGACGTTTCATCAAACAAGATACACAAATGGCTGATAAGCACCTGAAAAGAAGCTCAAGACCGTAAGTCCTCAGGGAAACGCAAATTAAAACCACAATGAGGCATCACTCGGAATCAGAACAGTAAGTGCTGGCAAGGACGTGGAGAGACGGCAGCCTTGTCCATTGTGGGGAGGAATATAAAATGGTCTGTCCAATTTGGAAAACCATTGGGCAGTTTCTCAAAAAGTTAACCCTAAGCTCACCATCCAACACAGCAACTCCGCTCTTAGTATCAAGATAGAGGAAAACATGTCCACATGAAGATGTGTACGCAAACGTCACGACGGCAAAAGAGCAGAAGCAACCCAAATGTCCACTGACTGAGGGACGGACAAAATGCGGTCTACCCACACAACAGACTACCAGTCAGCCACCCGAAGGCATGAAACACTGACACACACTGCAACCCGAATGAATCTCAAAAACATTCTGCTAAACAAAAAAGCCACACAAAAGACTACAAATTATATTCTTTCAATTACAGGAAATTTTCAGAAACCACAAATCTACAGAGATAAAAGGCAGATCAGTGCTGGCCTGGGGTTGTAGGGTGGAAGCAGGGATTGGCTGCAAACACCACGGGGGATCTTTTGGGGGTGTGGAAATGTCGTAAAATTAGGCTGTGGTGATGACTACATACCTCTATAAATTTACTAAAATTCACTGAATTGTATACTCACCATGGGTAAACTTTATGGCATAGAAATTATACTTCAATAAAGCTCTTTAAAATTAAATGAATAGAGAGATTAAAAGGATTCAAGAGAGGCTGGCCTGGCAGTGTAGTGATTAAGTTCACATGCTCCACTTTGGCAGCCCAGCATTTGCGGGTTCGGATCCTGGGCACGGACATACACATCGCTCATCAAACCATGCTGTGGCGGCATCCCACATACAAAATAGAGGAAGAATGGCACCGATGCTAGCTCAGCAACAATCTTCCTCAAGCAAAAAGAGGAAGATTGGTAACAGATGTTAGCTCAGGGCCAATTTTCCTCACAAAAAAAAAAAAAGGATTCAAGAGAAAGTGACAAATATTGAAGTAAGGCAAAGAAGATCTAATATATGGATAACAGAAGTCCTTGAGAAGAAAAATCAAAGGTATAGAGCAAATATTAAAACTATATTTAAGGAAATTTCCCTAAAATAAAAAAAAAATTAGTGGCCAGCCCCATGGCCGAGTGGTTAAGTTCATGTGCCCTGCTTCCACAGCCCAGAGTTTCGCCGGTTCAGATCCTGGGTGCAGACATGGCACTGCTCATCAGGCCATGCTGAGGTGGCATCCCACGTAGCACAACCAGAGGCACACACAACTAGAATATACAACTATGCACTGGGGGGCTTTAGGGAGAAGAAGAAGAAAGAAAAAAAAGAAGATTGGCAACAGACATTAGCTCAGTTGCTAATGTTTAAGAAAAAAAAATTTAACTGCATATTGAAAGAATACATCAGGCATCTAAGAATACCAACTCCCGACCCCCAAAGACCTATGTCAAGACTTATTCTGGAGAATTTCTTGGACTTCAAAGGAAAAGAAAAAAAATTCTTTGAATAGCTACGCAAAAATCAAGTGACTTTATGAAAGAAAATTAGATTATCATTCAACTTTTCGGTAGCAACACGCAGCAATGAAGAATATCCTAATTCCATCATTCAAAGTGTTGTTGAGAACTGGGATCCACAACATAATTGAAAAAGGCAAAAACGATGTAAGGCAGAAGAAGCTGGGCAAACACCTATCCCCGGAATTTGAATTTTAAGTATCACCATGAAGTCTCACTCATGATGTATTAAAAACAAAAACTTTTCAATTCTGTCCAACTAACAGTGAGCACGCCCAGCACCCAGGTGGTGGTATCTAAATTCCATTTCCCATTAAAAGGAACGAGGATATTGGAGAAATACAAGGTGAGCCTAGAACATCTTCTCACGCCTGATGGCAAAGAAGCTCTCACAGACTTATTAGGCCACATGAAAGAGCTCAGAAACCTGAAGAGGCTCGCACAGCCCAAAACGAGATGGGACGCACAGGGGCGAGAATAAGAAGTACCGTGGGCTGAGACACAGCAAATCACGGAGGCACAGCTGCAGTCAAAGAATACCTGGCCATCACTGCAAGACACTAGTGAACACTAGTGAACTTTATCATTGTGAAAACTGACACAAAGGGAAGAATCAACAGCAGCCTGCCTTTCCCACAAAAACTGCAACGTGGGCAAGCAGCAGTAGATGAGGGGAAGTATTCCAGCTGGGACTGTAAACGAAGAAGGATGCTGGGGTTGGAGCCTCACCATCCTGCAATCCCAATGAAGTAATGGACACAATCAAGGACCTTGGTGCCTCTACGGGCACAAAAAGACAGATACCACCTGCTCCTGATGGAAGCATGCAACACATACATGAACGTTACATACATGGTCACATACATGTGACCAACTGGCCATGACTGAGAGCTGCCGAGGCTGGGGAGGGGTCCTGGGGAGGCATTCACTAGTCTCTCTACTTTTGTATAGGCTTGAACTTTTCCATAATGAAAACCTTAAAGAGAGAGAGAAAGACAAAAAGAGGAAAGAAGAGCAAGAAAGAAAGAGAGCAAAGATGGGGAGCGAACGAGAAGACCACAAAAGGAGGAAACGACCACACAGGAAGCCCCAAAAGGCAGGAGGGTTGGAGCATGTGAATACTTAGGGATGGGGTGTAGACAGGGCGTTTCAAAGGTGGAGAATCAGCGGGCGTGACCCCTGGCTGAGGCCAGACCCATTCACCCATGCCATCCACAAACACCCACCTGGCGTCCTGTCCACCAGGCAGGTGGGCAGACACCACCACCTTCAGCCCCCACCACCATCTGCTGACGACAGGTAACATAAAACCAGACTGGAACAGGACCAGCTCCAGCTGACTGACCCCACAGCCCAGGATTCTCGAGCCAGGGAGGCGTCTCCCCGTCCCCCACCACCCGTCCCCCGAGGGGCCCTGCGTGTTACTGAGACACCAGGCTCTCAGGTCCACTCGTCAGCTGACTTCTTGAAACAACAGAATGGGAGTTCTTTGTACAACACTTCCCTACTCATCTCACAAGAGCCTTCATTCCTAAAGCACATGCTGTCTAGTGAGACGCTTGCCGGGCACCTAAGAGTTACCTAACCCAGAATTCACAGCCGCCTCTGTGTCCTGAAGATTCCTGAGGATTTCAACAAGAAGCTACTAACTGAATACAAAGTACCAAGTTGTTCACTCTGAAACATTAACCCAATGCTTTTGAAACAAATCATTAGCTAGGAGTAGGCGCTTTTATATGTAACCATGTTAGAATAAGCAAGGATGAATCAAAGTATTTTTTAACTTTTTAAACTTTTTTTTCCAAAGTTTATTTTTTTATTTTTTTGTGAGGAAGATTGGCCCTTAGCTAATATCTGTTGCCAATCTTCCTCTTTTTGCTTGAGGAAGATTGTCGCTGAACTAACATCTGTGCCAGTCCTCCTCCACTTTATGTGGCTTGACGAGCAGTGCTAGGTGCACACCTGGGATCTGAACCTGGGAAGCTGGGGCTGCCAAAGCAGAGTGCGCAAACTTAACCACTATGCCACTGGGCCAGCCCCGCAAAGTATTTATTTTTTAAAGTCCACTTTAACTATATTTTCTTTATAATTTGGAGAATAAATCAACTTTCATGTTGCTGATGATTTGGGGGTGGTTCTCATTCTCCAAGCCCAAAGTACTCCATTCAGAGGCTTTCAGAAAAAAACGAGACTTTGAAAAATAAGAACCTGCCCTTTCTTGCAAAATCCAGCAAAGCTAGAAAACCAAGCTGAGAGACAGACACCAGAGCAGCCAAAGCCAGCCAGCACCCCATCCAGCAAATGGGCACAGTCAGGCACTGGAACAGCACAGCAGAGAAACCAGGCCGCACCCGGGGGCAGAGGGACTGAGCTGGCTCCACAGGGTTATTCGAATATGAGAAATTTACTAACAAGTTACACTGCTTCTGCTGCAGATGTGGATAATCTGCAAGAGAAGAAACCAGGACGGGTCCTCTAACCACAGTTCACTCCAACCACAGAAGCACCGGTCACAGAAATCACGCCGAGAGCACAGCACTTTGCAGGCAGAAACGACCCCCATTTCTTTATCTTGATGTTACCACCAGACGCTGATTATGCCGTTTTCAACAAAGCCACGGGGATACTAGCAAGGGCCTCACCCTAACCAGTATTTACAGAACACAACGGCCAAAGGAAGTGGAACACTCATTCCTTCCACGTGCACAGGGAACATTTACCAAGACACACCATATCCTGGACCATAAAACAAGTTTCAGCAGATTTAAAGGATTCAAGTCAACATCTTTAGTCATTAGGGAAACGCAAATTAAAACTACAGTGAGGTGCACAGCTATTTGAATGGCCATCCCGTTTACACACAGAGCTTGGGAGGCTGTGGAGGAGCTGGAATTCTCATGCACTGCTGTTGTGAACGTAAAACTATACAACCACTTTGGAAAACTGGAAATTCCTTAAAAGGTGAACCATACACCTAGCACATGATCCAGTCATTCACTCCTAGGTATTTACCCAAGATAAGTGCAAGTATATGTCCATAAAAGACTTGAATGATCATAGAAGCTTTATTTGTGATGGCCAAAAAAATTGCAAATGACCCGAGAGTCCATCAACATAAGGACACATAAACAAACTGTGGTATTCCATGGAAAGAAAAAAAAGGAAGAGCCATGGTGATAATAAGCAAAATGTTCCTGGGGGCCCCCTTAGCTATTCATAAACTTCACACCGGGCACGAGGGGGCAGGGAGAGGAGCAACTCTCAGAAGCCTGATTATAGATCATTTCTGAACACAACACTGAGGCCTGCAGCTCGCCTACCTTACAGCACCTGCACTTCTTCCTAAGAGCACCTATAAAGCAGCTAGAGATCTATACAGTGGGCTTTCCCTGCTGCTTCTAGGAAGTCCTCTCAGCAGTCCTGAGTAGCACCAGCCTGTGCACGCTGAATGGAGCCCACCTGAAGCGCCCAGCCAGCGCCCGGGGCACCCAGAGCCCTCTGTGCAGACCGTCCACCTGCCTTTGCGCCTGGAACGGTATCCCGGACAGCACCCACACTCAAGACACCGTTTCCAACTTTCCTTACTTAGATCTCAGGTAAGAACAAAAACTAAGTCATTTTGGTAAAATTAGAAAAGACTAAATGTGTTATAATTTTAAAGTTTGTAAGCAGTTAGGAGACGGGAAGATATATATGCTCCGTTTCTTGACTGACACTGTTGGAAATAAGCCTGGAGTGTTTTGGGTTTTTCTTTTTGAGGCAGATTAGCCCTCAGCTAACTGCTGCCAATCCTCCTCTTTTTGCTGAGGAAGACTGGCCCTGAGCTAACATCCATGCCCATCTTCCTCTACTTTATACGTGGGACGCCTACCACAGCATGGCTTGCCAAGCAGTGCCATGTCCGCACCCGGGATCCGAACTGGTGAACCCCGGGCCGCCAAAGCAGAACGTGTGCACTTAACTGCTGCCCCACCAGGCCGGCCCCAAGCCTGGAGTGTTTTCAACAGACAGAGCTATGATTTTCAGTATGAGTTTAAGGTTGTGTTTCTTCTGGGGGATGGGGCAAGAGAGAGGCGAGAAAGGAGAAGGGGTGGGGGAGGCCACGACCACACTGAAGCGAGCTATTTCTTAAAGAACCACAGCAAATACAGCAAGATGTCAGCATCCATCACCTTGGAGTTGTGCTGACAAAGCAGTTGATGACATTAAGGAATTATTTTAATTATTTTTAGATGTGATAACGGTATGTAATTTTTTAAAAAGAATCCTTATTTTTTAAAAAAACATACTGAAATGTTTATAGCAATGAATAAAATAAAATGATAAGATGTCTGGGATTTGCTTTAAAACACTCATGGGGGGAGAAGACTGCCACAAGCTAACAATTTAGCAGAGCAATGGGCACACAGGGGGTTATTATACTATTGTCTCTACTTTTGTATATGCTTGAAAATTTCCATAATGGTAAGTTTTATTTATTTTAGTTTTGTCTTTTTTTTTAGGAAGCTTAGCCCTGAGCTAACTGCTGCCAGTCCTCCTCTTTTTGCTGAGGAAGACTGGCCCTGAGCTAACATCCGTGCCCATCTTCCTCTACTTTATATGCGGGACGCCTACCACAGCATGGCGTGCCAAGCGGTGCCATGTCCGCACCGGGGATCTGAACCGGCGAACCCCAGGCCGCTGAGAAGTGGAACATGCGAACTTAACCTCCGTGCCACTGGGCCAGCCCCCCCCTTTTTTTTTTTTGTAAGGAAGATTGGCCCTGAGCTAGAATCTGTTGCCAATCTTCCTCTTTTTGCTTGAGGAAGATTGTCACTGAGCTAACAACAGAGCCAATCTTCCTCTATTTTATATGTGGGATGCCTCCACAGCATGGCTTGATGAGTATTATGTAGGTCCATGCTCAGGATGCGAACCTGTGAACCCCAGGCTGCAGAAGCAGAGTGTGCAAACTTAACTGCTATGCCACCGGGCTGGCCCCAGTAGTAAGATTTTTTAAAGCACCAAATTATATAAGCTAATAAACTAAAAAAGGCGGGGGGGGAAGGCACAGAAAAGCAAAAAAAATGAGTGTGGAAGGACATACTTGCCATAGTATTAAAATGACAGAAATTTTCATGTTAGATAGATTCCTTCATATAAAACAAAACAAGTTTTAATTGAGGGTTTTAATTGACTTAAATTGGAAAAAACCTCTGAGCCAGCCCTGTGGCCCAGTGGTTAAGTTCAGCATGCTCCACTTCAGCAGCCTGGGCTCAGTTCCTGGGCACAGACCTACAGCGCTCTGTTATCAGCCATGCTGTGCTGGTGGCCCGCATAGTAAAAAACAGAGGGAGGAGCGGCCCCCTGGCCGAGTGGTCAGGTTCTCGAGCTCCAATTTGGTGGCCCAGGCTTTCGCTGGTTCGGATCCTGGCCTTGGACATGGCACCGCTCATCAAGCCATGTGGAGGCGGTGTCCCACATGCCACAGCTGGAAGGACCCACAACTAAAAAAATACAACTATGTACCAGGGAGCTTTGCAGAGAAAAAGAAAAAATAAAATCTTTAAAAAAAAAACATAGAGGGAGTCTGGCATGGATGTTAGCTCAGGGCAAATCTTCCTCAGCAAAAAACACAAAACAAAACAAAAGAAACCTCAGGGGGGCCAGCCCGGTGGCGCAGCGGTTAAGTTCGCACATTCCGATTTGGCGGCCCAGGGTTCACCGGTTTGGATCCTAGGTGCAGACATGGCACCACTTGGCAAGCCATGCTGTGGCAGGCGTCCCACATATAAAGTAGAGGAAGATGGGCATGGATGCTAGCTCAAGGTCAGTCTTCCTCAGCAAAAAGAGGAGGATTGGCAGCAGTTAGTTCAGGGCTAATCTTCCTCAAAAAAAAAAAACAAAAACAGGGGCTGGCCCCGTGGCCGAGTGGTTAAGTTCGCGCGCTCCGCTGCAGGCGGCCCAGTGTTTCGTCGGTTCGAATCCTGGGCGCGGACATGGCACTGCTCATCAGACCACGCTGAGGCAGCGTCCCACATGCCACAACTAGAAGAACCCACAACGAAGAATACACAACTATGTACCGAGGGGGCTTTGGGGAGAAAAAGGAACAAATAAAATCTTTGGAAAAAAACAAAACAAAACAAAAACAAAAACAAAAAAAGGAACCTTGGCAACAGATGTTAGCTCAGGGCCAATCTTCCACACCAAAAAAAGAAAAGAAAAGAAACCTCAGGTATATAAATCTAAATCTTCTCGATTATCATAAAATCCCAAATTTTCTGTGTTACTCTGAGGTCTCCATTCTCTTCATGTAATTTATTAATAGCTTTTTGGCAGAGTAAAAACCCGATCCAAGGAGGGAAACAACCTCTGACGTGGCACAAAACCCTTTACTCACCTTTAGGCAAGCAGTAGGAAAGAGAATAGATGGGACATTTCAGTTCCCTCTTTTCTGGGACTGACTCCCATCTCCAGAGGCCCAGCTCGAGGTGGGCCCTGGCCATCCTCGGTTTTACCCAGCTCTGCCGGGACTCCGCCAAGACTCAGGCACTTCCTCTCCGGAAGTCTGTCCCCACACTTGAGGGGTGGACGGGACAGGTCAGGTCAGAGAATCCCCATCTCTTAAGCATTAAAAAAAAAGAAAAGAAAAAACAATACTGAATTTCCACGTTTTTGGGGAGGCAGTGGGAGTATTAATTCAAACCTTTCAGCACCATGTTAGTCTTTTTTTAGAAAGCAATATTCTAACAGGAATCTTGCTGATCACACAGTAATTATAAGAATGTCAGATAAAATGACTCTTACAAAATCTAAACACAACAGGTGGGTTAAGAATTTGTGTAAAGCATCAGATAGACACATCAGAAGTTAGGGATGTGGACAGACGTGGCAAGAAGGGAGCTGCAAATGTATCAATGCTGATGCAACACTGTTGCTTCCCCTCCATCACAGCCAACAACTTCTACTAACAAATAAGGTATTTCGCACACAGCTAAGTCACTAGTGAAAATCCTGATCTTTCTGTGACGTTCTCCTGAAAATAACAGTTCCACATCCCACAAGCAGCAGGAATCATGAGTCATTTACTCGAGGTTGAACTTGGAAGCTTAATTCTTGATATTAATATTTGTAAAGAGTAGATATGCTTGAGTGGGGGGCACTCTGCTGGCCGGTTCATTTTAACAAAGCCAACTGGAGGATTCTTAGAAATGCAAGGAAGTCTGATCAATTATGTTAGTGACACGCTTAATACAAAACCTGGAAAAGCTGTGTGCTCACCAGAGTGGGCACTGGTTTGAGTTCTCAGATCAGGAAAAAAAAAAAAAAAAAAAAAATGAAGAAAGGCCACGCTGTGTGCTCAGGGCCTTTGGAAGCGAGAGGATCCAAGCTTCCCATGAGCAGAGGTGACCTTGCGTCTGTAATGGTCTGAGACAAACCGGGGAAGAGCCACCTCCTGGGCTTGCATTCCCCCGCCTGCAGGGGGCTGCATGCTCCGGCTGGGCTCCCGACTTGGACAGAGAGCGCCACAGACAGATTCTTAACGCTGAGCAGGTCTGCTTCACACCAACTATTCTGACAACTAACCTTTCAGGCGATTTGCTTGGCAATTTAAGCTTCAAGACCCTGTGCAGAGGTCCCTCTGGATGAGGACAAATGTTTAGTTTTTAAAAATTGGCTGGCTGTGTGAGCACAAGCTTAAGACTCGCTATCTCCCTAAACACCTTGACCACTCCAGAATTACTGGATCCTGCTGGAGAAAAATGAAGTCATTCGAGTAAATCTAATGTTTACTTTTCGGGCAACTTACAAGGCAAAGTATGTTTATTTCTAAACAAACTGGAAAGTAAGACAGGTAGGTTAAATAATATAGGAGTTTTCCAATAGTGAATGTGCTCATTTGGAGTCTGTTTTTCTGTTTGAAATACACAAATAGCTTCCTAGATCATCACCTGTGATGACAAACTGATTAATTGTCCCTGATTTAGGGAGGAGGGCTTAGAAAATTCTAGAATAAAACCATCCTGCTTGGGGACTGGCCCTGTGGCCAAGTGGTTAAGTTCGCGCGCTCCGCTGCAGGCGGTCCAGTGTTTCATCAGTTTGAATCCTAGGCATGGACATGGCACTGCTCATCAAACCACGCTGAGGCAGCGTCCCACATGCCACAACTAGAAGGACCTACAACTAAGAATATACAACTATGTACTGGGGGGCTTTGGGGAGAAAGAGGAAAAAAAAAAAATAACCATCCTGCTTGGGCCAGCCTGGTGGCACAGCGGTTAAGTTCGCACATTCTGCTTCTTGGCGGCCCCGGGGTTCGTCAGTTCAGATCCTGGGTGCAGACATGGCACCACTTGGCACGCCATGCTGTGGTAGGCATCCCACATATAAAGTAGAGGAAGATGGGCAGGGATGTTAACTCAGGGCCAGTCTTCCTCAGTCAAAAGAGGATTGGCAGTAGTTAGCTCAGGGCTAATCTTCCTGAAAAAAAAAAAAAGCATCCTGCTTGTGTTAATGGAAAAGGTCATTCCACATGTCCCACAAGAGGCTCGAATCACATGCAGGAACCCACTTCTGTCTTTCAGGAACAGGTGCTGAGACATCACCAGCTGTGTCCTTCATCTGGCTCACTCTTCTGGACGTGCCTGAGGAAAGGGACATGAGTCATGTCCAGCACCAGAAGTGCATCTCCCTGCATCTGTCGTCACAGGCACTTGGGCAAATTGTGTCTGTCCAACAAGTTCCACATCTCCTCGGTGTGGTGGGCGGAGTCTGGGGCCGGGGTGCCTCCAGCTGCTTCAGGGGACACTGCAGTTCTGACTCCCCATGTCACTCTGTTGATGTAATGCATGCACCGCACAGCTCACTCACTCAAAGGGCACAATTCAGCGGTTTTTAGTATATTCACAGAGCTGTCTCCACATTATTTTAAAGACAGTAAAATCTTAAAATGCACATGAGAATACTGAGAAAAACAGTCAAGTGGATACATTCCAGCTTTACGCAAACACACCGAGGAAACGAAACAGAACATACAAAAGTAACTAAAGACAGCTCCACGCCACACGTAGGTAACTACACTCATCGGAGGATAAACAGGCTGGGGCAGCAGAAGCGTCTGGGCTCACCCCTGTCCAGGTCGGGCAGAGCCGGGGGCGGGCAGGGGAGCAGCTCTCAGGAGGGGCACCGCTGGCTATGCGGCGGCCCGCTCCGAGCGGCTGTGGGAACGCCCCTGCAGGGCTCTTCTCTGGAACACTAACCAACCCGACAGGGGACTCTTCCGCCCGCAGAACTCCACTCCAGGTTGTGCAGGGGCAGCGCGCCCCCCGGCCTCTCCCCTTGTCACTGCTGTGCACACGACAGAGAACTGGGGGTTTTATCTGTTATGGGGATACCCCTTGACGCCTGGCCCAAGCTAGACCCCTGGCCCAAGCTAGACCCCTGAGAGCAAGGAGGGAAAAAACAAACTAAACAGTTACCAGACACAGGCCCGTAGTTCAAACAGTCAGCGCTCAAGGCCTGGAAGAAGAGGGCAGCCCGCCCCTCTGGCCCACCCCGCCCTGCTCCAGAAACCCTTCTCTCTGCTCTTTAGCTTTGGGTGTTTTGGGGGGGCCAGTGCCTCCATGTCTAATTAACTTTCTCCTGGTGCTATTCCCTGGCTTTTCAAATGCACGTTACATTTTGGCTTCTTATGGTGAAAAATGTGAATTCAGCGCCCCCCGCACCCCTCAAGTTTGGCTAGGCCTCTGCAGTGCTTACGTCACTGACCACGTGAGTATTCTCGTGGCTGAAGCACATTTCAACTGCAGCACTGCCTTTCCCCTACAAGATTTCCTACACTTGGCAACCCCTCACTCTTCAATCTCCCGCACACCTATGGCTCCATTCACCTCTCCACAGCATCACACGCCTCCTTCAGACCACCCCACGTGTGCCTCCGGCGCCCCTCCTGTGCTAGGGGCCCCACGTCCCTCTTGCTCAGCCCTCCCTCATCTTAAGAAGCCTCTGTAGCTGGCTGAGAAGGGAGTGCGGTGTGCACCTTGAAAGCCTTCTTGCCTGAAAGGCTGCACCCCGACAGGCTCTGCAGACATAGCTGTAGGCTGGAAATCATCCTGGGACACTGCCCCAGCCCCGTGGCCCTCCTGCCGGGGCCAAGGAGTGGGACGCCGCCATCCCGATGCTCCATGTGGGCCTGTTTGAGCCTCTGGAAGCTGCCAGAGCCTCCTTATGGGCAGAACTCGCCGCGTCTGCTGGGGTCCCTCCCCTTCATTGTTCTGAGCCTAGGAAGAGCCTTGTTGGCTGGAGACGCAGTCCTCAGACTCAGCAAGTGCTCCTGTCCCAGCACACCTGTCAGTCAGGCTGTGCCCCTCAATCACGTTCTTCCCTAACCATTTATCTCCCATGCTCTTCGCTTCCTAAAGACCTTTCCAGGAGATATTCTTGACTTGATCTTCCAAACCTTCAACTGGACGCTCGTATTTCATTTTTAATTTCCAAAGGTGATTTCAAGTTCTCTGAGTGTGATGTCTTCTTTAACCTGACACATAAATCAAGTCTTGGGGGCTGGTCGGTGGTGCAGCAGTCAAGTTTGCATGCTGTGCTTCGGTGGTCTGGGGTTCACCAGCTCAGATCCCGGGTGCAGACATGGCACCGCTTGTCACGCCATGCTGTGGCATGCGTCCCACATATAAAGTAGAGGAAGATGGGCACAGATGTTAGCTCAGGGCCAGTCTTCCTCAGAAAAAAGAGGAGGATTGGTGGCAGATGTTAGTTCAGGGCTAATCTTCCTCAAAAAAAAAAAAAAATCAAGTCTTGTTTTCCAAGTTCTCCTCTGCCTTCTGCACTGACTCTCCCTGGTGCCTCTGCTCTTCTTTCCTGTTTCTGGTTTGGTCTCTCTTGTCTGAGGCTTTCCTCAAGTATCTGAGGTCCCTGACCGTCCCTTTGTACTTAAGCGTAGTCACTAAAGGCTGATCGAAAGCTTGGTCCACAAGGTGGACTTTGCCTGGGGGCGTCCTGCAGGTGCCCTGGGCAGTGACAGAACTCCGTGTGGCCCGTGCTCCAGGACTGGACACTGTGGGGTGGGGTCCTGAGGGGGGAGCCACACACAGCAACTGTGACGGGCCTGTCACCCTGGCCATGCATTAACTGTAGCAGACAGCTGGCTGCAAAGAGGGAAGCTGTCTACTGTGACAGGGCCACGTGGCTGGACCTGAGGGCTGTTTCCCACCAACAGCCAGCAGGAAAACAGGGATCTCAGCCCTACAACCACAAGGAGCTGAATTCTGCCAACGTCCTGATTGAGCGTGGTGGAGAACCCCGAGCTCCAGGTGAGAGACCTGGGCAGGGCAGGTGTGGGACAGTGTGCCCGGCAGAGAGCACAGCCAGTGCAAAGGGGCTGGTGAAGAGGTGTGGCTGCGGCACGCAGAAGCCTCGAGGTGGCCGGTGGCTGGAGCAGTGTGAGAAGGGGCCAACAGCAGGACATGAGGTCAGCGCCCTGGGGGAGTTCTGGGCACAGGAGCCACACGATCTGCCTTAACGATGCTGTCTAGTTGCCTTAGAGAAAATGCTGGAGGGTGGGGTGGGGGCAGTGAGGCTGTGAGGAGGGCGCCCTGTAACCCGAGCAGAGATGTGGTGGCTGGCCCACAGAGGACGGATGAGGCTTGAGAATTGCTGGGATTCCGGATGGATTCTGACGGCAGAGCCAACAGGGTTTCCTGACAGAGCGCATGCAGGGTGAGAGAAAGAGGTTTTGGCCCAAGTCGCGGGAAGGGTGGGATTGCTATTAACCGAGATGGGGAGGCTGCAGACAGCTCAAAGCTTTAGCATGTGACTGGCAGACGTCTACCCGGCATTCAAGTGTGAGCCCAGAGTTCAGGAGTGGGCCGGGCTGCAGACGTGAAGCCGGGGGTCATCAGCACAGGGGCTGCATTGAAAGCTGTGAGCCTGGGAATGAGTGCAGATGGAGCAGGGCCTCCAGCCCCGAGGTGAGGACGGAGGACCAGGAACTAGCAAAGGAGACTGAGAAGCAGATGCCAGTGAGACGAGACTCAACAAACTAGGAGGAGGCAGCAGAGGGGGAGCACTTGGCTGTGCGCAGGGCTACGGCGGGTCCAGGGAGGGAGACCGAGAGGCACGAGGGGCCGGGACAGCACAGGCGTCAAGACGTGGAGGAGCCTACAGGGAGGGCACGCGTGGCTCTCATCTCCACGGAGCTCTGGCTCAGAACTGGGCTGCTTCGCTGACGCCCTCACTCTCTGAAGGCTTTCCACGCCTACAGCCACCTAACCTTCTGACAGGCTATGACGGCACACTTTCAAAAATCTTTTTTTAATTATGATAAAACACACGTAATATAAAACTGAGCCATCTTAGCCATTTTTAGGTGTAGAGTTCAGTGGCGTTAAGTGCATTCACACTGTTGTGTGACAATCACCACCATCCACGTCCAGAGCTCTTTCATCTTCCAACTGAAATTCTGTCCCATTAAACATTAACTCCCCATGCCCCACCCCCAGCCCCTGGCACCCACCCTTCTAATTTCTGTCTCCATGAATTTGACTTCTCTAAGGACCTCAGAGAAGTGGAATTGTACAGTCTTTATCCTTTGGTGACTGGCTTATTTCATGGAGCATAATGTCCTCAAGGTCCATCCATGGTGAAGCAGGTGTCAGGATTTCCTTTTTTTTTTTTTTTAAATAACACACCTTTTTCAAAGATTTTATTTTTCCTTTTTCTCCCCAAAGCCCCAGGGTACACAGTTGTGTATTTTTCGTTGTGAGTCCTTCTAGTTGTGGCATGTGGGACGCTGCCTCAGCATGGTTTGATGAGCAGTGCCATGTCCGTGCCCAGGATTTGAACTGGCGAAACACTGGGCCACCGAAGCAGAGCACGCAAACTTAACCACTCGGCCATGGGGCCAGCCCCAAATGTTATATTAGCCCACTGGATTTGTGTGCGTGTGTGTGAGGCAGATTGGCCCTGTGCTAACATCTATCGCCAATCTTCCTCTTGCCTGAGGAAGACTGTCCTTGAGCTAACATCTGAGCCAATCTTCCTCTATTTTGTATAAGGGAGGCTGCCACAGCATGGTTTGATGAGCAGTCTATAAGTCTGAACCCAGGATCTGAACCTGTGAACCCCAGGCTGCCAAAATGGAGCACACAAACTCAACCACAATGCCACCGGTCAGCCACGATTTCCTCCCTTTTCAAGGCTGAAGAACAGTCCACTGTACAGATAACATGTATGTACCATGTTTTGTTTATCCGTTCATCCACCAATGGACATGTGGGTTGCTTCCCCCTCTCGGTTATGGTGAATAATGCTACTATGAATACGGGTATACAAACATATGATGGAATACTTCTAAGAAGAAAATAACATACAAGCGGTGTGTTTATAATACAGCAATACTTAGCCACCTGGGTAAATATTATCATATTATCTCTAAGAAGAGTGTCTATGTGTCAAATGGCAGTGGTTTCTTCCCATCTCCAACCCTCTCTCCACAGGTACTGAAGTGTTCCGAATTTACCTCTCCTCAGTTTGAAACTGGTTGTTTGCCTTTCCTGGATCAAGGACACCTGCCCCCAGGGCATTCGCTCCTCTTGCTGCTGTAACTAACCACCACACCCTGGGTAGCTAACACAGAAATTTATTCTCTGGCGGCCACAGTCTGAAACGGGTCTCAGGCTCAAATCAAGGAGGCAGCAGGGCTGGTTCCTTCTGGAGGCTGGAGCGGCGAGCCCTCCCTGATCTTCCAGCTGCCAGCGGGCCTTGGCTCATGGCTGCAACTCTCCAGCCTCTCTTTCCACTGCCACGCCCCCATCTCCTCTTCTGGGGTCAAATCTCCCTCCGCCTCCCTCTTATGAGGACCCTTGTGATCACTTAGGGCCCACCAGGGCAACCCCTCCCAAGGCCCTTAACTGAATCACACCACACAGTCCCCTCTGCCAGGTCAGGCAGCATTCACAGGTCCCAGTGTTAGGACTTGGAATCTTGGGGCCATTATCAGGCCACCACACTACCTTGCTTTTTCTTTTTAATTACAGTTTTATTGAGATGTAACTTCCATCCTATTGTTTTAAGTCAACTCACTCTATTTTTTTTTTTTTTTTTTTTTGAGGAAGATTAGCCCTGAGCTACCAGTCTTTCTCTTTTTTTGCTGAGGAAGCCTGGCCCTGAGCTAACAGCTGTGCCAATCTTCTTCCACTTTATATGTGGGACGCCTACCACAGCATGGCTTGCCAAGGGGTGCCATGTCCGCACCCGGGATCCGAACCAGCGAACTCCAGGCCACCAAGAAGTGGAACACGTGCACTTAACCGCTGCGCCACTGGGCCGGCCCAAACCCTGGGCCTCTATTTTTTAACAAATTGAGCTTCTCTGAATGTTGATTTTAAAGCTCTATTTTCACCCTTTTTGTGACGGGCGGGAGGGGTCACATTAATCAGACAGTGGTTCTGGACACAATTCTCAAATCAACTTTTTCCTGGGGCTAATCTTCAGGTGAAGAATTTCCTTTTTCTAGAATAATGTTTCTGAAGATATAATGGAATTCTTGGGAAAGATGATTCATTCCATGGAACAACCTTCAGAACATATCTATTTTGTTACTGAATACTCCTGCAATTTGTAGATACAGTGTATCTAAAACGTTTAAGAAAAACCTGGGCTTTGGGCCAGTTTTGCTCATTGCTGTATTCCATCGTGAGACAGTGCCTGGTCCACAGGTGCTCAGTAAGCACTCACTCAGCGAAAGGAGGGTCCAGCAAGTGACAAGCAGCTGGCTGACAGACTCCAGGCAGGTCACCACCATGGCGGCACCTGATGCAGCCACTACAAAGCACATGTGGAAGAACACCTGCTTCTCCCAGAGTGGACGGTGCCCAGAGGGGGGCTTTCACGCCACCCTCTTATGGTGAC
The DNA here is from genome assembly GCF_041296235.1 of Equus asinus. Taxonomy (NCBI): domain Eukaryota; kingdom Metazoa; phylum Chordata; class Mammalia; order Perissodactyla; family Equidae; genus Equus; species Equus asinus. The sequence goes on from NC_091803.1 coordinate 49,449,009, forward strand.
AGACCCCCCACCTCCTCACTGAGGAACCGAATGCCCTCTCAGAGCCTGTGCTCTGCCTCAAGGAATGGCCTCTCTCTCCCGGGGTAACAGGAACCCCAGAGCTGCCATGCCGGGACAGCCTGCCTAAGAAAGACATCAACCACAGAAGTCCAGGCTCACAATGGTGCCTCCCTGGGCTGAGGATTAATGAGGCTGGCGCAGAATGCCTGCAACAGAGCCTGGCAGGTCACAAGCAGTTCCTGAAAATAAGCTCTTATACGATGGTAATTCAGACACGGAGAAGTGCTCGCTGTGTTTCCTAGGAAGGTAGATGCAAGCACAGAAAAGAGCCAGGAAGACACACATAATTCAGGGCTCTCTAGCAGGCGTGCATCCCAGGAATCGGCAAAGCCTCTGATCTGAATACTCTTACTTTACTAAACGAGAAGAGACACAGCTACAGATGCCACTTGAAACAGATGAAAACACTATCGTAAGGTACCTAACTGCCTGTGGCCCTCACGTTGACCCCCTACACTGACGCCATGCACTACAGACATGTACAACCCAAGGTACCAGGTGTGCCCGGCCCGGCCCTGAAACCCCTACCCTCATGCCTTTTAGCTCTCACCTGGTATATCTGAAGGCACAAATCCACAAACTACACAGAGACTTTATTACGTAGTTTGAAATTTAGGATTATTCTGCTTAAAAAAAAAAAGCTTTGAGACATAGGCATAAGCAGCAGCACATGCACAAGGCATTGCCCTGAGGCCAGCCCAGAGCCTTCTCCCCTGACACGCCCACAGCACAGAGCCCCACCTGAAGCCTCGGCACCTGCCTCTCCGCCCACGGCATGCCCGCCAGGCCCACATGCTGAGGGAGCTCCTGAAGTTCTTCAGAAGGAGGCACCCCCCACCAAGGAGAGCCCCCCTGCAAAGACATCACCAGGAACAGCGAACTCGGCGCCCTGCCATCAAGGGGCACCAGGCTGTGCTCCACATTATAGCCAGCTTCTGACATGGGCGGAGAGAGGCCAAGCCGACCAGTAAGGAAATGAAGAGAGACAAGAGACAAAAGAGCATCCTCTCCTGGAGGCCAGGTCACCAGGGAGACTACACTCCCACCTGCAATATCATGAGGATGCAACTTCCATGCTGCACCCTGGCCCCGCCCCTGGCCCACACCCTGGGCGCAGGGGCTCCCGCCTGGCCTCAGGACTCCCCATAGCCCCTTGCCTGGGGGCGGGGGCATCTAGGCACACGTGTCCTGAAGTTCCAATTGCTCATCTGCCTCCCAGGGCAAGGACCAGGCCTGACCCCACTGCTGGGAGCCTGTCCCTGGCCCAGGGGCACAAAGTTCACCCCCATGAGCATACAGCTGGGAGGACAGAGCAAGCGCCTAGGAGAAGGCAGGTTCTATTCTGCGGCTCCCTCCCGCCTGCTGGCAGAACCTCTCCCCCGACAGGGGGAACCCAGGACGGGAGCCAATAGTCACCTGGACTCGCACCTCCGCCTCCGGTTCAGCGACCTGACTGGGGCCGATGCCCTCAGATCTCATTCCCAACACCAGCCCCAGACCAGAGAGAGTCACTCCTGTGTAGTCTGAGGTTTGGGTTTTGTTTCTGTGAGATTTGGTTTAAATCTAAAAGCAACAGTTCCTAGATCGGGTAGTACCTAGGACCAAATCTTGAGAGGATTAAAAAATTCCAGAAGCTCTAAAATGCTGACCATTAAACCCTGGAGTATCAGACCACCATTGCTGAATAAAGTTAACTGTAGAACTGGCCTAATGTCTATGGTTATCACAATTTTTTTTTTATTATCAAGAGATCATTCAACAGTGGAGAAAACTTTTAAGTCAGCACAAAATGAGAATTCTTCACGCTCCCACTCTGTCCAACATCGTCCTGTTTTCTCTGCCTTCATCTTCTGCACTTTGCTCCTTAAAAGCAGAATATTAAACCAAAACAAAGACAGTATTTATTTTTATTTAACGATATAGATTGATGGCATATATCTGAAACTCATAAGAAAGGATACCACAAAAGAACAGAACTCAACAGAAACTCATAACATATTTTAGAGGTCGAGTGAGCTGACCGCCATGTCACAGGTTGAGAAACGGAGGCCTCAGGCTGGCTAGCACTCGCACTATGACACAAAGATACACAAACACAAGAACAGTTGTTCACTAACACTTCAGAGAAACATCAGCTCGACTACACCCACAAGAAAAATGCTAACTAAAACTACAGCGATACACCATTTTCCCTGTATCAGACTGGCAATACTCTTCTGGAGGGCAATTTGGTGACCAAAAAAACGTCTAAAAATCCTTTAAAATCTATATATCTGTTCTCTCAGCAACTCCATTTTTATGACTTTAACCTAAGGAAATAATAAAGAGTGTGCAGAAGACTCAGCTACCAGAAAGCTTACAACAGCACAAAAGTGAAAACCTAAAATACCAAAGGCAGAGGATTAATCAAATAAATGCTAGCAAACTTGTTCATATGATGGAAAACTAGCCATTAAAATCATGTTGTAGAAGTAGATATACTGACATTGAGAGATGCTGACAATATTTTGATTTAAAGTAGGTTAAAACTCCATCAATGGATGAATGGATACAGAAGATGTGGAATACCACTGAGCCACAGAAAAGATGAAATCTTGCCATTTGCGACAACATGGATGGACTGTGAGGGTATTATGCTAAGTGAAATAGGTCAGACAGAGAAAGACCATTACCATATGAGTTCACTCACACGTGGAAGCTAGACAAACACACACATAGATACAGAGAACAGAGGGAAGGGGTGGGGGAGGGCAGAGGGGGCACATGTGTACGGTGACGGACGGTAACTAGACTTTTGGTGGTGAACACGATGCAGTCTATAGAGAAATCAAAATATAGTGATGTAGGGGCCAACCCGGTGGCACAGCGGTTAAGTTCGCACGTTCTGCTTCTTGGCGGCCCGGGTTTCACCAGTTCAGATCCTGGGTGCGGACATGGCACCACTTGGCAAAAGCCATGCTGTGGTAGGTGTCCCACGTATAAAGGAGAGGAAGATGGGCATGGATGTTAGCTCAGGGCCAGTCTTCCTCAGCAAAAAGAGAAGGATTGGCAGTAGTAAGCTCAGGGCTATCTTCCTCAAAAAAAAAAATATATTGATGTACATGTGAAATTTATATAACATTATAAACCCACGTTCTTGCCTCAATAAAAAAAAATTTAAGTAGGTTAAAACTGTAAGTTAATTATAACTCTGGTTTTATTTATCTCTCTAATATAAATAATAATTTAAAAGTCTAGAAGGTTGAAAAGATTCACAGTGCCGGATGGGATTTTTGTCTTCTTTATTTGCATGTTTTTATTTAAAGGTGCATTATCTGCCATTTTTTTTCTTCTTAAGTCTCCTATTATTGTTATAAAAGTAATACCATCCAATAAGAAGAGGTTCTTGACTCATGCATTACAAATGCTAAGATTCCTCCTACCAGAAAGTTCTTAGTGTAAAAGAGAAAGTTCCTCCCAGTGCAGACCAGGCCTCACTAACTGCATGCTTGTGAAATGCATCATAAGGTGGGCTCCTTGAAGGGTTCTTACAAACAGAACCACCGAGAGAACAGCATCCGGCCCTTCCTGGCTCTTCTCTCCTCACCAGCCAGAGGGAACCACGCTGATAAGGATGGACTTTCTCACAGAAGGGCCTTTTGTTTCCCACAGAAAAAAAAACCCAGCCTTGCTTTTCCTGGATTTTAGTAAAGTAAACCAACCCACCCAAGGTTGGAATGAAATAAAACTTTGTAAACAAGTGAAAAAAGAGGAAGGGTGAGGGAAGGTTGGAGGAGGAAGGGAGGAGAGGGAGGGACAGACACTTGCAATGGTGAAGTTTCCAGCGTGGGCCTCTGCCCACTCTCACAGAATCACACCCAACAGAAAAGACGAGAAAGACGAACCACTGATGAGCAGTGGGTGGAACCAAGCTCCACCCACAGAAGGTCACTCCAGCGCCGCCCCTGAAACGCAAGTGCGACAAGAAACAGCTTCTGCCATCACATCTCTGTGCTTTCACAGCTCAGCAAACCAGGCCACTCCCTCAGAAAAACACATAACTACACAGAGAGACAATTCGTCTTCTACCTGACAATCTTGGGGTGCTTCTCCAGAAGCAGAAGCCCAGGAAAGCATCAAAGCCCAGCCTGAGACAGAGCTGAGTGGCAGAGCCGGCTCCTGACACGGCCTGAGGCAGTCTTGGCAAACATCCACAGCCTTCAGGAGAACTTGCACAGCATGCGCACCCACACCCACCTCTCCCCCTGATTTCTCCTGGAGCACCCATCACGCTGACTGGGCCCGACCTTGGCAGGGGGCAGGACCCAGCAAGGGAACCTCCACAGTGATAACCACAAAGAAAGCCTGTGCCCAGGCCCAAGTTCTGGCTTTTAGCCCTGACCAAAAAACATCCTCGTTTACCGATTACCTAAAAAGGTGACAAACGGGGGCCAGCCCCATGGCCTAGTGCTCAAGTTCGGTACACTCCACTTTGGTGGCCGGGGTTCGGCTCCCAGGCGCGGACCTACACCACGTGGCGGCAGCAGTGCTGTAGCTACGGCTCACAAATGAAGAAAAGAGGAAGATTGGCACAGATGTTAGCTCAGGGCGAATCTTCCTCAGCAAAAAACCAAAAGCCAACAAAGGCCCCACTGACACACCCCAGTCACCTGTCACCACAGACCACCTGATGCTCAGCTCTGGGATTTTCTCCCCAAGCAGGCAGAGCCCCAAAGTGGAAAGCAAATGGACTTCGGGTCTGACAGTCCCAGGTTCAGACTCAGCCTCTCTCACCAACTGTCCTGCCCTTCCAGAGCTGTTCCTCACATAAGCCTCTTGCTCTAAGGCAACAGGCCTTACCCACAACAGTCTGCACTAAGACCCACAAGAGAGGCACCCTCACCTGCACCAGTTCCAGTGCCCCCAACTGCCTGGGGAGGACAAGGCTTCTCCTCCACAGCAAAGTTCTCAACCTCACGGCACGTGGAACCACCTGGGGAGGTTTCCAGCTCTCTTCCAGCTCCCACCCCAGAGTCTGATTGAAATGTCTGCGGCACAGTTGGCCCCTCAAGCCCTAAGCTCCGAGGGGAATTCCGGGTGCAGCCAGGGTCCAGACGCAAAAGCAGAACCGTCCAAGCGGGTCCCAGACCAGCAGCATTTTGTTAGAAATGCAGGCTCTCAGGTCTCACCCAGAACTTGCTGAAAAAGAGGTCTGCTGGTGAGACGCAGCACTGTGTTTTATCAAGCCCTCCAGGCAATTCGAACCTCAGATGTAGAGGGAGGAGCAGAGGCCCAGTCCCAGGAGGACCTCATGGGACAAGACAGGACAGGGCTGAAGGAGCCAAGGACAGTGAAATATGCAACTCCAACAGCATCCCCAAGCCCTCGGAGACACCCACTGGAGAGAATATCAACCCCACTGCAGGAGAGCAGCGTCACGTACACAACTCCTATTTCACAGGTTGTGAATCGGAACCTGGCTTCTTCCTCCCTTAAACGCAAAGTCAGAAATACGTGCCTGACCATCACTCACTCGAAGACTGTGCCATTACATCACAGGGAGAGGGAACGGGGCCCGGGCACAGGACGCACCCGTGTGTCCACTGAACCGCAGAAGGACAGCGGCGCAGGGCACTGCGCTCCAGCCTGGGGGCACAGCACTGCCTGTGCAGGTCCCAGCTCACGCCGGGGCTCAAGCACGCGAAATCAACCTGTAGCAGACACGACAGAGGATCAGGTACAAGGGGTTCTTTTATGACCATTACAGGATATTTCAAAAACTAAATTCATCTTCATCACTTGTCTGCATGGGGGCCTTTAAATTAATCAGCAGCACTTTACGGGGGGTGGACGTGGAGAGAGGTCGACTCACCACAAGTGAGAACACACTCCCATCGTTAACAGTGACTGGGGAAGACCCCACGTCCTGTGGTATGCATTTCTGGACCGTTTGTTTGTTTGGTTGGGTTTTTTCTGCTGAGGAAGATTGTCCCTGAGCCAACATCCCTGCCAGTCTTCCTCCATTTTGTATGTGGGACGCCACCACCACGTGGCTTGATGAGCATGTGTAGGTCCACACCTAGGATTCAAACCTGTGAACCCCGGGCTGCTGCAGCAGAGTGTGCGAACTTAACCACTACATCACCAGGCTGGCCCCTTGTTTGTTTTTTCAATTATGGACAAATATGGCTTTCGATATCAGGAATATCAAAGGCTGAAGAAAACGGACCCAAGCTGATCTTCCCCCGTTCTCAAGGAGGCCAGATGAGGAAGAAGGTGGATGGGTTGGACGGAGGTGCCTGTCCCCCTCCCCTCTCAGCTGCCCCGCTGTGCCACCAGGGGACAGAGGGAGGCTCCGCCCCACCCATGGAAGGCTTCTCTTGGTGGGGCCGACACCCAGACCCAGATGCGGCACAGCGTTTTCAGAGGTATGTCTTTCTCCCCTTAAAGAATAGAGTTTTCCTGTATCTTGTGAACGTCTTTGTGAGGAAGACACATCTCTGACCATCTGAGAAAAACAAGAGGAAGGATGCTGGCAGCAAAGCCAGGGCATCTCTGTCAACACACAGAACATTTCTTAGGGAATTAAGATGTCAGCGAGGCCTAAGGAGAACACCCACCAGTTACACTGTCCTCGGGGAAGAGGAGGGAGGGAGAAGAAAGGAGGAGGGAGGGAAGGAAGGAGGAGAAAGAAGCCACCCTGGTCCAACCTCACCCTGTACTTCTGCTTTTCACAGAAAGCAGCTTCATCCCCAATGTGCTATCGCAAGTTTTTTAAGCCATTCAGTAAGTCTTCAATAAAGAGAAAGGAACACAGAAACTTATGGTTCAGAGACATTGTAAGCACTTCTCAATCTCTGAAAATCTCTCCAAGCTCACCACATCATGTAACATATAGTACACTAATAAGACAGTGTAATATCATACGACACAGTCAGGCAAATGTAACTTGGTTTTCAGCATGCCTATACTGAGAAAATGAGAAGATAATACCGAATATGCTACTCACACCTACAGAAATGGGAAGAGGAGATTCCTAGGAGGTAGAATGAATTGTCCTTCACATAATAAAAATTAAATAGAAATCAACCAAAGGAAAAACTAGCGCCTGATCTGTTGAAAGGGTCCTAGATAATGGGACATGACAAAACCATAGACAAGGAACAGAGCCCCCTTCAAAGTGAGAGAGGTATTTACTCTTCCTGCCCCAATTTCAAACAGCTCCCAAACCACTAACTCCTGGAAGGCAGGAAATGTGTTTCCTGATTTCTTCCGGCAACTGCCCTAAAAAGCCAGTGCCCAGCTTAGCACACCACGGGCAAGAGCAACAGCACGGACAGTTTCAGAAACCCCCCGACCCTAGGGCCAGGATCTGGAGCAGATTTTCAGGTAACCCTGCAACATCCCAAAGGGGACTTGCAGTCCAGAAAGCGCGGCTTTGCACAGTGAGCCCGTGCTCCCACTAACTCTTCCTCTTCGGATGTCAGGAGGCCTCGAGCATGGTGGCGCCCCGTTCACCGCTCACCTCAGCCTCCTCAGCCCATCTGAGCCTCCCGCTGCCCTCATACCCGTGTGTCCCCCAGGGCCCCACCGGTGGCTCGAGCTGGACACCATCAGTCACTGCCAGCAGGTCACCAACACCACTCCCCCCTCTCTCCTTGCTGACAAAGACATTCAAAGGACACAGGGAGAATCTTACTCTCTAAGGAAGACTACTGCTGAAAATGCTGTGTGCTGACCCGGGGCGTGTCGGTGCCTGGGGTCAGCCCCATCAGGAGGGCCATCTGTGGGTGGGGAGGAGGTTCCCTGAGTGCCCATGCTCAGGTCTTCCTTCCTCCCATCATCTAATTCACAAAAACCGGGGAGGGCTACCACACGCCAGGCCCACCAGGCGCACTCCTGGCGGGTGGGTGGGAGTGGACACAGAGACGACAAACAGGAGAAGGAGTGAACACAGAGTTTGCTGGACAGTGGTGAGAGCTAAGGAGAACAGTGAAGGGGGGAGAGGACAGAGAGAGTGGAGGGCTGCTTGCAGCCAGGCCAGGAGGGGGTCCCACACCCTCACTCTCAAGCGAGAATGCTGCGTTCCCAGCAAATGCTGCTGCTGCTGCTGCAGGCCCAGGGATGTCAACTGTGGTGCCTCCAACTCTCGCAGGGACTGGCCTGCAGCGCGTGTGTGAGCAAACACGGCCAATGATGGGGAAGGGCCTTGGGGAGCCTGGGGGGGACTGCAGGAGAGTTTCTTAAACAGACACAGGGGAGGGTCCTCCCCTCCCCTCGGGACACTGGCTGCCATGTGTCGACCATGAAGAGGGAACCAGCATGCTGAGCAGCACAGATGGGGCCAGATCTTAAGGATGCTGTCAGGGCGTCACCCACCAAGGGCTTGTCCCGTGTGTGACAATGCATGTTCTTTATTTCTGGAGCCACTTGCAGTCCTGCTTTCCGTCCCTTTCTGTGGAAGTCCTTCTAACTACTGAACTCTCCGATTCCATCTCCAGCCCAGACCTCTTCTCTGAGCTGCAGGCCTGGAGAGCGCTGGACAGCCCATGCATGCGTCCAGAGCTCTAAAATAGGGCTCCCCCCTCCTTGCTGCCTCTGCCATCCCCACCCACCCGGCTTCAGAACAAAAGGCCCAGGCCCTCCCGACCCTCCCATGCCCATTCAGCCACGGACTCGCATCATCACCGCCTCCCAGCCGCTCTCTGCTCCATCTTTTCCAGCACCACCTCCTCCAAGCAGTGGCCAGCCCTGGCTGAACCCTGCGCCGGCCTCCTGAGCAGTGCCCCCGACTCCTGTCCTCTCCAATGGAGCCATCTTTTGAAACGATATATCTTACTACCTACTCTTCTCTACTCAAACTCTTCAGTGCCTCCCAACTCCCCTGGGACTGAAGACCTGCATTCCCAGCTGGCCCCCGTCCCCCACTCAGGCCTTCCCCAGGCTGTACCTGGATTGTTCCTTCCTCTCCCACCATTTGCCTCACCAATCCTCCTCAGCTTCAGAATGTCAGATCAAAAGTTACCTCAAAGAGAAAAGAAACGAATGAAGTGACTTCCCTGAGGCACACTTTCCTAACTGGGTCGGGCTCCCTGTTACACAACCTCGAGAAATCTCTGCTTTCCTCCATAGCATTTCCATCAGCTTGTGGTTACTGGAGATTACCTGCTTCACGTCTGGAGGGAGGACAGGAACCGGGTCAGTCTTGTTTATCGCTGTGTCCCTAGCACCTGTGACACTGCCTGGCATGTGGAAGACGCTCCGTGAACAACATCACGCACGTGTGCCGAGCGAATGAAAGAGACGTGGTGGAGCCAGACACCTAACCCAGAGCCCCAACGAGGCCGTCCATTTTCTTGAACGTATGTAACACCCATTCCACGGATAGAAAGCCAGCGCTTATGTAACTAAGCACAAGAGCACACGCCTCCAGCAACACTAGGCCAGAGGGGCAGCACCTGCAGCAGTTACTTCTCAAAGGTCCTCACGTACAAGAGCTCATCAGACACTCAGTCCCCAGCACCTCGAGCGCCACGAGGCGGGGTTCCTGCTGGCAGCACCGCCAGCCCAGGCCCCTGGCCACCAGGCAAGAGGAGGGGACACAGCAGCGCAGCCCACAACTTCCCAGCTGACAGCGTCAGGGGCTGCATCTCAGAGCCCAGCACGGGAGGCTCCTGCTGAAACAGATGAGAGATTTCCAGAAGCACGGCCAAGGACTTCACCTCCTCCCTCTACCACCTACTCCAGATGCCTCCAAAACGCCAAGAAAGCCTGGCTATGCCTCTTCCAAACATCTACAGCTCCAAGGCCCAGGACGATAACCTCTGTTTTCCCAGCACAAAAACCAGGTCTTGCTAGGAGGCAGGTACGTGAACAGTAACCCATGTGGCTGGAGCTACAGTGACTCTACTCCCAGGAGAGACAGACTGGAAAAGTGAATGCCTAATGACCACAGTACCTCACCGTGATGGAATACTCTAGGGTTGCAAAAACCTAATTTCATGGATTTTGTCCATGTGGATGTTGTCAAAATATGAAAACTTTCACACACACACATAAATACAAGATGAGAAAGGCTAAACCAAACCATTTGTGGACAGACTTCCCGCAGATCATACTCAGGGAGTGGAGGGGCAGCAGAGTGCGCCCCAGCCCTGCACCCCAGCTTTGTGACACTAACAAGTCCTGTTCTACTGACATCCCAGGACTATGATGGGGTCAGGAGGAAAGCACGAAGGCAGAGTCCTGAGCCTGTTCTGACTGATACACTGCAGGATGTTGAGGAGCCAGAGTGGCTTAAAACAGAGTTAAATGAGGCGCACATGTGAGTTTCTCTCCACTCCCTCCTCACGGTCCACTGGGAAAACACAGCTCCAGAGAGGCCCCGACGTTCTGGAAGGTGCACAGGGATGGACAAGCAGGAACTCAGAGCACAGAACACAGAAATGCAAAGGCCACAGAGGGGATGCAGACGACCCAGCAGAGTACTGGAAGTGGAGAGGGCATTAGGTGTCGTACCTGAAGAAAAAAGCCTGGGTCAGTGTCTGACCTGGACCTCTGGAGAGCAGAGATGCTCCCAAAGCAGGATCCCCACCAGGCCCAGGGCGGGGGCCCTGCGTGAGAACAAGGGCCGATACATAGCAAAGCAAGTCCAAGGGCACAGGTGCAACAAGACCCCAGCCAGGCTGGAAAGAACCACTGATGGGTACGTGGAAAACTAAACAAGTGAAAACACAATGTGATTACCAACTTCAGAAAAAAGAGAAAGGTTGTATTAGAAAGGAAATATAATCCTAGCAGACTGAATGGGTCAGCTGTGAAAAATACCTGCAATCAAAATGAGATAAACACAGAATGCCTATTTAAACAAGATTAGGATTAACTGGATTGAAGAATGGAGGAGACAGAAGGGAAATATGCGGGTGCACCCTCCACAAGAGAAAGTCCATAGAAACAATCTAAAGTGGGGGAAAAGAAACACTAGAAAGAAACAGCCAGGAGGCGGGCAGTGGGCACAGGGCGGCAAGGAGGGGCAGCTACTTCTGGTTACACAACACACCGTACACTATTTGGCTTTTTACCCTATATACATAACAAAAATGAAAATTAAACAAATATAAAATTCAAATAGGTACCAAAAAAAATGTAGCCAGCTGAGGCCAGAGGGCAGCAGGGACATGCTGGGAAGAATGCACCCAGGTGTGGGGACTTCTCGGTCGGGCCCAGGCTTCTCACCTGTGCTTTTCCACTAGCCAGAAAGCAGCGAGGGCACAAAGCAGCCCTGAGGCCTCCGGAGGGGCCAGAAGACGGGACCCCAGGGAAACACCTGTGAAATTAATGTCGGAATAAATACAACAGAGTGAGGAAGAGCGTGATGTTAAAACATGACTGGGGGTCTTTAAAGAGATGCAAACATCTTCGAAGCTCTGGAAGAGAGGCTCTCTGAGTGCCCCCAGCACCAGGAGCAGCAGGGACTGTGCAGAAACACAGTTCCTATCAGGCCTGTTCAGACCAGTAAGTCAGACACTTGGGCCACACTCAGCTTTCACGGGACCTCCAGGTGACTCTGACGCACACAGGCCTGTGTGATCAGGTGACAACTCCATCACTTCAGCATATAAGACAGCCGTTCTCAACGAGGAGGCCAGGGATCCTGGGGGACCCTGGTGTCCTAGGTGTAGGGCGCGGGGGTCTGCAAGATCAAAGCAAGTTTCGTATCATTCGAAGACATTCTTCGCTTGCTTTCATCTCGCCCTCTCACTCCAGTGCTCAGCGGAGTCTTCCAGGGGCCACGGGACACATCAATTGCTCACAGGAGCAGACGCAAGAACCTAGTTCCTTTCACTTCAGCCAGACATTTAACAGACTTGCAAAAAGGCAACACAAAGCCACTCTTCTATTTTAGAAAGTAGTTATTTTTCATAAAAATGTCATTAACGTTAACATGTAATGTATTATTTTTAATGGGTTAATAAAAAGATATTTTAGATTTTTTAGTTTTACTTTCTAATACAGCAAAGATCAACAGACATAACCACATAAACAAAAGTTCTTTGGTTTTCAATAACATTTAACAATGTAAAAGAGGTCTGAGACCAAAAGTTTGTGAATTAGTAGTGTAAGGCTTCAACAACCTAAACAAGGACTTTTCTGATCATCACTAAAAGGTCACAGTACACACTTAACCATATTTTAATGCTTTCTACGTCAGCAGTGAGAACAGGCAAACTGGTGGCTTAAACCAAACCAAAACCACAAATCCAATTTTACTGCATTTTGTTGATCCCTAAACAATCCGACAATGAAACGACCCTCAGGGCTTCCACCGGCAACACCCTGCGGCGGACACCCAGGACTTGACAACAGCACTAACTGACCGTCTTCATACTGAGACAAAACACAAAGTGGAAAATAAACTCAGTCACCCTGAAACAGGAAATTAAATTTTAGGTACCCTAAGCATGTCCAAGCTCCTTTCACAGAGCTACTCAAATACAGATTTATCCCATTGAAAACTGTCAGTAGCGAGCGGACAAGAGAGCTCTCTCTCAGTTTCCTCTTGAGGGAATCTGGACGTTGAACAGGATTTTTACATCCCTTGATAAAAAAGAATGTGGTTTCATCATATACCTATTCCTAGTTGAAGAGGAGTTTTAATTTCCCCTTGTAGCCCCTGGTCAAAGAGAGGGGTCATTTCATACCCTGTGTAGTCTTTGAACCAACAAATGCTGGGCTGGGTGTGGAGTTAGTAAGAAGTAAAACCTGTGTGTGCAACAATCCTTTTATTCGTTTGGGAACAAAGAGGTTTTTTGTTTGTTTTTGTTGGTTGTTCTTAAGATTGATAAAAACCACATAGTCTAATGTACAGTACAAGATAGAGTGTAGATTATTACCAATGAACTTCCCATACTGTATTTTTCCTTTGAAATATGTCAAACCCACCATAAAGTTCAAATAATACAAAAAACATCGGCATGTCCCTCCCCTAGAATCACCATTATTAATGTCCTTCCACATTTGCTTTACGTCTCTTCCACACACATGCACTTGTTTGTGGAACTATTGAAAGGTAAGCTGCAGACATCACGCCACCTCCTCCCTAATGCCTTACAGCACGTATTTCCTAGGAAAAAGGATCGTCCTCCTACATGATTATGACACCACTGTCACGCCAAAGACATTTATCACCGATATTATCAAATCCTCCGTCTATATTCAGAGTTCCCTAGTCAGCCCAATAACAGCATTTACAGTTTTGTTTTGTTTTCTTTTAATCCAGGATCCAGTCAAGGACCAGGCATTGTTGTCACAGTTCTAAAGACATCTTCTTCAATCCAGAAGAGTCCCCGACCCTTTCCAGGACCCTGATATTTGCAAGAGTTCAGGCAGCTGTCATGTGGAATGCCCTACAGTCTGGGTTTGTCTGATTGTTTAACTCAGTTTACACACTTTTGGCAAGCATGTTGTCCTCCCACTGCATCCCATCGAGGGGCACATAATCTGTCCACCACATTGGGGCATCTGAGTTTGATCACCTGCTCAGGTGGAGCCTGTCGGATTTCTCCGGTGTAAAGATATCTTTTTCCCTTTGTAATCAATCATCTGTGGAATAATACTTTAGAATGTATGAGTATCCTGTCTCCCTTCCAAATGTTTACACAGTGGTTTTTGACAACCATTGATGATCCTTGCCTGAATGAACCATTACCTTGGTGGTTGCAAAGTACTGATTTTCTAAACCTTTCACTCATTCTAACTGCCACCCCCTTTGGAGTACCACTCTGACTGATGTTATTCACTGTAAGCCATGGACTTTTTATTTTTATTAATTTTTCATTTTTTATTTTTCTTTTGAGAAGATGAGCCCTGAGCTAACATCTGCTGCCAATCCTCCTCTTTTTGCTGAGGAAGACTGGCCCTGAGCTAACATCCGTGCCCATCTTCCTCTACTTTATATGTGGGATGCCTGCCAGACCATGGCTTGCCAAGCGGTGCCATGTCCGCACCCCGGATCCGAACCTGTGAACCCTGGGCCGCCAAAGCGGAACGTGCAAACTTAACCACTGCACCACCGGGCCGGCCCCAAGAACAGTGAATTGTAAGAGCCTCTGACATCAACAACACTGATAAGCTGTGACCAACACCATGGAGCCCAAGGTCAACGTGGATATGGACAGGCAGGCTCACTTCTGACTCAGGCAGGACTGTTCACCTGCGGGCACAGAAGGCCCTAAAACTTCTGTGGAAGTTTTTAAAAATTATCCAGCAAAAGAAAAAGTAAAACAGAACATCCAACAAACCAGAATTCCATGAGCTGTATATCCTTAAATCCTTCTGAAGGCACAGGTCTGTAGAAAAATAGCTGGGATTGCAAGAAAACAGCTAGGAATTTCCGGGATTTTAGAAATAGCTAGAGTTTCAAGTTTTCAACATACAGACATGGCGTGAAAAAAGGGCTTAAAATAATGCCCAGTGATGGTGCTTCCTCTGTTTACAGCTAATGATGTGAAAGTGTTACTTGGCCCTTCAGTGCATCTCATACGTACAGCATCCATCACAACACGGTGCCCACACATGTCCCTGCAGAAAAGGGGCAGCACCCATTCACCGCCCGAGGCTCAGCTCGCCAGAGACTCACAGACAAGGAGCCATGACACCTGTTTCAGCAGCAGAGACAGGCACCGACCAGCTCAGCATCAGTGCTGGTTTTGAAATTTATGAAAAACACAAGAAGGCCACAAGATTGTAACCAGAGCAATACCAGCTCGCCTAAAAAAGCGTTAAATATTTGGACAGAAAAATAAAACCATACCTACTGAAAAAACTTCTTTTCCTCCCTAACCACAATCCTGAATCCATTTATCCTCATCTACCAGCTCAAAAATCTTGAAGACTACAGGGTAATCAGTGCAATTCTTTTCACCAAGTTATTAGAATTACTTACATTAGACATGGAGGGAAGCACAATGCCCATCTGGAAGCCAACTTTCAAGAACTATAGGCATTTTCTAGGACCCATTTTTCCAAATACCAATAAAAATTAACAGTTCATCATGCTAATTCAGTGTTCTATAAAGTTTTTACTAGAAGATCTGAGTTTCTTTAGATATATTCTGTATATTGACCTAAAATCTTAGCTAAGTCAAAGATGTAAATACTTTACCTTTAGGGTTTATTTACATTTTTTTTTATTTCTAAAGATTATATTGAAATTTTTTACAAGATCCCCTTTTATACTATTCGAAATTTGTGATATGTGTACAGGCACCACTTTTCAAAATAATTAAAATAAAATCAGTAACACAACAGAAAATTTGGCCAATACTTCAAATAAAACCAACTCTATTCCCACCACACACCCCCTCCTACAAATGCATCTCCCTGACACACACACACAACTAAAAATAATTTTTAGTATTTCCTTCAAGACTTCTTTCACGTGGATTTTTACGTGGTTATAATCCTGGTAGACATAAAATGAATTAGTATACCACTCTACTCACTTATAGCAGAGGCACGAATCTCAATTACTCTGGAGACCTTGTAAGCACTTGCAAGGGCCACATAAGAGTCTTCAGTGCATGCCCAACCCTTACATCTGATATTTCAGGTAAAACTCACGTTTAGACCCTGTTTCCAGAATTGAAAGATTTTATTTTTCCTTTTTCTCCCCAAAGCCCCCCAATACATAGTTGCACATTTTTAGTTGCGGGTCCTTCTAGTCGAGGCATGTGGGATGCCATCTCAGCATGGCTTGATGAGTGGTGCCACGTCCACGCCCAGGATCCGAATCTGTGAAACCCTGCGCCGCCAAAGCGGAGCGCATGAACTTAACTACACGGCCACGGGGCCGGCCCCTGTTTCCAGAATTTAAACAAAGTCAGTCTTTGGAAAGGAAACAACCAGTGAGACTGGTGCCCTTTACAGCCTGGTCCACATAGTCTGCAAGGAATTAACTTCTCCCATACGTTAGATCCTGAACTGGAACAATCCCAAACAATTCTGAACCTTCCTGGGGACAAGCAAACCTTCAGCCTCCACTGAAGTACACACCTGATATCAGAGATCTTCAATTTCAAAAAAGCAGATTCAAAACAACCTACATGGGAATTACACCACTTTTGTACAATGAAGCATTTATTACATATATTTTAATTTACATATTAAATACTTAAGTTATCTCTAGATGGTGAGATTACAGGTGATTCTTATTTTCCCTATTTTGCTTACTGGCATTATTTAGGTTCGTTTATTGAAACAATGAAGATCTACAAAAATAGTTTAGAGGCCGGCCCCGTGGCCAAGTGGTTAAGTTCATGCGCTCCCTTTGGCGGCCCAGGGTTTCGCCAGTTCGGATCCTGGGCGCGGACATGGTACCACTCACCGGGCCATGCTGAGGTGGCGTCCCACATGCCACAACTAGAAGGACCCACAACTATGTACCAGAGAGAGAAAAAAGGAAAAAAATAAAAAATCTTAAAAAAAAATAGTTTAGCTTCTACCCTATATGATCTCAGTTGTGTACTTCTATTCATAGTCATGTGTGTGCACAAAAAAGTCTGGAAGGAAATGCACTAAAATCTAAAGATGTCTTTCTCAGGCTAGTGGGATTATTGGTCATTTTTTGTTTTATATTTTATATCGCTCTGTATTTTCCAGCTTTTTAAAAACAGTAAGCCTCTGTTACTTTTATAATATGAAAAAGGCATTTTTTAAGACACTAACAAAATTGCCTGTGATACAAGCACAGAAAGGAATGTCATCTGCCTTTTAGCAACTCATCTGACACACAGACCCAGAGTACACACACACAACACACCAACTCCCACACGCACCTGCTCACACATACACACTCATTCTCTCATACACACACACCAGCTCCCACATGCACCTGCTCACACATACGCACTCGTTCTCTCACGCACACAACACACCAGCGCCCACACATACCTAATTACACACATGCACTCATTCTCTCTCACACATATGACACACCAGCTCCCACACATACCTAATTACACACATGCACTCATTCTCCCTCACACATATGACACACCAGCTCCCACACACACCTGTTCACACATACGTACTCATTTTCTTTCTCAGACATACAACACACCAGCTCCCACACATACCTGATCACACACATGCACTCATTCTCTCTCACACACATAACACACCAGCTCCCACACACACCCGCTCAAACACACATGCTCATTCTCTCTCACTCACGCACACAGA
Organism: Equus asinus; assembly: GCF_041296235.1. Taxonomy (NCBI): domain Eukaryota; kingdom Metazoa; phylum Chordata; class Mammalia; order Perissodactyla; family Equidae; genus Equus; species Equus asinus. Next base: position 49,466,289 of record NC_091803.1, read on the forward strand.
AAACATACTCACACACACTCAAATTCAAGGCCAGGATGGAAACTGAAAAGGACGCTGAGGCAGCCATATGTCCCTCAGGACTTCCAGCCACCCCCAAGCAGGGGTGCAGGAAGGGAAAGCAGGGGGACCCAAGTGTGGGCACATCCTTCAGCAGCCTACTCGTGCAAGCACTGACGGGGACAGCCAGTGCCCACAAGGTTACTGAAGGACACTGCTTCAGCGTGTAGGACTCTCTGGAAAGGATCAGTGACTACTAAAACACAAATGCTGAAGTGGGCATAATAATAAAATGTAAAGATAATCTTTACAATTATAATTAATTCCTTTGAAAAATAAAACCAAAAGACACGAATCCTTTCTTGCGATACCCTGCTTTACGATGCATTGGTGGGGGCCACAAAAGCATCAGTTCTCTCAGTATGAAGGGGTCACGTTGAGGAGTAATCTTCAGAGACGGTCAAGGCCTTAAGAACAACCTATTCCAACTTCACACCTAGTGCCTGGGCACATGTGACTATGAATTCTGCTTTGCCAAGATATGACCAGAAGCCTCCCCTGTAGTCTTCTTTCTCCTTTCCTCTGCTGGTTCCTGCTAACACGGGTTACATTACACCACACCTGATCTGCCACCAGATGAGGTAATGAGACCCAAACACACCAGACACTGCTAAAGAAGGAGGGACTCAAAAGCCATCTGTATTATCAATGGGAGCTGCTTCTATTAAACATTCAGGTAACCCACTTAAATAATTTAAAATGCTTCCTTCATAAACAGATTATGTAAAAGACACTGAACCTGCTACCTCTCAAAATTTGACAAGGGTTAAGATAACCTAGTTGCTATCATCAAGGACAGTAATGTGACCAGCACAAGAGTCTCATGCACTCAATATTTTGAAACCTCAAGGTGGAAAGTACAAAAACTTATGGTCTTTATTGCTGTTATCCAGCTTATCTGAACTGTTCCTAGGGTTATTTCTAAATCATGAATGTTTAAAAAAGAACCCTTATCTTTTAGAGATATATGCTGAAATATTTATGGATGAAGTGACATGTCGGGTACGTGCTTCAAATAATCTGGGGGTGGGGAGTTTACAGATGAACCAAGACTGCAGAAACTCAGCGATGGCTTGAGAGGGCATTGAGAACAGACGGTTCTCTCTACTTTTGCATATGTTTAAGACTTTTCATTTTTAAAAGTTTAAAAATATTCATCGTGAGGTGGAATTCTTCACTTTTTCTCAACTACTTCACCATTGGAGAATATTTCTTCTCTTTGCTCCTCTATAATGTATTCTGACACTGGACTTGGAAAATGCAAGCTGAGTCAGAATAAAGGCTTAGTTAGCAAAGGTTACAAAGACACAAAAATCAGCCCTTCCTTACCCCGTAAATTATCTGCTGTCCCCCAACATCCCAGGAAGCTTGTCGGAGTCCAGGTGCTCAGATCACATCCAACACGGGTTCTTCCTGAGCAGTCTGACAGAGCACACAGAAGGGGCGATGCCATTGGAGCCCTCCCTACACGCTCCCAATGCCACCAATCCCAGAGGCATCCAACCCTTCTCCCCGAACTTAAAATCCCGCCAGGAGCTACCCAAGAATTTTGACTCCTTTCTACTTTGTGATCACAAGAAAGCTCAGCCCCAAATACCAACCCAAAGTTTTTCCCACTGTGACCAAGAAGAACAATTACAACAAAAGGTGTTTCTCAAAAAAAAGGGTCTTATGGAAGTTGATAAGATGAAATTTTGTGGGAACATTCTGAGCCACCAAATCTAAGAAGCTGAGAGCCCCCTAAAGAGCATGAGTCAAAAGACCTGGGTCTAGTCCCTGTCGTAGCACTGACCATCTGGGGGCCTCAGGAAACCTATCTAATCTCTCTGGGCTTCCATTTTCCTACCTGTAAACCGGGATGAATCCCACCTGCCTACTAGCACCTTGGAGAAAAGTGGTGATGATCCAGTAAAAACACAAATTAGCCTCATATAAGTGGTCAAGTACTCTGTCAGAGTCAGAGCGATGGGAAAGAACAACAAATGTGGTACTTTCCTAACATCTCTGACGGGTGTAATGGGGAAGGGTATGTTTCACACCAGTAAAAAACAACCAAGGATGCCCAAGGTGCTCTCGGGCCCAGAGGCAAGAAGGAAAACCATCAAAAGAACTAGACGCTTTCCAGCCATCACAATCCATGCTAACTGTACAAGAAATTGTCAGTCACAGCTCTCTCTGCCCATTAGACTAAAAGATGGGAAACCCATCCTGAGTGATTTCTTCCAACCCAGAGCTAAATACGAGCATGACGCTGATGTGGACGCCGACTTTCAGGATGCTCACAGGACCGTGCACATCTATCTCCCAGAGATGAAAACTCAACAAGGAGCCCTGACTCAGGAGGATCCAGTTCTTTGCAGTGATGGCTCAAGGGACACTGTGAATACTTGGGGGGGGGGGCACATGGATCCCTTTTAAAAGTTGTTAATGTTACGACTGACACCCTAAATACCAGGGTGTCAATTTTACCTCTTTTCTTAAAGACCTCTTGGCTCAAACATACATATGTACTTGGGCAGCCCCCCAATAAATGTCTGCATGTGCGAGAGGTCAATAAAACACAAAAACTAGCAGATCTGCACGTTAGGCATTTCCTACTAAGTAAAACACTTAAAAGCAAACGCCAGTCATCTGTTTGATGTCTACAAGTCATTAGCCTGGTACACACACAGCCCTGCTCTTGTCTCCACCTGAGACAGAGGAGAAGGACTGGATCTGCAGGCCGGCCTTCCCCGAGAGCAGCCCAGCCCTGGGGTCCGTGTGGGACCCCCGCCCCCCTGCACTGTGCATCCCACGGCCTGTCTAGCTGCATCTCTCCTACAAGAGCGGAGCTGACCCTGACAGAGCTCTGCTCTGTGTCCATCGCAGCGCTCTCCAGCTCATTCCCTTCGCCTCGGCACAGAAGGCAAGAAGGGGATGTTTTACCATTCGCTGTCTCCCAAATGGTAAAAGGAGACAAGTCTAGGCAGAACATATGCCAACCACACACAGTAAAGCAATTGTGCTCAAAATAGGTGTCTATTAGCATGATCCTAAGCTGCCAAGTGCAGCCCGGCCGCAAAGGCCGGAAGAAGAGGACTGCTTCAGCCAAGCCAGACCTTGGCCCTGGGCTGGGGGAGCCGCCGGGCACTTCTCCACCCTGGGGGCACGTGCCCACGCCAGGGGCTCCCCTCTGCTTAGGAAAGATCCAGCTCTTAGGAAAGATCCAGCTCATCTGGCGCCCGGAGAGGGAATACAACCTCTTTAAAGGGGGAATGCAGTTCAACCAGAGGTGAGGCAGGAGAAGCGGAGGAAAGGAAGGCGCTGGGCCCTGACCTGGCCAAGGCTCGGCCTGGCCGGGGCAGGCGCGCAGGCCAAGCTCCACACCGCGGCCTGGCGCCCACCCGGTTACCTGCTCTGCCCCGTAGACCATCGCGAACTGGACGAAATCCTCGATGCGGACGAAGCCGTCCCCGTCCCCATCCAGGGCCTCGAACACGGCCCGCAGGCGGGGGCCCTCCTCCGTACAGCCCTCGGGCTCGCTCAACAGGGGGCGGGTCTGGCTCAAGTCCAAGCAACCGTCTGGGTCCCCGGGCCCCTCCAGCGCCGGGTCGCCCTCCGAGGGCGACGGGAAGGACGGGAAGAGGCCAGCATCACCCCGCCGGTGGTGGCCGTGGTTGCAATTCTGCACGTGGGGAGCCGGGCTCCCTGGGCAACTCGGGGGGCCGTAGTCCTCTGGCTCTTGAGTCCAGCAAAACAGCGGGTCGAGCTCTGGCAGCTGGCTGTCGGGGTCCGGTTCGGGGTCCAGATCTCGGCGTGGGTCCAGATCCAGGTCGGGGTCCAGATCTCGGTGTGGGTCCAGGTGGGGGCCGGGGTCAGGGCTGGGGTCCAGGTTGAGGTCCTGGTCGGGGCCGGGGTCCAGGTTGAGGTCCTGGTCGGGGCACGCATACAGGTTGGGATCCAGGTCTAGGTCGGGGCCGGGGTCCAGGTTGAGATCCAGGTCCAGGTCGGGGCCCGGGTCCAGGTTGAGATCCAGGTCCAGGTGGGGGCCGGGGGCCGGGTCCAGGTTGGGATCCAGGTCAGGGCCCAGGTCCAGGTCGGGCCCCGGGTCGAGGTTGGGATCCAGGTCCAGGTGGGGGCCCGGGTCCAATTTGGGATCCAGGTCGGCGCCTGGGTCAGAGCCGGGGTCCAGGTTGAGATCCGGGCCCGGAAGCAGGCAGGGAGCCCCCGAGCCCGGGGTGGGCGCACGGTCGCTCTCGGGGCGCGCGTCCCGGCCGGCGAGCTGCGGCCGCCCCTCCGGCCCCGGGTCCCGCCCGGCGCTCAGGCCCGGCCCGGCCTCGGCGCGGGCGGCGGGGCCCAGGGGCCGCGGGGCGGGGGGCGCCGGCCGGCCCGGCTCCATCTTCAGGGGCGCGCCCCCAGCCGCGGCGCGGGCCCGCGAGGCCCCGGGAGCGGCGGGAGGCGCGGGCGGCAGACAAAGGCGCTCAGGGCGCGGCGGCGGGCGCGGGCATCCCCGCGGCGGCGCCCCGGCTGTTCGGGCTGGCGCTCGGGCCCGGCTCCGCCCTCGCCCATCGTGCCGGCGCCTCAGCGGCCCTCGGCCCGGCGGCGCGGCGGGCGCGGGCCCATGGCGGCGGGGCGCGAGGAGGCGGCGGCGAGCGGAGCCGCAGAGGAGGCCGCGGAGGAGGATGCGGACGAGGATGCAAAGCCCGAGGCCACGGAGGAGAAGCTGAGGAGGAGGATGAGGAGGAGGACTAGACGCCTGAGGTACCCGAGCGGACACCGCCCTCGCCCCGCCCCCGCGGCCTGACGTCAGCACGTCGCGCTCGGCCGGCCACGCCCCTCGCCGGCTTGCTATAAAGGCCGGCGTGCGGCAGAGCGCGGCAGCGGCTGCTCGGGTCCCCAGGCTTTTGCGGGTTGGGATCTGGCATCCCGATGCTTGGGCGCAGGAGGCGGGCCCCCCTCCAGCCCCCACCACCCCACCCCGCCTCGGAGGCTGCGAGCGCGGGGTGACGCCACCGCCAGGGCCCGCGGGGACGGAGGCCCCGTGCGCGGTGCGGATGGATAAACTACATGGAAGGGCGAGCGGAAACCCAAGTATGCACCTGTCACCCAGGGGCAGAGTCTTGCCTGCGTAAAGCGCTGTCGCCAATTGACAAGCAAAGCACACGATCCTCATGGGAGGGACGAGTGCACGTGGCACCGAGCACACCCCCGCGTGGCGCCCGGTGCACGTGCGCTCGCCCCTCCTCCCACAGGCGCGCGGTGGGTGTGGACCGAGCCCCTTCGGACGTCCGCGAGCGGACAGGCCGAGCGGTGCCCAGGCGGTGGCCTGCGCCGTTCTTCCCGAGCATGGGAGGGCCCAAAGATCCGGCCGATGTCGTTTGTAACGGAAAGAATGCATGGTCAAACAGCGAGATCTTTTTTTAAACCTGTGACAAAGGTTTTTTTCATAGGATGCCCGGTGTTAATCGGCAGTCCACAGTCAAACCTCCCAAGCACTGTGGCTGTCTGACAACTGGCATCTGTTTGTCTAGATGTCACTATTATCAGCGGGGGCACAGGGCGCCAGATAGAAACACGGGCCCCCTGCAGCAGGCATGAAAGTGGAGACATGCAGGTTGGGAGCAGGTGAGCTGCCAGGCCCCAGGCGAGGCACTAAATTTAGCCTGTGATGAAGTGGATCAGGGGAAAGCATGAACTGGTATTTTTGTACGCCGTGGGCACCAGCACCAGATATGTTTCATAAGCAGCTTTGGCGAGAAGCAAAGGAAACTGAACCTCTGTTTCCAAGTGTACAGTGAGGAGCAGTGTGTTAATTGACTGAGTCATCTCTCATGACAAAATCCCAGGATGCTCAGTACAAGATTTTGTGAGCCTGGCGCTGGGGAAAGAAAAGCAAGGTATCCCCCTCCCCAAACTATATTCTCAATTTCTTATAAGAGCAGTATGCTTTCATGAGGAAGATACTGCATTCAAAAGAAAAAAAAAATCTCCAGTTTTGGTAAGAATTTAAAATTGGGCTGATGCCTTTGGCCAGAGACAATTTTCAGAGATGTGATGTGTCAGCCTTCCTAAATAGAGGTGTTAATGTAGGTGAGGTAGAAACGTCAGGAGGTGAAGGCTGAGTCCTGAGACAGAAGGTGCTTCTCCTGCTTCTGTGCCAGTGCCCGAAAATCTGCATTCCTTGTCTGGCTCAAGTACCAAACAGAAGCCCAGCACGGAAATCAGGGACCTCCCTGCTTGGACCAGTTGAAGAGACTGTTTATGAAACATCGAAGGTGACAAGTTCCTCATCAGTCATTTGGACCTCAAGCATCCTCTCTGTGACCTATGGATGTTTTCCATCTGTAACATTCCCAATGAAATGAACCAGTTCCATGGTCCCTGCTGCCATTTCAAGAAGCTCCTCCACGCACACACACCCCCATGCACATTTTAATTTAACCAGGTAACAGGTACCCAGAAGAGAAAGAGTGGGTGGGGTGCAGCTCACATCTGTTGGTTTCTGGGTCTTGGTGAATGTCTGTGAAAATCTCCCTCCGTGAATCTTTCCTTTTGAAAGGTACTTGGGATAAACACTTATCTTTGGAACTCTCCAAGCAGGTGGGCCTCTTAGATCCCGCTTCTTTGGGAACCTTTGGGCTGTAGGGGAAGACAGGAAGATGAAGACCAGCGAGGTGACTCAGCACATTCCTGGCTGTGTGGCACAGCCCTGTTGGAGCTGCCAGGGAGCAGAGGAAAGTGGGTCAGGACACCTCGGTGGAAGGATGCGCATGTCTCCACTGGAGCAGGGCCTCTCCATCACCTGGGTGACATCTGGCCACTGACAACGGGAAGGGGAGGGTGACAGGCAAGTCTCGATTTGATCACAGATCTATTTTTTTCAATGCACATTTTTAAAAGCTGGGAGGAAATACAGCAAAATTATAGCAGACATGATATATGATTTCCCCATTTTTGCTAGTGCGATGAACTGAAAATGTCATCTCATCCTGTCTTATTTGAACTTAACTAAGTGCTAATGTGGTTGAGCATTTCTTCCTGTGTTTATGGACCAGCTGGACCCCACATCTGCGAACTGCCCAATTGTACCACTTGCTTGCTTCTCTACTGGGCTCTCTGACTCTCTTTAGATAAAATCTGTAAGTTTTTGATGTTGCAAATATCTTCTCCCTACCTGTGACCCCTCCATGAACTCTTTGTTAACAAAGATTAAGCAGAAATCTTTAATTCTGAGTAGCCAAACCAATCATCTTTATCCTTGATGGCTTTGCCAATCGTAAGGAAGGGATGGACTGTTCCTTAGCTGGTGCCAGTTATCTTGACAAAATCTCACAACTAGATCCCTGTGTCACATCAGATGCACAAGTAATCACAGAATTATCCAAGACAGAAAGGTAGAAAGCAAGAATTTAGAAATTTTAGGAGACATTGGAAAGTATCTTTATGACGTTGGAACAGGAAAAATTTTTGCACAGAGTAAAAATCACAAACTAGTAAAAGAAAAGAATGGTTGAAATTTAAACACATTAAAATGTAAGCCTTCCAAAACTGTAGGGACAGAGGTCAAATGGAGGCGGGGGGCTGCGGGGGGTTGTTGTGGTGAGGGCACTGCTCTGTATGTAGTGGTGATCCTATAACAGTGCGTGTTTGTCAAAACTTGCAGAACCGTGCAGGACAAAGGGTGAATTTTACTGCATGTAAATTACCTTAGTAAAAAATAATTTGAAAAAAATTAGGAGCCAGCCCCATGGCGAGTGGTTAAGTTCACACACTCTGCTTCAGTGGCCCAGGGTTTCACCAGTTTGAATCCTGGGCACGGACCCGGCATCACTCATCAAGCCATGCTGAGGCAGTGTCCCACATAGCACAACCGGAAGGACCCACAGCTAAAAATATACAACTATGTGCCAGGGGACTTTGGGGAGAAAAAGGAAAAATAAAATCTAAAAAAAAAAAATTAGCTTTACAATAAACAAGACATGGAAGCAACCTGTGTCCATTAATGGATAAATGGACAAAGAAAATGTGGTATATAGATAATAGAATATTAGTTAGCTATAAAAAAGAAGGAAATCTTGCCATTTGCAACAACATGGATGGACCTTGAGGGTATTAAGCTAAGTGAATTAAGTCAGACAGAGAAAGACAAATGCCATATGGTCTCACTTACACGCAGAATCTAAAGAAAAAAAAAAAAACTGAGCTCATAGATACAGAGAACAGATTGGTGGTTGCCAGAGGCAGGGGTGGGGGTGGCCAAAACGAGTGAACGTAGGAAAAATAAAATCTTTAAAAAAAACAAAAGGGGGCCGGCCCTGTGGCCGAGTGGTTAAGTTTGCGTGTTCTGCATCAGCGGCTCAGGGTTTCGCTGGTTCGGATCCTGGGCACGGACATGGCACTGTTCATCAAGCCGTGCTGAGGCGGCATCCCACATGCCACAACTAGAAAGACCCATAACTAAAATATACAACTATGTACCAGGGGGCTTTGGGGAGAAAAAGGAAAAATAAAATCTTTAAAAAAAAAAAATGAGTGAATGGGGTTAAAAGGTACAAACTTCCAGTTATAAAATGAATAAGTCCTGGGGACATTGTGTACAGCATGGTGACTATCAAGAATAATACTGTATTGCATATTTGAAAGTTGCTAAGAGAGTAGACCTTAAAAATTCTCACCACAAGAAAAGAAATTTGTAACTGTGTGGTGATAGGTGTTAACTAGATTTATTGTGATGCCATTTCGTAATATATACAAATATCAATTCATGTTGTATACCTGAAGCTAATATAATGTTATACGTCAGTTATATCTCAAAGAACCTTTTGTTTGACAAAAGACACATGCTAGTCTGGTGTCTTAGTCTGCTCAGGCTGGAGTCACCGAATACCATGCACTGGGGGCTTCAACAACAGATATTTATTTCTCACAGGTCTGCAGGCTAGCAAGTTCAAGATGAAGGTGCTGGCAAATTTGCTCCTGGTGATCGCTCTCTTCCTGGCTTGTGCTAGGGGCCTCCCTCTAGGTATGTCCTCAGGTGAGGGAGAGAAACCTGTCTCTCTCTTTCTTCCTCTTCTTTCTTTCTTTCTTTTCTTTTTTTTTTTTTTTGAAGAAGATTAGCCCTGAGCTAACTACTGTCAATCCTCCTCTTTTTGCTGAGGAAGGCTGGCCCTGAGCTAACATCCGTGCCCATCTTCCTCTACTTTATATGTGGGACGCCTACCACAGCATGGCTTTTGCCAAGCGGTGCCATGTCCACACCTGGGATCCGAACCAGCAAACCCCGGGCCGCCGAGAGACAGAACGTGCAAACTTAACTGCCGTGCCACCAGGCTAGCCCCTCTTCCTCTTCTTATGAGGCCACTAATTCTACCTGAGGCCCCCACCCTCCTGACCTCATCTAACCCTAACCACTTCCCAAACACCCAGCTCCAAATACCGTCCCATTGGGGGTTAGAACGTCAACTTGGGAATTTTGAGGGACACAGTTCAGTCCACAGCAACAGGAAAGAGATATTTAGAACAGAAGTAAATGACAAAGGATTTATCTCTAGAGTACACAAAAAATTCTTCAAAAACCAGTAAAAGAACAGCAACCCAGTAGAAAAGTGAGCAATGAATATGAATAAGCAGTTTCAGAGGAGAAAACTCAAGTGCTCCATAAACATATAAAAAGATGCTGAACCCACTGGTACTCAAGCGAGTGAGGAAAGGAAGTATTTGACGTGAAGTAGAGTAAAAATAAGTCTGATGCCAGTAGAGAGCGTGGGGATTCACGCCACTAAACCAGCTGAAGTTCTGTGTACCTTCCACCTGCACCTCCTCCTTCTGGAGGGCAGTGTGCACAGCTCCACGAGGAGAGAGGCCTGAGACGCAGACCAGTTCCTGGTTCTGTGAAGAGACTGCTGCGTGGCTGCGGTATCGTCTGTGGTGACGGAACACTAGGTCGCAGTTTCGACGGATGAACCACCTCTGCACAGGGCAGCACAGGCTGAAACAAGCTGTGTGAGAAAGCAAGGTACAGGATAGACACCACTTTTGCAAAGTTTAAAAACACATCGTCAGTGACATATATTGTTTTCGAACAACTTTGTTTTGTAGTAAAAACACCAAAACAAGGGTGGGAATTATACTGAGGGGGGACAGAAGAGGAAAGGGCTGAAGGGTGGAACTTCCACTGTATCTGCCGCATTTATTTCCGTAAAGACAGACAGGCTGGGAACAAGCCGGGCAGGGTACCAGCCTCTGGCAAACCCGGGTGATGAACACGTGGTGTCTTTTGATATTATCAGGGCTCATCCACATAGATTAAGAATTTCATAACTAGCTGAGGGCATACAATGGAGAAAAGAAAGTCTTTTCAACAAATGGTGCTGGGAAAACTGGAAAGCCACAGTAAAAGAATGAAAATTGACCATTCTTTTTCACCATTCACCAAAATAAACTCAAAATGGATCAAAGACCTAAAGGTGAGACCTGAAACCATAAGGCTTCTGGAAGAAAACGTAGGCAGTACACTCTTTGACATCAGTATTAAAAGGATCTTTTCGGACACCATGCCTTCTCAGAGAAGGGAAACAATAGAAAGAATAAGCAAATGGGACCTCATCAGATTAAAGAGCTTCTTCAAGGCAAATGAAAACAGGATTGAAACAAAAAAACAACCCACTAACTGGGAAAAAATATTTGCAAGTCATATATCTGACAAAGGCTTAATATCCATAATATATAAAGAACTCTCAAAACTCAACAACAAAACATCAAACAACCCAATCAAAAAATGGGCTGGAGACATGAACAGACATTTCTCCAAAGAAGATATACTGATGACCAGTAGGCACATGAAAAGATGCTCATCATCGCTGATCATCAGGGAAATGCAAATCAAAACTACACTAAGATATCACCTTACACCGTTAGAATGACAAAAATATCTAAAACTAATAGCAACAAATGTTGGAAAGGTTGTGGAGAAAAAGGAACCCTCATACACTGCTGGTGGGAATGCAAACTGGTGCAGCCACTATGGAAAACAGTATGGAGATTCCTCAAAAAACTAAAAATAGAACTACCATACGATCCAGCCATCCCACTACTGGGTATTTATCCAAAGAGCCTGAAGTCAGCAATCCCAAAAGTCCTGTGCACCCCAATGTTTATTGCAGCACTGTTTACAATAGCCAAGACGTGGAAGCAACCTAAGTGCCCATCAACAGACGAATGGATAAAGAAGATGTGGTACATATATACAATGGAATACCACTCAGCTGCAAAACAGAACAAAATCATTCCATTTGCAATAACATGGATGGACCTTGAGAGAATTATGTTAAGTGAAATAAGCCAGCGAGAGAAAGATAATCTGTGTATGACTCCACTCATATGAGGAATTTAAAACTATGGACCAAGAACAGTTTAGTGGATACCAGGGGAAAGGAGGGGTGGGGGGCGGGCACAAAGGGTGAAGTGGTGCACCTACAACATGACTGACAAACATTAATGTACAATTGAAATTTCACAAGATTGTAACCTATCAATAACTCAATAAAAAATAATAATAATAATAAAAAAGAATTTCATAACTAAACACGTTTAAGTAAATAAACCTCCTACCCAAATTCTCAAAACTATCCGCCTATACTTCTATTATTTCCTTTTACAAGTCCAGTATTTGGAGTTTTTTTGTTTTAATGTGGTTAGTGTAAGATAGAGACTGGACTTTATTTTTCTCACTTATTGAGCCAGTTTCTCCAGAACTGTCTGTTCTTTCCCTCTATCTGTGAGATGCTGCTATCAGCCACTTTCCTTTAGTACTTCAAAGTGGTCTGTGTAAGTTGGTGAGGAGTAGGGAGGAGGCCTCAGGAGTGGAATGATGCTGGGGACCCAGATGAGAGAGTTGGGGAGCAGGTTATTGGTGCGGGGGTGTCTGAAGGAGGCACCCTTCCAAGGGAGATGGTTCTAGATTTGTCCGTGACAGGGTCCTTCCCTCACTGAGTGCTGAGGGCCATGCCGGGTTGGACTGCGGTGTTCAGAGCAAGCCCTGCGTCTGGAGCTCTGAGCCCAGGGCGGAGCTGGCCAGTGGCCGAGTGGGAGCCTCATGCAGGGCACTTTGGGGCAGGTGGCCAGGGCTGGCCTCAGTGCTCCCGGGAGGCGTGAAGGTGGCCCTGGAGATGGACAACAGGAGAGGGACCGAGCTCTATCCTGGAAGAAGCAGGGAGCTGCCATGGACCTGTGATGGGAGAAGAAGGAGCAGGCTGCCAAACAGCCTGCCCTGGGCACCCCAGAACAGGGGTGCTGCACCCAGCAGAGGGCCTGCCATCCCCACCTTTCAGCCAGGTGTTGGCCACTCCTCCTCAGAGACCCTCTTCTCCTACATAGCACGCACCTTTCTAGCTGGCGTCCCCTCCTGGGTCCTGAGCTGCCATCCTGGATGAATGACCAGTTCTCACCTGGGAAAAGGGAGTAGGGAGAGGTGAGAGGGAGGGACGACCAGGGCTGGGAGGAAAGGTTTTGCAAGTGGTGGTACCTTCATTATTGTGATTGTGGGCGTGGTTTCACGGGTGCAGACGTATGTCAGAGCTCCTCAAATTGTACACTTCACACATGAGCGGCTTATTGTATGTCAGTTATACCTCAGTCCAGCCATAAACAAAAACTGCTGGCCAAATATTTTCATTTACAATTTTGCAAACCAGATGAGCAGTCAGTAAGTCAACTTAGACAGGAGTCAGTTTTAGGGCTAGACCACACTCTCGTCCAGCAGCCCCCCACAGCTGGGAGCACAGATCCACACTCATGTTTACTGGTATTTTCTTCAGTGGGGAAGGATTTTTTCTCACCTTCACATTTAGGAAAGTACATTTCTTAGAGCAAAAATAGAACATGAGTTTGTAAGGCACCATTTAATCCTCCTGACTCAGCCGAGGTTTGCATGATTTCCTTATTCTCACATTTCAGTGTCAAGTTGCTGGCACCTGCTCCCTCTTCCTGTGACGATAAGCATCTCCAGTCCCTATCGGGGCCCAGAGCCCTTGGCAGCCCACATTCAGCACCCACCACACCTCCCTCGGCCAAAATCACCGTGGGAATGGGTGCTGAGGAGCTGGCCAGGAGAGGTTTGTGCTTGGAGCCAGAGCTTCCTTTCTTTAGCCACAGGTCACATCGTCACAGAGGAGAAGATGTGATTCACGCTACTCCTCCCATTGTGTAAAAGTTGTCTAAATCACGTGTGATGGTGGGAGAGTTGAAAATTAATTCTACCTGTTTCTGAGGAACATTTCTCACCCTTCTCCAGGTGCCGTCCTGTCGAGATGCTCTGACGTGAGGATGGGAGGAGGTGCCCCCCAAAACTCCAAAACTTGGAAATGGAGTTATCCTCTGAGAGTTCAATTAGTGAAATCCGTACTGGTTACGTTTGTCACCTGAGGAAATAATGCAAGAGATGATCAGTAAATAAATGAGTAAAGCATAATCGAGGCCTCTACCTGTTGACAAGGTGACGTGGGTCTCATTACAGAGACTTGAGCCAGCATCAGGGGTAAATGGGAAATCCAGCAGTCCCCTGTCTGTGAGGAGCTGTTTCACTGAAGGACCCGGCCAGCATGAGCATGGAAACGGAAAGTCCAGAGAAGGATCCAGTCTCCACCATGGTGCCTAGAACAGAAGAGCAGAGTTGGGTGGAGTCCTGGCCCCAAGATGTGAGTGGGGAGCATGGGTGGATCATCAGACTTGGGCGGTCTCTGCCATCTCCCAACTGGCCTTTGGGTTTCACCATAGAGGGGGACCTGAGGCTCATCCCATCACTGGAAGGAAGTATACACACACACAAACACACACACAGGCACGCACAATCAGCGTGCTGGGCTATACATTGATCTTTAGTGAATTTGATGTGAGTCAGGACTTGCATGGGATGATCTTCTAACACACGTTTTCTAGATGCAGCCCCTCTCTGAGCCCATGACTGCAGTGGGAATTGCCATGTTTATATGATACAATCAACCTTTGGCCATGGTTTATTGAACAAGAGTTGGGCACCTGACCCAACCTGACAAATGTGCATCTTTCCTCAGGAATTTGGAGGTGAGTCTGATAAAGGACCGCTTGTGTCTCTCTCCAGGGGGCTTGGCTACAGCTTGTATGCACAGTGGCTGGGACCTGGGTGCAGAGAAAGCTGATCGACAGTGAGGGGAAGGCGCAGGTTCACAGGGCCAGGTGGAGGTGAGAGAAAGAAGGGAGACTGGAGCCCTGGATCCCAGCTTTGTCCCCGAGCTCCAGTGGAAGGAGCCTGTGGAGGGGCCCAGGGTCTTCCCCTTACATGCCCTCTTTGGACCTAAACACCCACAGTAGTTTCTGTGCATGCATCCCGAAGAGACCAGCCTAAATGTCCTGAGGGAGATGCCTGAGCCTGGGAAGCCTTGACTCCCGAGAACCATCTGCACTGCTCAAGAGGATGTCACTGCCCAGCTGCAGCATGATCAGGCCTCCGCACAGAGCCAGGGAAGGGCCTGGATGTGCAGCCCGGGGCAGGGGGCTGGACCATGGCCAGGCTGGCTTGGTCTGACCCATGGGATAAGGACAGAAGGAGGTGAGGGTCAGAGGAGAGAGGAAGCCCTGTAGAGCCTCTGACTGCCGAGGTTCTCAGGGCTCCATCATCTTGCTCTGGTCAGCCTCTCTCAGTGAGCCCACATGCAGACACAAGGCAGACAGGAGGGTCAGCGGTGTCAGTCGTACTCACATCTGGGTCCCCAGCCAGGACACTGGGCAGAGCAGGTGCTCAGTGTGCACATGGTGGGTGGACAGTGTCTACTGGGGTGACCCAGCCCCAGCAGGTACCACAGTGCATGGTGGGGAGGGAACGGGGAGAGGAAGACAGAAGGGGACAAGGTGAACGACTCTGACAACCCGAGATTTGTGGGAGAGCCAGCCAACCCAGGGCGGAGAAAGCAACGTGGCACAAAGCTGGCTTCAGGAAACGGCCTTAGGCCTTAGTGCCGGGGCCTGACCTCCAGGCCTTTCCGAGGTGATCTGCAGGACAAAGCTCACACATGCAAGCCACAGTCAAATTTTACTGAGTAACCAAGGCAACGGAGGAGGCAGCAGAGAGAAACTCCCCCAGATCAGCACAGCTTATTTAAGGCAGTTTTAAGGATTTCTGTGCTTCCTGTGTATACAAAGACGACGGCACATGGGTGCTCGTTGCATCATTGCGATGTCTCAGGAAGGACCTGCATGGCTCACAGCAGCACGGGGGCAAATAATTTGGGGTTTGTTGGCTTCTTCGTTCAACAGATGTGGCACGCAAATCTGCCTAAAACGGGCATCTGCTCCCGAGATGCTGCTGGAGGCGTGGACGAGGCGCTGGGTGGCCACACCCCAAGCAGTGGCCTCTGTGGTTGGCAGCCCTCTGCTCTGGCTGACGTTTCCACGTCATTTTGAAAGGACGAAGGCAGATACCCTCACCCCACGGCAGTGACAGTGCATCAGCTTCCACAGCTAAGGTTTCGAAAACTCTGACAGGGCTCCCAAATAAGAGGTTCCCCTTCCTTGCAGAGAACCCGGCCTTTTCTAAGGGAACTTTAGAGATCGTTAATGTGAAAGGGGACAACCAAGTTCTCTGCCAATTGCCACCGAGCCCAAATGCCACTGCTAGGGCTGATGTTGCCATCCCCTCGCCACAAGCACCTGGCCCTCTCCACCGGCCGGTGCCTGGCGCCACCAGCCTCACCCCCCGGGATGGATGCCACTGGCTGTGCCTATGACTGTGAGCCCTCAGGTGCTGTCCTAGACCTGCAGGATGGCAGCCTGGGCTGGTGGGCTGAGCCAGAGCTAGGCGGATTTCTCACAGCCAAACGGACCGCCACATGGAGGCGATGATCGAGCACGGAGACAGACTTTACTGCGTGTGTAACTGTGATGATTAAAGTTATGTGTCAATTTGACCGGGCTAGGGGACACCCAGACAGCTTGTAAAACATCATTTCTGCATCTGTGGAAAAGATTAGCATTTGATTCAGTAGACCAAGTGAAGAAGACCCGCCCTCACCCATGTGGGCAGCATCACCCGATCCGCTCCGCTCCGCTGACGGCCCCAGGAGACAAGGAAGACGGAGCAAGGACCAGTTCCCCTCCCCCTGCTTGAGCTGGGACGTCCATCTTCTCCTGCCCTGGCCCATCGCAGCTCGGGCTCTTGGGCCTTTGGATTCGGACTGAATTACACCACCGGCTCTCGTGGGTCTCCCGTTTGCAGATGGCGGATGGCCGGACTTGTCAGCTTCCATGACTTCATGAGCCAATCCCTATAATAAATCTCTTCCTATTGGTTCTGTCTCTCTGGAGAACCCTGACTAATACAGGAATCAAAGGCTTGTTCCTGAAAACTGCTTTCCAGACTCTTCTGTCCTCCTGGAGCTAAGCCACTGTTGAGTCCCAGGAGATGGATTTTTTTAACCAGACCCCCTGCTGGACCATGCTCACACCTCCACTGTGCATCCCAGCCATCAAAGGCAGCAGAGACTGGTCATCCTAGCTGGCGGGACATGGTCCCTCCTCGGCCACGCCCACCCCAGGGCCTCCCCAGGGGAGGACAACAGCCCAAGCTCTCTGGCACGTGGGGGTCTCATGATTGCCTCCGCCTCTCACTGGCCATGCCTCCCTAGGAGCTGCTTTCAGTGTTGTTTTCCCCCGCAGCAGCACCATAAGGACCCATTTGCATGCCTTGCTGGTGGACTTGATGCCGTCACATTCTGGTCTCCGTGACAACAAGGAGCACCTTTAAATAGCAAGTGACGCTCCTTCTACCAGGTGGCCTCCCAGCTGGGATGGTCCTGGGGCCTCCCTGCCACTCCCTTGCTGTATGGGAAGGGGCGGTCTCTTTTCATAGAATGAAGGGACAGGGAAGTGTGGGCATCTGGGGCAGAGGGCTCCAGCGCACGCTCTTATGGTGGCAGGAACTGACTGGGAGCAAACCAGGACCTTGTGGGGTAAGGCAGCTCTTTTGGGGACCGGGCTGTGTCCGAGTACGTCCCCTCCCACCAGAGAAGCAGACGCCCTCTCCTGGCCTCACGGTGGGCTCCACCTGCCTGAGGACGGAGGGTCCGAGGATTCGGAGGCAGCATTTTCTGAACTCTTCGCAGAAAAAGACAAGAAGGAAACACACCTCCTACCTCTAAATGACCCGATCATCAGCAGTTCTTTCTGAGTGTCTCCCTTTTCCTTCTAAAAACTTTCGCAAAGTCCAACAAATAGATTTTTTTATAGTAAAAAGATTATTTTTCAAGGAAATGCATTTCCTGGCAAAACTCTAGCACCCGTGCTTATGCAAATGGGCAGAACAGACAGGGAGTCTGGAACCGTGTGCCCAGCCAGGGGGCCAGCCGACAGCTTTGAGCAGCTCCACACAAATGGCTCAGCAGAGCTTTTAACAAACAGCACAGGAAACAAGCCCCAGGGGTCCACGTGACTCTCTTAGGTCCTAGCCTGGATGTCATCGAAGGACCAAACGAGGGGCCAGAATTTCCCCACGCCCATGGGCCTGAGGGAGGGTGCTGATGACGAGAGGGACTGGTCACCTGGAGGGCCCAGAACGTCGGTCCCCAGATGACTGAGCACTAACTCCACTGGATGTCCCAGCAGAGGACGGACTCCAGGGCAGGCGGTGAGCCGTCCCAGCCCATGTCACCAGAGGCCGACAGAGATCCCATTGGTAGCCCACACACCCTGGTGAGGGGACCCAGGACACCAGCCCTGGGGTGTGGGGGCTCAGACACGCTTCTCTGGCCCCCCTGGTTTGACTTCCCTTTGCCGAGCAAAGGTCTTGAAGTGGGAGAGCAAGGAAGGGAAGACAGAGCCTGAAATGCCCCCTTCTCTCCACTTAGGCGGCAGGGGCCACCTCGGCACCCACTGGACGCGGCAGGAGGAGAAAGGAGGCTGGCCCCTGACCCAGGATTGGGGGACATCCCAGCAGCTTGGCTGCATCCCCACCCTCGAGGGAGCTCTGGAAATGCTGGCCTCCCCCTGAAGACACCCAGGTGGTGTGGGCAAGTCGGCAGGCCAACCTCACTGCTTGGTCATCCCTGCCCGTGCACCCAGGAGATGGGGCCATGGGGAGGGAACATGGACGCAGCACGGCTCCCTAAGGAAGGGCCAGCCTCTGCTTCAGACGCACTGCTGGGATTGTCAGCTTCCTCATCTTGGCTGTGTGGGAGGTCCCAGGGGGAGCCCTGGGGGAGGCGTCAGTCTGTGTGGAGAAGCCAGAGCTGGTGTATTGAACATGCAGAATGTGTACGTATTCTGAATACGCATTAAGAAGATGCAGATTATGACCTGCAGAATGAGGGGGTACAAGCCACCCACATGGGTGGGCGGGTAGCTCCCTCAGCATCCGAGCTCCCACTTTGGGGAAGTGAAACTCATAGGGTCATTCTGATTGAAGGCACAGATTCAACACACTCACACAAAGGAAGTACAGTCACAGGATTTATTACTTATAGATCCCAGAATGGGGGGGGGGTGGCAATGAGCCAGGGAAGGGCAGTCCTCCCATCCCAGGTCACGAGGGAGCAGGAGATAGAGAGCAGAGCAGCAAGCACCTGTCACGTATACGGTGGTTGGGGCAGAGGTCATTAACTTCCCATGGCCTTAACTATAAATATTACTTTATTTTTTAAAAGATTGGCACCTAACATCTGTTGCCAATCTTCTTTTTCTCTTCTTCTTCTTCTCCCCAAAGCCCCCTAGTACATAGTTGCATCCTCTAGTTGTGGGTCCTGAAGCAGAGAGTGCGAACTTAACCACTCGGCCCCGGGGCCGGCACCAAAAATGGTTATTTTAAAAGGTGCCCCGGGGAAGGCAAAGCAGGAATTTATGGCGGGAATCCTAAGCTCAGGCCCTTCTGTGAGCAGGCCGTCACACTGTGAAATGCAGAGGCAGAGACTCAGAACAGCAGTTTTCTCGTTACAGCTTCCCAGGAATCCAAGAGTGAGCTGCGGACCAGCTTCCCCTTCACGACGCCTCCTTTGCTTCAGGCATCCAGAGGCTGCCAGAAATGCCAGCACATGCCAGGGTCATGCGGGAGGACCGAGGGGCACCAGCGCCCGCCTCCTGCACAGCAGAGGGGAAGCAGCCGTGAGCGGCCAGGCCAGGGCAGAGAGGATGCTGCAGCTCTGCATCAGCGCCTGGCAAGGGCAGTGGGCAGCCAGGCTTTGTGCACCTCTTGGGGTGCAGACAACAGCAGCCCCCTCTGCCCTTTCCCAGAGCTCTCCAAGATGAGCGCTCCTCACTCCAGTGACTGGGTGCCAGCCCAAGGCCCAGACCCTCCCGCCACCTGGTTGCCCACATGCCACTGGCACTGAGGATGTGTCTGCTGGCCACTGGCCCACAGAGGGCCTCAGAAGAGGGACTTCTCAGCACCACCTGTGCCCATCAACAAACCACCCCCAGGGAGGATGGGGGTCAGCACTGAAGCCTGCTCCAGCCATGGCTTCACAGTGTGACCAAATGCTGTGAGCTCCTCGGTGTCCCTCCACCACACCTGCCCCCTTGGATGGGGCAGGAGTCAGCCAAAGTCCCAGAACATTCCTGCCACCACCCTGCAATGGGAGTCCAGGAGGCTTGGGGGCAGAGGGGCTCAGAGGCACAGGAGGTCCCCATGAGGCAGGGCACACCTCCTCAGCCTTCCCAGAGGCTGCTGCTGTTCAGAGAACCAGGATAAGCGGCCTCGTGGGCCGGCTACACCACTGGGATTGCTGGGGGAGGAGGGGAAAGCAGAGAGCCAAAGCACCCTCCCCTGCCCCAGGGACCCAACAGGCCCTCAGGCCTCCCTCAAGGGTCCCCCAGGGCAGGTCTTGGAGAGCAAGGGGCTCCCTCTGCTGTGAGCAGGCCATGCCTGTCCCCATTTGCAGGGAGGCCCTGAGGTCTGGGTGCAGCTGTATAGGGCTAGGCCCCCTCCCGGCACCACCTGTCAGCCCAGGAAGACCCCTCCCCAGCCTTGCCTACACTTGGCCTGGTCTGTTCGGTAGTGTAAACCCCGACGTGTCCAAGAACACGTCTAGGAATACACCCAAGGAATTGAGGGGAAACACGTCTAGGAATACACCCAAGGAATTGAGGGGAAACACACAGTGACCATTCGCCCACCGGCCAGGGGTTTAGGGAAGGGGGCCAAGGACACACGTGACCCCCAGAAGGTGGGAGTGGGACATCACCTAGAGCTTAGCAGAGGATGCAAAATCCGCCAGCAACTTGACATCATTAGGGAATGTCAGCCACGCCCCGCCATCAACCACCAGCAAGGCCCCGGTCACGTAGGATGCCAAAGGGCTGGCCAGGTAGAGAACACTGTGGGCGATCTCCGTCTTGTTCCCCAGCCTCTGCAGGGGGCTGGCCAGGACGTTCTCCCTCATGCTGGCCCGGGAGCCACCTGGGAGGGCAGCCCGAAGCTCAGTCTCTGTGAGCCCCAGGACCCCAGGCCATACACCCTCCCCTGCCCAGTTTTCCCTAAACCTCATCCGGGAGTGTTGGGGGCACTGTTAGCATCATCCTGGCAGAGCAGGAACAGGCCATATACAGAGTAACACCCCCACAGAACCAGCACAGGGGTTTTTGACGTACACCCTGCCAAGGTTCTGGAAGCTTCAGTGGGTGCCCCACTTTGTGTCCAGCTCACGTATCACGGCCAGCAGCCCTGTGGCCTCTACCTCAAGGGAGCAGCTATCCAAGTCCAGGTGACCATTAGTCCATCACGGGTGTGCACTAACTAAGAATGACCCTGACTCGGCTTGGGGACAGATTCTTTGCCAGCCCTGGGGAGCTGAAGACTGGGCACTTATCCTGGGCCTGTCCCAGCCATGCAGGAGGGAAGCCCTGCAAAGGCACTGTGTGGCCTGTGACCGAGGAGCATCTGTGGAGGGCCTGGGCTCCCCGAGAGCCTTACCCAGCCGCCGCAACCCCTCCGTGCCGCTGATGGGGCCGGGGGCAAGGCTGTTGACACGGATGTTTTGGGGACCCCACTCCACAGCCAAGTGCCGGGTCATTGCATCTGCATGGAAGGAAGGAAGAATGCAGCGCTGCTGTGCCTTCTGGGGTGGCCCAGGTGTGAGCTAGTGCTCAGGGGCAGAGCCTGGCCATGCCACGGCCCATCGCTGGGCTCAGCTTCACTTGGATACTGCCAGCCTCCAGGGACAGGCAGGAGAGGGACCCAATGGGAACCCAGGTGGGCAGATCAGAGGGGGCACCCGTACCCACAGCCGCCTTGGCTGAGCCTGCATGCACTTGGAGCATCTGCCCCCGGGCACCCAGGGTCGCAGTGATGTTCACAATCACCCCTCCATGGTCCTGCAACACACGGGGTAGGGGACAGGGCATGAGCGGGTGGTCAGAAGAAGGGAGGCCTCGGCCACAAGGACACACACCCGGAAAAACTTCTCGTAGAGCACGCGAGACATGTTGAAGGTGCCCAAGGTGTCGATGTCCATCACAGTCTTGAAGGCATTGAAGGACAACGCGCTGGCGGGGCACAGGAAGTTTCCAGCTGCACCTGCAGGGTGGAAGGAGACCGCTGATGGTGCCGGAGCCCCGGGCAGTTAGAGCATCTGGACCTTCAGGGTGGTCCAGCCTGGACAGGGAAGGAGACCCGGGCATTTGGGCAAATTCCTGAATAACAGATGTTATAAGTTGAACTGTGTCCCTCAAAAGATGTGTTGATCTCCTAACCCCTGGTACCCATGAATGTGACCTTCCAGGTATTTGGAAATACCATCTTTGCAGTTGTGGTCAAGTTAAAATCAGATCATCCTGAATTACGGCAGGCCTAAACCCAAGACTGGTGTCCTTGCAAAAAGAGGAGAGGACAGACACACACAGGGAGAAGGCCACGTGAAGGAGGCAGAGACGGGAGTGACGCCCAGGACTGCGGGCCACACCAGGAGCTACTAGAAAGGCCTGGAACAATCTCCCCCGGAGCCTGCACAGGGCGCAGCCCTGCAGACACCTGGGTTTCGGACGTCTGGCCTCCAGACTGTGAGGCAGTGTATTTCTATTGCTTTAAGCCACCCAGCTGGTGGTGCTTCGTCAGCCAAAGGAAACCAACACCCCTGATGTTTTTTGGGTTTTTTTGAGGAAGATGAGCCCTGAGCTAACATCTGCTGCCAGTCCTCCTCTTTTTGCTGAGGAAGCTGCCCCTGAGCTAACATCCATGTCCATCTTCCTCTGCTTTATATGTGGGATGCCTGCCACAGCATGGCTTTTGCCAAGCAATGCCATGTCTGCACCTGGGATCCGAAGCAGCGACCTGCGGGCCACCGAAGCGGAATGTGCGCACTTAACCGCAGTGCCACGGGGCTGGCTCCCACCCCTGATATGTTTAAAAGGGAATTTCAGCAAAGAATGAACCTTGATGGAAACTATGACTAGAGTTAACAATATATATCAATATTGGTTCATCAATTCTAACAAATGCACGATGTTAATAATGGGGGACACTGTGGAATTCTACGTACTATCTGCTCAATTATTCTGCAAATCTAAAACTGTACTAAAAAAACAAAATTTATCATTTTTTCTTTTTTAGGCGGAATTTCAGGACACCAGAGTGCCACTGACTGATTCAGCTGAGTTCACGGGGCATCCAGGTGAGCCATGCCTGCAGTGACCCAGAAGGAGCAGAGCTAGGCCAAGACAGTGGCCTGGAGTCTGGGACAACAGTTCTGGGGGCTCCAAACAGAGAGGTTCACTCTTTGGCAACCCATCAGCAGCCCCCTGGCCTCGCCCACAGCAACTCACAGTTAATGAGAATGTTGATTTTCCCAAACTCCTTCAGTGCCTGGTCCACGGCAGCCATGATGGCTGGGGGGGCTCGGACGTCCAGAGATAAAGGCAAGCACCGCTGGCCGGTGGCAGCAACCAACTTCCTGGCAGCCTAGAAGCCGGACAGAGGTGGGCAGCAGCCGAGTGGCTTTGGCCGGCAGGGACAGCCTGTCAGAGTCTGGCAGGGATGTGTCTAGGTTTTACCGGGAGGCCGAGGTTTGCTGCTGGACCTTGCTCTGGGGAGGCGCAGCAGGCAAGTGGCCACTCCCTGGGGTCACGACCCCTGGTGGACATTTCTAAGACATCCCACACTCTCTCCCTCCCGCTTGCCCCATGATCCTCCGTCTACATCACCCTCCAGGCCACTGTTCACAGGTCATAGGTCCATAGCAGCTCCAGCTGACTTTCAGTTCTTGGCTAGAGACCAGCGGTGGCAGTGTGAGACTCTCGTCCCAGGTGAGTGGGACAACGAGGACCACCCTCATAACCCTGGGGAGCCCAGAGATCTCCCTTGGGGCCACAGTACCACCCAACATGAGGGCCCCCTCACAGGACCCAATGATTAGATTTACACAAAAAAACACAAAAGTTTCCCTGAGAGGCCACTTCCATTGAAGCTCTATATGTGGGAGAGGAGCAGGCTTTGGTGTCACCATCCTCTGGGCCTAGGACCCTCCAGGCCCAGGCTCCAGGCCCATACAGCCACCCATAGACAGGGTGGGCACAGGAGAGACCCCCTCACCGTTGACACTCTGGGAAGGCTTCTGCTAGCGATGACCGTGTGGCAGCCGTGCCTGCAAAGCCAGAGCGCAGGTGTGAAGGTGGCAAGGTGTGAGGGACACACCCAGGTGGACTCCTGCCTGGTGCTCTAAGCAGAGCTCCCTTCCCCCAGGGATCTCTTGGGCTGCAGCACCAGCCCAGGGCTGAAGGCACAGCTGGCAGAGGACACAGGGGCCTGAGCAGGGCTGAGCAACTGTGGTGGGACCTCAGGTGGGTGCCATCAGCACAGCTGGCCGTACTCTGCTGGAGAAGCAACACACACAAAGCCACCAGCTAGGAATGCGAGCTCCCTCAGAACGGATGAATTCCCAAAACCTCGTCCAGTGGGACTCACCTCTCTGCTATGAAAAGCGGGGGCCCCGGGGGAAACTGGGGAAGGGTCCCTAGGATATCAACAGGCTCCCTCTCCCCCAAGGCTAGATTAACTCTGGGCCTCTCCCTGGGAGGGGTGGCAAGTTGCTGACGGGGGCCTGAGGTCACAGAACTTGTGTCCCAAGAGACACTATGCTCTGCACAGTGCCAGGGTCAACTCAGGCCCCCCAGACCCTGGCATGGTGAGGCCTCAGGGGGCCCTGCAGCAGAGTTCCCTCAACGTGTTGCACTGCCCTCTTTGTATAAACGTGGGTGCTGAGGCCAGAGTCGCACAGCCTCAACTAACCTCCAGGAGAAAACCCTGGAGTCCTGCCTCCCTCAAGACAGCATTTGACCTATTTCAGATGCTCCCCCATGGCCCATTGCCCAGAGGCGCTCCCACCACCCACCAGCATCCTGCCCAGGGATCCCAGGATCCAGCAGAATCCATGCAAGGAGAAGCAAGGGTCGGGAGTGGGCACGGAGCACACAGGGCAGTGCTCACCGCATGAAAATCTCAGCAATCCGGAACCCGATCCCAGAGCCACCACCTGTGATGAAGGCCACTTTGTCCCTGAGAGAAGAAGATGAAGAGAGTCTCTCTGTTAACTGAGGGGTGGTGGGACGCGGGTGGCTCTGGGAGGACTTTCACTCTCTGCACCTTATGAAATCCACATTGTTGACAAGAAGCATGGATGACTTTTGTAACAAGAAAATGAAACGTTGCTTTTTAAATCCTGCATTGCTAGGCTTTCTAGGTCTTCAGGAAAAAATATTTCAACCTAAAATTCTCTATTCGGAAAGTTATCAATTAAGTGAGAAATGTTTTCAAAACGTACAAGTCTTTCCCCACCCACCCCTCTCTCCCAGGATTACCACTAAGAATACCCACCACCACTGGCCAAGACAATCGGACCGCGCTCTCAGCGGTGCAAAGATCAAAATACCGGAGCGCTCGCAACCCCAGGGCCACCTGGACATCTGGACAGTCTGGCCGCCGGGGCATGGGGTCCTCAGACATCCCGGTAAAACCGTAGTCCTAGCGCCACCTCCCCAGAGGCTGCGCCCTGGGCGCCCCGAGCCCCAGCCCCGCTCGTGCCTCACCGGAGCAGGTCGGGGCAGAAGAGGTGGCGGTACTCAGGGAGACAGTCGTCCTCTCCGACGTCGGGCGGCGGCTGGGCCATGGCGCTCGGCGCGCGCCGGGACGGCGAGGACGGCAGGCACCCGCCCGGGAGCGATCAGAGCAACGGCCCCGGCCTCCGGGACAGGCGGGTGTCTGGGGTCGTCCGCGCTCCGCCCCACTTGGCCCGGGTACGCGGAGCCACGCCCGCCGCCGTCGGCGCCTCTACTCGCCGCCGCCCACGCTTCCTCCAACCCCAGGACGCCCTGCCCACCGCCGCGCTCGCTCCGCCCAGGACGCCCCGCCCACTGTCGCCCTCTCCTCCGGGAAGCCCCGCCCACCGGCGCCCTCTCTCCTCCGGGACGCCCCGCCCACCGCCGCCCACTCTCCTCTAGGACGCCCCGCCCACCGCCGCGCTCCTTCTGCCCAGGACGCCCCGCCCATAGCTGCGCTCGCTCCGCCCAGGACGCCCCGCCCACCGCCGCCCACTCTCCTCCAGGACGCCCCGCCCGCCGCCGCCCACTCTCCTCTAGGACGCCCCGCCCACCGCCGCCCACTCTCCTCCAGGACGCCCCGCCCACCGCCGCCCACTCTCCTCCAGGACGCCCCGCCCGCCGCCGCCCACTCTCCTCTAGGACGCCCCGCCCACCGCCGCCCACTCTCCTCCAGGACGCCCCGCCCGCCGCCGCCCACTCTCCTCCAGGACGCCCCGCCCGCCGCCGCCCACTCTCCTCCAGGACGCCCCGCCCACCGCAGCCCACTCTCCTCTAGGACGCCCCGCCCACCGCCGCCCACTCTCCTCTAGGACGCCCCGCCCACCGCCGCCCACTCTCCTCCAGGACGCCCCGCCCACCGCCGCACTCGCTCCTCCCCGGACGTCCCGCCCACAGTGGCCGCGCGGCCTGCTGGGACTGGAAGTCGGTCGGAGTACGGCGGAGAGCGCAGGCGCACTGCGCCCGGCAGGCTCCTGCCGTGGAGGCCTGGTGACCATCCCGCTCTCGGTTCGAGTCCCTTTGCCGAGATCGGGCGTGAGTGCCGTGGTCAGAGCTAGCTGGACTCAGCTGGCACGCGGTTCCTGGGTTAAGGCAGGGCTCGCAGACCGGCCCAAGGCCCCTCGGCTTTCCCCACCGCTCGGGGCTCAGCCGTGCATTTAAAACACGTGGTTGGGGGCGCTCAGCATCTCAGTGCCCTGGACATCTCCGTGCCTTGTTGCATCAACTTGACAGAAGAGGAGCAGAGGGAAGGAGACGAGCCCAGAAAGCCACGGAAGCGAGGAAGCCTTTTCCCTTCAGAGTCAGCCTCGGTGCCAGTTCCTGAAATGACCCGTTTCATGGCCGATATGAAAGGTCAGGGCACTTCATCCCTGCCCCCAGGCGGAGGCACAGGTAGCAACCTGTCAACTTAAAAACAAATTAGCCTGCTAATTCATCTCAAAATGAGTTTATTTGGGAATAACCAAAAGAATTGCAACTTGGGATGTGCATGCTATCGCAAACCAAAAACAACTTCGGAAAACAAGGGAGGGAGCTGACTTTATATAGAAAAGGGGGAGTAGGGAGGGGCCGTCCTAAAGGAAAGTCCCCTGGGGGGAAGTAACAGTTCAGGGCAGTAACGCTTCTCATTGGCTGAGCTGGAGCGCTTCTCATTGGCTGGGCGGTCACCCGGTGAGGAGAGAAATCTTCCTTCAGTAGTAAAGTAGTTTTATTTACCATCCATGATGCAAGTGTCCCTCTCTTCCTGCTCGGTGTAATTGAGGATGTGATGGGGGTGTGAGCTCCCCCTACAGGCCCTCCCCACTCCAACTTAATTAAGGTTTCTGTGATTAATTTCCACAAACTGACGCTGTGAATCCAGGATCCAGGCATCCCTCACCAAGATGTCAAAAAGTGGAGTGAAGAGCAAGTCAACCTCAGCAGGTATAATGATGTGCAGAGTCCAGTACCTGTGATGAGTGACCACGGACACACCTGGCAACCAGGTGAGGTGTGATGTGTGTAGTGTCAACGTGACTTGAAAACAACCACACAGCTCCAGGCAGCCTCAGCTACACAAGGCCATGAAGAGGAGGGGCCAAGATCACCAGGCTTTCTGCCCTGGGGGTGGTCTCACCCCACCCTCAGCCCCATGCACCCCCTGCACCTACCCCTTCCTGCCACCCTCCAGTCCTGCCCAAGGCAGGCAGCTCCTCCTTCAGCAGGATCAGAGTTGGGGCTGGGACAGCACCAGCTCAGGGGCTCTGCTTGGATTCCCTGATTTCAGGCTGGAGGTCTCTGAACCTCTGCCTGTCTCATACATTCAGCAAAGTTATTGGTTCCCTACTGGCGTGAGAGAGGGTAAGCTTCATTTCCACTCTCAACTGCTTACAACTCTGCATAAAGGCCTCCTTCCTACCTCAGAGATGGTGGAAGTCATAATGAGCGCTCCACTACCCCCCCCCCCAACACACAGCACAGTGACCTTTTGGGGGAGGGGAGGTCACACTACCCTCTTTTGGAGACACCCCAAAGGTTGTCTGGCACTTTGGTAGAGAAAGGATTTGCTCCAGTCTCTTGCTGGCTTAAGATACTAAAAGGCACATTAGGTTGGTGGCTCAACCCCTCTGGGCTGGGCTGGGGCAGAAAGTGGACAGGGAGCTGGTCTGGGATAGATGGGCAGAGCGTGGGTGTGGGCTCAAGTTCTTGTCGACAGAGGTAGTTGGTCCTGGGTGGATGCTGGCGTGGCCGCGGGCAGCCTGAGCTTCAAGCCGGGTAGGTGCTGCTGTGGTGGCCTTCATCTGCCCAGTCCACCAGCTCGCCGCTCTGGAACCACAGCTGGATCTCTCTCTGGGCCCCCTCCACGGAGTCGCTGGCGTGGATGACATTTCTGTGCCAGGTGATAGGCAGCAGAGGTAAGGCACAGGCTTCAGTGTGCACTTTGGGGTCCCGGGGACAGTCTGCTGATCCCTTACTGTCTAGGGGAGCCAGCCGGGTGATTATGCGGCGAGGAAAGGAAGAGAGGGGGGACTGGAAAGCTGGGTTCCAGCCTGGCCTCAGCCTCTTACCCACAACGTCATGGCCAGCCCAGACTGTCTCTGGGAGCCCCATTTGCCCACCTGTCATCCCGTGCCAACCCCTGGGTGTATCTGGCAAGAAAGAGTCAGATAACAGGCCATGATGGCAGAGGATGTACACGACACATAGGGAATGCCTCATCACCTCCTGTGCGCGTGAAAGCACTTTGAAAAAACTGCACTAGCAAACGAGAGGTGTGACATCCCACCATCAGCAGTCTCTTCTGCTTTACCTTTGCCCAGCAAGACACCCAGGTCCCGTGGACCTGCCTTAGAAGCGGCCTGCCACCCCAAATGCAGGCCCTCCTCAACCCCTAGTGAGCTGGCCCATCAGCTCCAACCAGCCGAGTGTGTCAGGGCCCCTGTACCTGCTGATGTGGATGCTGAAGTCTCCCCGGATGGTGCCAGGGGCAGCCTCAGCCGCGTCAGTGTGCCCTATCATGGCCCTCGAGGTGCAGACCACATTAGGGCCCTCCCAGACCTGCAGCACACAGATAAATGAGGTTGGGAGAAGTGAGGCCACTAAGGGCTCCGTGGCTCTGGGCTCTGTCCGCCTCCACCCTACCACTGCCCCGCCATACCATGGCCACCACGGGCCCGGAGCTCATGTAGCTGATGAGGGCAGGGTAGAAGGGCTTCCTCCGAAGGTCGTGGTAGTGCTCAGCAAGGATGCTCTCTGGCGCCTGGGTGGCATTGGGGGAAGAGGTGAGAGGAGCCCCAAGAGAGGGACCCCCACAGGTCACTGGGGCAGTCACTGTGGTGTCCTGACCTCAGGGCACTTTGCAGATAACACCTAGATGGTCCAGCACGTCAGCCACAGGAGCACAGGACACATGCCTCCCCGCCCCCCGCCCCCTTCTACGGCTGAGGTCCATGAGAACCCCTCCCCCCGGTCCCCAGAGGGACACCCAGAGGCCCAGGCCGAGCCCTGGTACCTGCAGCATCTTCATCCCCACCAGCTTGAAGCCCCTCCGCTCAAAGCGCTGGATCACATCCCCAACAAGCCGCCGCTGCACCCCGTCTGGCTTCACCGCGACCAGGGTCCGCTCCCGGGTCCAGGAGGGCCCTCCTGTAGAAGACAGGGGGTCAGGGCTGCCGCCACTTCACCCTTTCCCGTCTCCCCGACCGGAGTTCCCCTGCCAGGGCCTAGGTGTCAGCTGGGCTTCAGAGTGTCTGGCTCTACCACAGCAGCTCTGGAGGGGAGGAGCTGCGGAGCATGGCACCGCCTGTCGGGGACAACGGGGGCAGTGGGTCCCCCAGGGCCTCCAGCCTGCCGCAGGGGCCATGGCTCCTCCCAGGCCATGGCTGAAGTTTGCCCATGATGGAGCCAGTGTCCACTAGGAAGGCATCTTAGAGGGCTGGAGGCCCCAGGGAGGCAGAGCCCGGCTCAGTGGCCACCCGGAGGCCCAGAGATGCTGCACTGGAAAGAAAGCGAGACTCCAGAAGTTCCCAGGGATGGCACAGACACGTCCGAACCCCCAACCTGCCACATCGCGAGGGTCTGAGGGAACCCAGGAGAAGCGAAGGAAAGGCAGGAAGGAAAATTAACCACAACGTGTGCTGGGCCTGGAGAGCAGGCAGTAAGTGCCCACCACATCCTTTCACTGCTGGAGGACGCCCCACTGTCGTGTTTGCTCCCCCAAAACCCAGTGCCTGCCCCCCGCCCCCCCATCTAGCCTGGCCTGGCTTGTGCCGTGGAAGATAGCAGTTCGCTCTTTCCAGCGTTTGGGACACTACGACATCAGGCCCTCAGGACGCACGCCGTGGGCAGGCAGCTGGGGCAGGGGACCCGCTACAGACACGAGCCCCAGGGCTCCAGGCAGGGACACCCAGGCAGAGTTAGGGCCTGGACAAAACGCCCCGAGGAGCGGCTCCGTCGGGAGTGCTCACCTGCCGAGAACGACCCCCCTCAAGAGCCCCTGGTCCGCTCGACCCCCATCCCCACCCAGCGTGGCCACCACGCCTCTGGCTTCCTCCCGCTCCGGTGCCCTCGGGCCCCGCGGCCCCGAGACAACCTGGGGGCGGGCGAGGGGTGCGGGGGGGGGCGGGCAGCGAGCGGGGAGGAGGGGCGTGCAGGGCCCCGGCCGCGGCGGCGGGACTCGAGCAAGGCCTCCCGGCGACTCAGGCGGGCGGCGGGGGTCCGGGTCCCCCGCCCCACGGCCCGCCGGCCCGCGCGCGCGCCAACAAAGGCCGGCGGCGCCCCGCCCGCTCCCTCCCCGCGCGGCGCGGCGCCCGACTCACCCGAGCTGGGGCGCGCGCGCAGGCTGGGCCCGGGGGCCCGCGGGCCGCACAGCAGCCCCCGCAGCGCTCCGCGTCCGAAGAGGCCGCCCATGACGCCCGCCGGGCCGGCAGCCGGCTGCGCGCGGGGTCGACCGAGCCCAAGGGGGAGGGACGGAGGGGGAGGGGCGGGGCGGGGCGGTGCCCGGCTTCAGGCCCCGCCTCCGGCCCGCCCCCCTGCCCGGCCCCCAGACCACGCCACCCTCAGTGCCTCCCCGACCCTGCTCCCCTTGCAGGGCTCGTGGAGGTGTTTATTGTCAGTTTCTGTTAAAATCGGAAGAAAAAAAACATATAGTAGTAATGAACCCAGCCTCGATTATGTTCATCTTCATACCCACTAGGTCGTTAAACATCATTTTAGATATTTTTTATGGAGGGGCCCACGCGAGTGCCCCTGCGGCACGGTCCTGGACAGCGCGTCTCGCAGCTGCCTTTTCCCCGGACGTGGGGCTCGCTAGGGAATTACACTCTCACCCTGGGTCGGAGGAAAGGCTGGAGGGTGCACCTGGATCGACAGGCAAGGTCAGACCAGGGCTCCTTAACCTCCGCTCAGTCCGAGCGTTTGGGTGGGGAAAAAATCTCCCCTTTATTACCGAGGGGCTTCTGACGTACCTACTGTTTGAAACACGAGGTCTCCTGCTCGATCTTATGTAGTGAGCTCTTGAAAAGGCATGCATGCTTTTTGATGCTGCTGTGAATGGAATTGTTTTCTTAATTTCTTTTTCAAAAAAATTTATTCTTATTATACTCTTTTTTTAATTTTTATTTTTTTAATTATTTATTTTTTTCCTTGAGGAAGATTGGCCCTGAGCTAACAGCTGTGCCAGTCTTCCTCTATTTTGTATGTGGGACACCACCACAGCGTGGCTTAATGAGCGATGCATAGGTCCATGCAGGGGGATCCCAGCCTGGGCGCAGGACAATGAAACAGAGCCTCTGAACTTAACCACTACACCACAGGACCAGCCCCCTGATCTCTTAATTTCATTTTCAATTCTTCATTGCAAGTGTATAAAAAACAATTGATTTTTATATATTGATCTTGTATCCTGCAAGTTTGCTGAACTCATTTATTAGTTCTAATAGATTTTTAGTGGATTCCTTAGAATTTTCTACGTGCAAGATTATGTCATGTGGGAATAGAGATCATTTTACTTCTTTCCCAATCTGGATGCCTTTTACTTCATTTTCTTAGTTGCTCTGGCTGGACTCTCCAGTACAGGGCTGACTACAAGTAGCCTTCTTTTTTCACTGTCTTAAAGTGGGAAGTTAGGTTGTTGCTTTGAGATATTCTTTCTCTGTGTGGAAATCAATAAAAGAAACCTTAAGAAATATAGAGAAGGGTCTGCAGGGGGAGCTTTCACCACCATCACCCATCATCAACTACACCAAACAGGAACAGACAGGACACTTGCGTCTCCCACAGGAAGTACACCTACTTTACTCCTGAAGGAAGATTTCTCTGCCTGGCTGGCAACAGCTCAGCCAATGAGAAACGCTGCAGCCCAGCCAATCAGAAACACCACAGCCCAGCCAATCAGAAATGCTACAGCTCAGCCAATCAGAAATGCTGAAGCCCAGCCAATGAGAAAGACCACAGCTCAGCCAATCAGAAATGCTGCAGCTCAGCCAGTGAGAAGCCGGCCCTGAACTGTCACTCTTTCCCAGTGCACTTTCCTTTAGAACAGCCGGGGCCAACTCTCCCTTCCCTCTAGAAAGGCAGCTCCCTCCTTTGTTTTCTGGATTTGCCTATGGTTTGCCATAGCATGCCCATCCCAAATTGCAATTCTTTTGGCTATTCCCAAATAAACTCATTTTGAGGTAAAAAAAAATAGGCAAATTGGCTTTTAAGTTGACAGTTGTTAGTATAGACTTTTGCAGCTATAAATTTCCCTCTAAACACTGCTTTAACTGTTATTCCCTAAGTTTTGATGTGTATGTCTTCAATTTCATTCATCTCAAAGTATTTTCTGATTTCCTATACTTATAGTCCTCTGAAAACTACATCATTGTTGAAAGAAATGAAACAAGATCTAAATAAATGGGGAAACATCCCATATTCATGGATTGGAAGACTCAACATTGTTGAGATGGCAATACACTCAAACTGATCTATAGATTCAACTCAGTCCATAGCAGAATCCTAGCTGAATTCTTTGTAGAAATTGATAAGCTGATCCTAAAGTTCAATGGGTTTGCAAGAGTCCCCAAATAGCCAGAAACTCCTGAAAAAGAACAAAGCAGGAAGACTCACACTTCCCTATTTCGCAACTGACTACAAAGCAACAATAATCAAGACAGTGTGGCACTGCACGAGGCTAGACGTATAGAGCAATGGCATAGGATGGAGAGTTCAGTAATACATCCATACATTTATAGTCAACTAATTTTGACGAGGGTGCCAAGACCATTTAATGAGGGAAAGAACAGTCTTTGCAACAAGTGGTGCTGGTACAACAGGACATCCACATGCAAAAGAATGAAGTTGAACCCTTACCTCACATCATATTAAAAAGTTAACTCAGGGGCTGGCCCCGTGGCCAAGTGGTTAAATTCGCACGCTCCGCTTCAGTGGCCCAGAGTTTCGCTGGTTCGAATCCTGGGTGCAGACATGGCACTGCTCATCAAGCCAATGCTGAGGTGGCATCCCACGTGCCACAACTGGAAGGACTCACAACTAAAAAATATATACAACTATGTACTGGGGGGCTTTGGGGAGAAAAAGGGAAAAAAAAGTTAACTCACAGTGGATCAATGACCAAAATGTAAGTACTAAAACTATAAAACTCTTAGAAGAAAGTGTAGGAGTAAATCTTCATGACTTTGGATTTGGCAAAGGATTCTTAGATGTGACATCAAAAGCATGAGCAACAAAAGAAAATAGATAAATTGGACTTCATAAAAATTAAAAACATTTGGGCCAGCCCTGGTGGCCTAGTGGTTAAGTTCAGCATGCTCCACCTCGGTGGCCCAGTTCCTGGACATGGATCTACACTGCTCTGTTAGTGGCCATGCTGTGCTGGTGGCCCACATACTGAAAAACGGAGGAAGATTGGCACAGATGTTATTTCAGGGCAAATCCTCCTCAGGAAAAAAAAATCAAAAACTTTTGTGCTTCAGAGGACACCATCAAGAAAGTACAAAGACTGGGCCGGCCCGGTGGCACAGCAGTTAAGTTCGCATGTTCCGCTGCAGCGACTCAGGGTTCGCCGGTTCAGATCCCGGGTGCGGACCTACACACTGCTGGTCAAGTCATGCTGTGGTAGACGTCCCACATATAAAATAGAGGAAGATGGGCACAGATGTTAGCTCAGGGCCAGTCTTCCTCAGCAAAAAGAGGAGGATTGGCAGCAGATGTTAGCTCAAGGCTAATCTTCCTCAAAAAAAAAAAGAACAAAAACAACGCACAGAATGGGAGAAAACATTTGCAAATCATATCTGATAAGGGACTTGTATCTAAAATTTATAAAGAACTCTTAAAACAATAATAAAAAGATAGATGTTAGCTCAGGGACAATCTTCCTCACTAATAATAATAATAAAAAGACAAACAACCCAATAAAAAATGGGCAAAGGATCTAATAGATTTTTCTCCAAGGAAGGTATACAAATGGCCAGCAAGCACATGAAAAGATGCTCAACATCATTAGTCATCAGGGAAATACAAACTGAAAGCACGAGATACCACTTTATACCCGCCAGGATGGCTAGAACCAAGAGATCAGATACTAAAAAGTGTTGATGAAGATGTGGAGAAATTGGAATACTCCTACACTGCTGGTGGGAATGTAAAACATTGCAGCCACTTTGGAAAATAGTCTGGCAATTTCTCAAGTGATTAAATATAGAATTATATGATTCAACAATTTTACTCCTGGGTATATACACAAGAGTAATGAAAGCATATGTCCACAAATAACTTGTGCACAAACGTTTAGAATAGCAGTATTCACAACTGCCAAAAGATGGAAACAACCCAAAAGTCCATCAGCAAATGAATGGATAAAGAGAATGTGGTGCAGTCATACGACAGAATATTATTTGGCCATAAAAATGCATGAAGTGCCGGCTCAGGCTACAGCGTAGACAAACCTCGAAAACATTGTGCTCAGTGAAAGAAGTCAGTCACAAACGTCCACGTATTGTGTGATCCCATTTATATGAAAGTCCAGAATAGGGAAATAGAAAGAGACACAAAGAGGTTTAGTGGGTGCTTAAGGCTGGGGTGGGGAGTGGTGGGGAGGAAAGGCATAATTGCTTAAGGGTATGGAGTTTCTTTTTGAGGAGATGAAAACGTTCTGTGGTCATGGTTACATATATATGTGAATACATCAAAAATCATCGAATCGTAGACTCTAACATTTTCCCACTGTCCTCATCTGGGGTATGTTTCCAGGGAACCCAGCCTTCCGCAGGGAGATGGATACCAGACGGGGAAGCACTTTATGAACACATTTGAATACAGCGGAGCATAAACATGAGACTGTTTTTATTTCTCCGTCATGAGTTTCTCTGTTGCTGGCTCTCCTCTCACATTCATTACTGAATATGGAAGCACTTTATAAATACATCTGCACGGTTTTATTTCTCCATGACCACGCTTCTCTATTCTAGACTCTTCTCTCCCATCTCTTAAGGAGCAGATCTCATAGCTCTTAAATCATTTTCAGTTATTACAAGTCCAGCTTAGTGTGGCTTAAAACCTCCACCTCATATCCATTTTAAGAGTCATTTTTGGGGGCCGGCCCCGTGGCCGAGTGGTTAAGTTCGCATGCTCCACTTCAGCGGCCCAGGGTCTCACCAGTTTGAATCCTGGGCACGGACATGGCACCGCTCATCAGGCCATGCTGAGGTGGCATCCCACATGCCACAGCTAGAAGGACCCACAACTAAAAATATACAACTACATACTCGGGGGCTTTGGGGAGAAAAAGGAAAAATAAAATCTTAAAAAAAATAAGACTCATTTCTTCCTCCCCCTGTGCCAGCCAGGTTTGCCCCAGGTGCCACTGGTCTGCAATGTCCCCTCTCTCCGAGCTCCATCTTTATCTGGTGTGATGGAGGGAGTGGCTTGTGCTCAGCCTGGCTGGATTCTGCCCCCAGTGTGGTCTCTGAGCAGCAGATGTGCAGGATTTTCTCGTCTCCTAGCTGTTCACATTGCAGCTTGTTCCTTGCAGGGCAGCCCTAGTTCCTTCTGAGATTTAGGACTATTTAGGCATCATGTCTCAGGCCCTGCACTCGGGGGCCCTTCAAATAAAGCCAGGCTCAGGGGCCACGGAGAGGTCAGTGGGTCTGCAGCCTTGTGAGGAGAAGGCAGTGGTCAACTGGCCTCACCTTGACCCACAGATGCACTGCAATCTCAATCAATGTCCCAACAGGATTGTTTTGTGGTCTTGACAAAGAGACTCAAAATATAATATGGAAATACAAAGGGCCAAACTAGCCAGACCCTCTGAAGAAGATAAAGAGGTGAGGGTCCATTCTGCCAGGTCTCAATCCTTCTTGTGTAGCTGTAATAATTCCACATATCAGCCTTGGTGTTGACAAATAGACGAATGGAACAGGATACAGAGCCCAGAGAAGGTACATACACGTATGAGGACCTAATATACGATTGCGGAACCACTGCAGAACAGTGGGGAAACACAAGTTTTTCCATAAATAGTGCTGGGTCAAGAGAGTATCTATATAGAAAAAAAAGACCTAATCTTGCATACATAGACATAAATTTCAGGCAGATTGAAGACCTACATATGAAAGACAAATCTACAAAGCTTTTAGAAGATAGGAAAATATATTCACAACCTTCGTTGAGGAAGAATTTCTTTAGACACAAAAGGTACTAATCATAAAGGAAAAGACTGACAAATTCAACTATGTTAAAATTAAGAACTTCATAAAAAACATCATGAAGATATTAAAATGGCCAAAATTCAAAACACTGATAACACCAAACGCTGGCAAGGATGTGGAGCAACAGGGACACTCAATGAACGCTGGCGGGAATGCAAAATGGCGCCGCCACTTTGAGAGCTGATTCGGCAGTTTCTTAGAAAACTAAACACACACTTAGTGTATGATCCAGCAGTCATGCTCTTGGCACTTACTCAAATGAGCTGAAAACTTACGTCCACACAAAAATCTGCATACAGATGTTTATAGCAGCTTTATTCATAATTGCCAAAACTTTGGAACCAACCAAGATGTCCTTCAGCGGGTGAATGGATAAATTAACTGTAATCCGTCCATACAATGGGATACTATTCAGTGCTGCAAAGAAACGAGCTATCGAGCCATGAAATGACATACAGGAACCTTAAATGCATATTGCTAAGTGAGAGAAGCCAACCTGAAAAGGCTACATACTGTGTGATTCCAACTATAGGACATTCTGGAAAAGGTAACATGATGGAGACAGAGATCAGTGGTTCTTGGGGGTTAGGGGAGGGTGGGGATGAATAGGTGGAGTGCAGAGGGGTTTAAGGCAGAGAAACTATTCTGTATGACACTGTAATGATGGATACACATCATTATACATTTGTCAAAATCCAGAATGTGCCACACCAAGAGAGAACCCTCACGTAAACTACGGACTGTGGCTAATAACAGCATCAGCGTAGGTTCGTCGATTGTAACACATGTACCACACTATCTAGGGCGGGATGTTGACAGTGGAGGAGGCTATGGTGTTTGGGGGCGGAAGAATATGGGAACTCTCTGTACTTTCCACTCAATTTTCCTGTGAACCTAAAACTTCCCTAAAAAATAAAATCTATTGAAAAACACACATAGACCATGAAGAAAGGAAAAATACAAGTTGCTGAATGAGAAAGGATGTTTCCGCCACCAAAAACCATGCAGGTGAAGGGTCCTATTAGTAGAAACCAGTGAGTAAAAGACCAACGACTTACCAGGACAGCCCATGAATACTTGAAGATCCGCTTCTCCAAAAAAGGAAATCCCAGTGGCCAAGAAACACTTGCAAAGGTACTCAGCCTCAGAAGGAATCAGAGAAATGCAAATAAAATCTCAGTAAAACCCTCAGTCTGAAAATTCCAAATATTAGCAAGGAGGTGGACCGTCAAAACTCCTACGCTGCTAGTGACAATTTCGGTTGACAAAACCTGCGTTGGTAAGACGTTTGGAATTATGAAGAAAGTGAAAAGACAAGCTACAGAATGGGAGAAAACATCTGCAAATCCTATGACTGGTAAGAGTCTAGTATGAAGAATTTAAAAGAGAACTCTTACAGCTCAACAACCAAAAAACAACCTAGTTCACACTCTTACGAAACCCTCACCCCGTGAGCATGGGCTGTGCCCAGCGACTGCTCCTGACAATAGAATGCAGCAGGAGAGATGGGCGTCACGTCAAGATTTGGTTGCCAAGACTCTAGCTGCCTCTGCCTCTTTCTTTCTCTCTCCCCCTTTCTGCCTTGGAGCCCTCGCTCCAGGAGAAGCCAGCTGCCATGTTGTGAGCAGCCCTGTGGAGAGGTCTATGTGACAAGGAACTGATGTCTCTGGCCAACAGCCAGTGAGGACTCGAGGCCTGCCGACAGCCCCATACACCGGTTTAGAAGCAGATCCTACCAGAGCTGAGCCTGGAGTGTCACCGGAGCCCATGATAGACCCTGAGTCAGAATCCCCCAGAGAAGCCCCACTCAGATTCCTGCCCCAGAAAAACTGTGAGATAATAAATGTGAGTTGTTTTACGCCACCAAATTTTGGGGTATTTTGTTATGCACCAGTAGATAACCAATACAAAGACCAACAGTGGAGACGTCAGTGGGTCTCACCAGCCTGCCAGTACTGGGACCCAGTTGCTCTGATGGTCCGTGGGGCTACACTGCCCCTCAGAGGCCATAGCCAGGACTGCGTCTGGGCTCCCTCCGCCCAGCTCTCTTTCCAGTGGCTCCCTCCTTCTGAGGCTTGGCTAGTCTGGTCTCAGTCCTGGTCGGCACTCTGAGGGCGCCAGGGCCTGACGGAGGAAGAGGTGGAATGGGAAGTTATGGATGAGCACAGCTTTGGGTTTCCGGAGCATTCCTGTGGATCTACTAGGTGGTCCCGTGCAGTGGGCTTGGAGGCACCCAGCCCTGCAGGGTGGGAGGAGCTCATGGACCAGGAGAAGCAGATTCTATCCCAGCCCTGCTGCTGTCGGCCTCATTTTCTCAGCAGTATGATGGGGGCATTGCCCGACATCGGGGTCTCCCAGATGTTTTTAAACTTGTGTCTCTTCTGGATAAACATGGAAGTTTCTGTCGTGTGTAAGAGGAGGTGAGTCTCATGCAGAGGCAGGCCTGGGGCTACAATACAGTGTGTCCCCCATCAGCCAGGAGCCAGGAAAAGAACACTTTTTTGGTTGGAAAATGACCAAATGCACTGGAAAAGAACAACCATTCTGCGGTAGTTGGATGTAGCGCCCTACAGACATAGTTCAAGGTGGCCGATAGTATTGTTCAAATATTCCATGTCTTTACTCATTCTTTTCTCTAGTTTGTTCCATCAACTGCTGTGAGAGGGTTATCAAAATCTCCTATTCTGATTGTGTGGTAATGCCTATCTCTTTAATTCTGCCAATTTTTTATGTATTTTGAAGCTCTTTTAAAAGGTACATACATATTTATTTCCTCCTAGTGAACTGACCCTTTTATTTTTTATTTTTTCCTTTTTTCTCCCGAAGTCCCCCAGCACATAGTTGTATATTTTTAGTTGTGGGTCCTTCTAGTTGTGGCATGTGGGATGTCGCCTCAGCTTGGCCTGGTGAGCAGTGCCACGTCCGTGCCCAAGATTCGAACCGGCAAAACTCTGGGCCGCCGAAGCAGAGCGGGCGAACCTAACCACTCGGCCACAGGGCCGGCCCTGACTCTTTTATTTTTATGAAATGTTATGAAATATTTTTCTTTATTTTTGGTAATGTTCTTCATCTTGAAGTCTACCTTATCTGATAGAAATATAGGTACTCCAGCCTCTCATGCTTATTACTGCATAGTATATTTGTATATTTTTGTCCATCCATTTACTTTCAACCCATCTGTGTCCTTGTAGCTGAAATGAATCATTTCTAGATAGTTGAGTCTTGCTTTTCTTTAAATCCAGTCTGACAATCTCTTCCTTTTCATTAGCATATTTAATCCATTAATATTTAATGTAATTATTGATATAGTTGTATTTAGGTCTTCTCTTTTACTATTTGTTTTCTGCTTGCCCCCTATGAATCATATTCTTTTCCTCCTTTTCTGATTGTTTTGGATTAAATGAATATTTTAGAGTTCCATTTTAATTTGTCTGCTGGTTTTTTAGGTATACCTTGGCATTATTTTCATATCAGTTGCTCTAGGGATTGTAACTACATCCCTACCTTTTCACAGACTATTTAGAATTAATATTGTACCACTTCATATAAAATGCAGGAATCTTGCAAAAATGCAGGTCCATTTTCTCCTTTCCCCTGTCCTGTATGCTATAATTGTCCTCCTATGCTGTCATTATTTTATCCCAGATTTCCTATATATAAATGTACCTAAATATTATAATTTCTTATACTGTTTTTTATTATGCTTTTTTTTTTTGAGGAAGATTGGCCCAGAGCTAACATGTGTTGCCAATCTTCCTCTTTTTTTTTCTCCCCAAAGCCCCAGTACATAGTTGTATGTCCTACCTGTAAGTCCTTCTAGTTCTTCTATGTGGGATGCCACCACAACATGGCCTGAGCAGTGTGTAGTCCCCCCCCAGGATCCCAACGGGGGAGCCCGGGGTGCTGAAGCAGAGCATGTGAACTTAACCACTCAGCCACGGGGCCAGCCCCTAATTTCCTATACTCTTTATTTCTTCCTGAAGATCTGAATTTTCATCTGGTATAAATATCCTTTCTTGGAGCACTCCTGTTAGCATTTATTTTCTTTTTTTAAAAAAGCACTTTATTGGGGCCAGCCAATTTCACTGGTTTGGATCCTGGGTGTGGACCTAGCACTGCTCATCAAGCCACACTGCGGCGGCATCCCACATAGCACAACCAGAAGGACCTGCAACTAGAATATACAACTAGGTACCGGGGTCTTTGGGCAGAAGAAAAAAAAAGCCCACTGTGTTGAGGCATCATTGATATAAAAAAGCTTACCTATTTAATCTACCACTTGATAAGTTTGGAGATAAGGATGTACTTGTGAAACCATCACTCCATCATTTCTGATGAGAAGTCATAAGTTGT
The DNA here is from genome assembly GCF_041296235.1 of Equus asinus. NCBI lineage: Eukaryota > Metazoa > Chordata > Mammalia > Perissodactyla > Equidae > Equus > Equus asinus. The sequence continues at coordinate 49,506,908 of NC_091803.1, forward strand.
TCAAATTGTTGTTCCCTTGAATGACATTTTTCTCTGGCTGCTTTCAATATTTTTTCTTCAAGTTTGGTTGTCAGTAGTTGACTATAATGTGCCTGAGTGTGGTTTTCTTTGTATTGATTTTTCTTAGGGTTCACTGAACTGCTTGAATCTGTAAATTAATGTCTTTCACTAAATTTGAGAATTTCTGACCTATATTTCTTCATATATTTTTCCTGCCTCATTCTCTCTTTCCTTTCCTCTTGGGACTCCAGTTCTAGACAGATTTGACGTCTCTCCATCCTTGGTCAGTCACTGCAGGGAGGAGCCAGGAAGGGTGGCTACTTTTTCTAGGGGGAGGGGGCCTGGGTAGCCTCACTCCCACCTGCCAGCCCAGGTAAGCTGGGGAGGGGTACCAAGGGGAGCCCTCAAACTGGAGCACAACTCTCAGGGCATCCTGCCCTGGCAACCGTCTTCTGCCCTTGTCACTCTCTGTCCCTACCTTGGAAGGGGACCAGGAATTTGGTCTGGTCACCACGCTCCAATGCAGCTGGACCTCCTCCCAGCCTCACTGTAGGCCAAGAGCCCCGAGGGCCCACCTGTGCCCTTCACCTTCTAGTTCATGAGTGCCCAACACCCAGGCCAGGAAGCATTCATTTGCCCAGATAAAATGAGGATAAATAAGAACCACATGCTGGACTTTAAAAAATAAATAAACCTAACCTTTATTCAAGCATAATTCTAAGAGCATGTACTTCCTACTTTTTTGGTTGGAAAATGACACTCCCTTTATGAAATGATACAGATAGATGGTAGGGACTTAAGAAAAACTTTGTTTTGGGTAGAATATTCATAAACCCTGTTCTTCCCAAAACCTTTGAGGAAACTAATCTTGTGAAACCCAGATGCCCAGGCACCTTGGTCTAGTTTATGCTGAAAAGCTGGGGCACCAGGGCAAAGAGGAAGAGTGACTGTCCGCCCCCCGGCCCTGGCAGGACCACGTAGGGTGCGGCCCACTCCCACTCCTTCTTTCAGGAAAGCTGCAGTGGGCGGGGTGACAGGATGCCCCTCTCTATATGGCAGGAAGCCATGAGAGGGCAGGCCGGGGCGGGGGGAGCTCATTCCCACCCAGGGGCCTCACAGGGCCTTGCACTTGGAGGAGGAGCCCAGGGTGGGTTACAAGGACAGGCAGGAGGAGAAAGCAGCCAGGGTGTCTGAGGGCCCTGAACAGCCCCGCCGTTGTGTGCAGGGCTGAGCACCGCCTTCTGCTGGAAGGGAAGCTGCGTGACACAAGGCTGGCGGCTGGCTGTTGCGCTGGCTGTTGTTGGCTGGGTCCAGGGCGGTGGCACCACTTGCCTGCGACACCAGAAGGGAGGGAGGGAGGCCGGGCAAGCCATGCAGCAGGTGTGGGGGAGGGCAGCGGACAGCACTTTTCTTCTGTCTCCACTCGGGGAGTTGTCCAGAGGCCTTGGAGGTGTCCCCAAACCCCAAGTGCTGTAGCTCTGCCCCCCATTGTTTGGATACAATTGAATTCTAGTTTCTTGCTTTTGTTAACCTTTGAAATTTTCATCCAAAGCAAACAGGATAAGGCTCCTTGTGGCCAGACACAGACTGTCTGTGGGAATCCATCTCCCCTGTCCCTCTCACGGTCTCCCCTCGGGGTGGGTGGACAGCGGTGCAGTCAGCCCATGCTCTCGAGAGACGGAGCTGGTGAGGGGGCCTGAGGGTGGTCCAGCCCAGAAACGGATGCATCCACGTTATCTAACAACTGGGTTTTTCTACTTGATGGGTATTCCTCCAGAAGACCCACAGACCTGTGTAGAAGTTGTGTAAAAATTCGTAGTATATCTGTATCCTCATTTGTTCACCCACTCCCCTCAAGTTTCAGCAACTACAAAAAGCTTGTGCAGTCCACACCCGTGTGTATCTGTCCTTGGGGACTGTGTTTTCCATTACATTTCAATGTTGCTAGAGCAACCTTCGAAAGGTGAGGCAGTTCACATTCCTGCCAGCAAAGCGTGAGGTGCCTGTTCCCCGCGTCCTGAGAGGGCCACCCGCGCTGCTTTCGACGAGTGGTCTTTTTAAATTTGTATTAAGACAATTTGACCACTAGTGAGATCGAGCAGCGTCTCACACATGACAGGCCATTTGCATCTTTTCTCATCTTCTGTAAATTGCCTGTACATACCCTGTGTCTATTTTTCTTTGGGGCTTTTTTTCAGTGTGTAAATTTCCTTTCTATCTTAGGTATATGAATCCTTTATCATATGCATAGCACGTATTGTCTCCCATTTGTCTTTTGACTTTATCGATGGCTTTTGTCCTGCTTTTGACTCTCACACTTTTTACACTTACGTAACACTTTAAAAATGTAGTCAGATAAGTAACTTTTGCTTCATGGTTCTCCAGTTTCCTGTCCCTTAAATTCCTTCCCATCCCTGTATTCTAAGGGATATGCCCTAAGTTTCCTTTTAATATATTTTTTTGAGGAAGATTAGCCCTGAGGTGACATCTGCCGCCAATCCTTCTCTATTTGCTGAGGAAGACTGGCCCTGAGCTAATATCCGTGGCCATCTGCCTCTACTTTATATGTGGGACACCTGCCACTGCATGGCTTGACAAGCGGTGCATAGGTCTGTGCCTGAGTTCTGAACCGGCAAATCCCGGGCTGCAGAAGTGGAACGTGAGCACTTAACCGCTGCACCATCAGATCAGCCCCTCCTTTTAATACTTTTACATTTTATTCCTGACATTTGGCCATCTGATCAGGTTGGAATTCAGTTTTCTGCACCGTGTGAGGTGGAATACAGAACTGTGTGTGCAAGAGCCTCTAGACGGGGCCCTCCGTCTCTGGGCCTCAGTGTCTGCTCTTCAAAACAAGGCATGCAAGGTGGCTCAGGAGTTCTTTCCATTGCTAAGCCTCTGTTACTGAGCAGAGGTCGCTGGACCCCAGTCCAGGGCTCCCTGTCCATCAACAGGTTCACCAGCCCCAGATGGAGCCCTGTGTGTGTGGGTTGGGGGTTGCCTGCTGCCCCCCCCTCCTACCTGGTGGGAACTTGGGGCACAGGAACCTCACACTCAGGAGAGGCCCTGGGAGTGAGGAGGGCTGGTGGGGGACCTCTGAGCCCAGCCTGGGGCAGGGGGTGGGTCTTGGGTGGAACAGTCCCCCGTGCTGACCACAGCTGCTGTCCCGGCACAATCTGGGTCAGCGCCATGCACTGAAACCGCAGCTCAGCAAAATCCAGATTAACCCCTGTCCCTTTAAGTTGAGACCCGCGGGAGCCCCCTGCTGCCTAGATTCCAGAGGACAAAGGGTCTCTGTTCTGGCTGCCCGGGCTGGGCCTCCTTCCTCCCCAGGCCCCCGCCCCCGCTTCCCTAGCCCTCAGTGGCCTTGGGCTGCTGGGCCAGCTTCTCCTCCCTCTCCAACCCCACCCTGGACGTACAAAGTTCAAAAGGTGCAAACAGGTGTAGACCCCGCCCCTGATCCTCAGTCACCTGGTTCCCTCCCCCAGGGTCAGGGCAGCCTGCTGCCGCTGGACCTTGCCAGTCATTCCATGCCTTTGATACTTGCAAACAAAATGATTTTTTAAAATTTCCTACAAAAATGGTAGCTTTCCAAACACAGTGTTCTGCCCTTCCCTTTTTCCGCTAAAGCCACATCTGGTGGACCGTTCCCAGTCAGTACACCGAGCCCCTGGTTTCCCTCTTACAGTAGCTGCACCGTGGCCCCGTGTGTGCATCTCGGTGTGGGTATCCGGGACCCGAATGCCCATCCTCTGACGACCACCATCTGGGTGTGGGCTGCACTGAAACGCAGTCTCACACGTCTGTGCCCGTCGATGCAGGGAAAAACACAGCGCCGGAGAGACGGGGTTGCAGCTGTGTGCTTGCCGAGTCCAGAGGCTTCCAGCAGGTTCGGCCTGCTCACTGCTCACTAAATCGAAACATGTCTGTTGGCCCACATCTCACCCTTTCAGTGCAATCAAACTTTTTGATCCTTGCAGATGTGTCAGGTGAAAGAGAAGGCATCTCTGTACTTTTCAGTTCGCATTTCTCTAGGGAAGGGCGTGGGAACCTTTTCCTCTTCCTTTGCATATCCGTTCCAGGAATCTGCTCGGACCTATTGGTGAGTGGGTCTTTTCTTATTGATTTGTAAAACCTCTTTATTACTAAACTCCTTATTATTGATCTTATTGAGACTGGCCCTTTGTGGTACGAGTTCCAGGCACATCCTCCCAGTTCACTTCTGTGTGACTTTGCTTCCCAAGTTTGCTCTGCAGAAAGTGTTGATTTTCACCTAAATGAATCTCTCAGTCTTGCCTCTAAAATCTTCTGGGCTTTGAGTCTCATTTAGAAAAGCCTTCGCTTCCCCAAGACTCTGACCCCAAGAACCCCGCCCCCCCAATTTTCTTCTAGTCCCTTTACCGTTACCTTTTTACGCTGAAATCCTCAATCTGTTTGGCCTACCCCGGTGTAGAGGGCGGAGTCAGTCCCGCGCACCGACGTGAATCGCCCCCTTATAGTGCACGAAAAGCCCATGTGTACGAGGCAGCGTTTCATCTTCCCAGAAAAGTGTGTTTGTACACACGCTCGTGGCGGCTTTGTGGTGTGATGGAGCGGGAGGCCCGGCCAGGAGAGTCCGGCTGTGTCAGGCGCACAACCGGGCCTACGGCGAGGCAGGAACTGGCGCAGGACTCGCGGGGCGGCAGGGACGAGGCTCGTCCCGCGGCGCCTGGCCCACGATGCACTGATCACGCAGACACTCGAGTCCCGTGGACCCTCTCAGTGCCTCCAGGAAGCATTTAGGGCGCTTTGCGCGTCCCCCGCCGCCTCCGATCTCCTGCGTGTTCCAGTTGGCGCCCCCCATTCCCCCTTGGTTCCACGTTCCCCGCGTGCGCCACTCGGTCCCGTGCCGCCGCTCCTCCCCCCACTGCCCCCGGTCCCACGCCCCCCGCGCGCCCCACTCGGTCCCGCGCCACCGCTCCGCCCCTCATTGCCCCTGGGTCACACTTCCCCCGCGTGTACCACATAACCTTCCATCTTATCCCGTCCTGCATCCCCCGACCTGCGCTCGCGGTCCCCGGTCGGCGTTCCCCCTCGGTCCACAACCTCGCTGAGACCCATTTTCCTCGCTCACCCCCTCAGTCCCCACGTCATCCTCGTCCGCGCCGCCCCGTCGCCCGCCCCGCGTCCTCCTTCTGACCCCGGTCCCCGCGCGCCCCCGTGCCCCTCGCTCGGCGGTCCCCGCGCCCTCCGCCCTTCTCCCGCCCGGCTCGCGGCGGGGCGGGGCCTCGCAGGCGGAAGTGCCCGGGGCGCCGGCAGCTGGGACCGGCCGGGACGATGGGAGCCCCAGGCAGAGGCGGCGGCGGCGGGGGCCGCAGTGGCGGCGGGGGCTGCCCGGGCGGCGGCGGGGGCGGGCAGCCGGGGACGCGGTCCGGGTAGCGCCGGGCCGAGCGCGGAGCCATGGGCCGGGCTGGGACCGGGACCGGGGGCGCGGCGGTGGCGGTGGCGGTGGCAGTGGCGGGGCCGCTGCTGCTGCTGCTGCTGCTCGCTCGGCCCCCGCCTGGCGCCGCCGGCGACAGCCAGAAGGGCGGTGAGTGAGCGCGGACCCGCGGGCGCCATCCCGGGGGCGCGGGCTGTGGGGCAGAGCGGGGAGCGGCCGGGGGGCGGGGCCGGGATTGTGACTCACCTGGGGGCACCTGTGCGCTCACTTGGCGCGGGCGCAGGGCCCAGGGCCCAGGTCTCCACCCTCAGCTGGGGGCGCAGGGCAGCCCCTTGCGGGTCGCCTGGGATCCGAAAGGTCGGAGGAGAAAGGATACCCGCGACCCCTCCTCTGTCCCCAGGACCTGGTTCGGCCAGACCGGCCCCTTGGCGCGTGCCCCCCCTTCCATCCTCCTCCTCCCAAGGCGCTCAGGTCGGGCAAGACCGTCGCGCGCCGAGACGTGGAGGTGAGGGGGCCGAGGAGGACTCATCTGGGACTGGGGCATCAAGGCTCGCTGGGAAGAAGAGTAGGGCAGTGGGATTCCAGGGCTCCCACCTGATCTGGGAGAGGGAGTTGGGAGAAAGTTGCTTATATCCTGGTGCCGGCGCCCAGGTAGGGGTCATGTGTCCACCCCTCCTGCAGTGACCACCAACCCTGGTGCAGTCACTTTCAGCAGCTGGCCTTGCTTCTTGGAGGCTGGACTCCCAAGTGGCCCTGAGGAGTCTGGAGGCCAGGGTAGTTCTGAGGCAACGGGAACTTCTGTGGTGTCCAGAACTTCCTGCCCTCCCTTCGCGTTTCTGCTCCCTGAGAGTCCCCACCCAGGACCACGGCCTAAGGAGGTGGCTAGACCAGGAGGGGCTGCCCCTTGGGGTTCTGCCCGGGGCTGGGACACCTCAGGTACTTAGTAGCATCCTGACTCCTGTGGTCTGGAACTTCCTGGGGGCCATGTGGCCAGGCTGGCAGGGTTGGGAGGGCCCAGATAACCCCCTGGGCAGCTCATCCCGCAAGCCTGGGGTTTGCTTCCTCCACTTCCCAGCTCCCAGCCCCTCCCCCCTTCTCGGAAATCTTGCTCCTCCGAGCTCCTGTTTCTCTGAGGGCTGTGCCTCTGGTTTCTGAGCTTGGCACAGCTTGAAATGAAAGGCTGTTTCCCGAGATCAGCTCCTGATTAAATTGGTCCGTTGGATACCGACACCCTTACTTTCTCCTTTTTCTCCATCCTGGGGAGCAGGGCTGGGTGAGGGGTCACTGGTGGGGGGTTTATGGAGGTAGGAAACCTGGGGCAGCCCCCACCTCCCAGGCCTGCTGCAGGGCAGGCAGCTGTGTGGGTCTGTGGGTGGGCAGAGTCCCTGACCGGCTGCCTGTCCTGGTTTGGAGGGTGTGGGACAGGGTGCCTTCACTCGGGTTTGCAGGACAGGCTCCGGGACTTTCTCTCTCTTCCCCCAACCCTGTGTTCTTGGCGGGGGCTGGGGGGCAAGGTGGAGGTGCACATGGCTGGTGCTTCCTGATATCAGAGATGTGACCTCCATCCCGCTCAGACTGGTGTGCTAATGGCTGAGTACGTTCACCCAGATAGTGTGGGCGTCTTGGGCAGGAAGATTGGGCTGCAGAGCTGGTGTGGGGGTGCTGGAGGGGCTGTGTAGCCCTGGGAGTGGAGGACCACTGAGTCTTAGGGTGACCTTGAGCAGTTCTCTTATCTCTTGTTCACCTACTGAAACTTCACAGCTGAGCTGGGTGCCAGGTGTCCTCAGGCTGGTTCTCCAGGGCTGGCTGGGACACACACTGCAGCGTGACCTCCCGTGCCCAGCCCCATCCAGAGGCTGGGTGCCCGGATGGCTGGCTGTTTCTTGGAGGCCCCGTGGTCCTGAGGTGGTGGGGGCTGTCCTGCCTCAGCTCCCAGCTCCTTTAGGGTTTTGGGCCCTTGCCATCACATTGTCCAGGGGCTGCAGCAGCCTCAGGGGAAAGTTTGTGTAATTCAGTGGCTTCTAGGCTTCTAGCACTCAGGCTGTGGCACTGGCCTGGTCGTGGACCCCGTGGCCAGTTGACACCTGGAAAGCCTGGAATGCGTCCCACGTGGAAGCCACCCCCCTGCCCCCATGCCTGCTCAGCCTGGCTTTGCAATTGGGTTGTTATTTTTTTTTCAAGGTGCCTCCATGGGAAGGTCAGGAGGCCGGCAGGGGAGCCAGCTCACACAGCTCCCTTACCTGCTCACCGGCTCACCTGGAGGGGCCCTGGGCCTGCTGCCAGGGTGGTGGGAGCCAGTGGGCAGAGGGAGGCACCCAGCTAGAAGGAGTAAGGCCTCGCCCTGCTGTGTCCACAGCGAGTTCTTCCTGGAGCACTTTAACCTCCACTAACCTTGGAGGGAGGGGCATCGGAAGGGAGGTGCTGTCCACCTCAGCCAACTTTTGAAGAAGCTGGGACCCAGAGAGGGGAAGGGACACCCAAGGTCACACGGGGCAGGAGGCCTGAGCTGGCTCTGGGGTGGGGCTCCCTGCCATCCAGCCCAGGCACCTTGTGGCCAGACCCTAGGCCTGGCTGGCCACCCCTGGGGGCACAGAGAGCACCCAGGATGTGCCTGTCCTGTGGGGACCCCAAGAGGGAGGTCCTGGGTGGGCACCCTCACCCACCCACTCATGGGGTAGGTGATTACACAGTAGGACCTGGACACACGCTCCAGTGAGGGGGGGGTGCCCCGGTCAGTGCATACTCCCAGGAGGGGCCTAATCCAGGGTGGGGCCTCAGGCCTCAGCTGAGTCCTAGACCCTCGGAGCTGGTCCAGGAAAGGCCGGTGTGACAGGGGATGAGCAGCAAGGGCAAACTTTTGGAGTGTGTGGGGCAGGGAGCTGGGGAGCCATGATGCGGGGGCCTGAGAGCTGCTCCAAGGACTGGGGCCAGCAGGGGCCCCAGGTTGGGGCCATGGACCGTTTGTCTGCCGTGGGCCCCTACCTCATCCTTGTGCCACCTTGCATGGGCATGTGCTCACTGGAGTATGGGGACTAGCTGTCTCCTTGTCCTCATGGCTGGCCAGGCTTCCAGCCTGAGGTCCCATGCCCCCAAGTTCTCTGCTTGCCACCTCTCCGGGTGAGGGGGTCTCAGGCTCAGGTGGGGGCTGTGTCCCAGGCCATCACGGGCCTGAGCAGGCAGCCAGACTCCAGACCTGCCCCCTCGCCTGTCAAGTGGAACCATTTGCCACAAACAACTGCCAGGGGCTAGAGAGGGACAGTGACCTTTGTCAAGGTCAAAGTGGGCGTGCTGGGCATCCCAGGGACTCCAGACCTGCCCACCATGGCTTCCCTCGTCCTTTCTGGGGCCATGGCAGGGCAGAAGGGCCTCCTGATTTCTCTGTCTGTCCCCCATGTGGAGGTGGCTGGCTCGGGCGTCCCTGGCCTTGCTGACGATACCTTCTCCCCACAGACGTTAGGCTGGTGTCCGAGCAGTTCTCGCAGTCCCCACAGAAGCTGTCTTTCTACAGCTGGTATGGCAGCGCCAGACTCTTCCATTTCCGGGTGCCCCCAGATGCCGTGCTGCTGCGCTGGCTGCTCCAAGTGTCCTGGGGCAGCAGCCCCACCTGCACCAATGTGGAGATCACTGTGTAGGTGCCCGCCCACCGCCAGAGCCCAGCCCAAGGCCCACATCTGACCACATCTGACCTGCCCTGCTCATCCCACCTCCAGGTACTTCCGTTATGGCGCCCCTCCTGTCATCAACCCACTGGGCACCAGCTTCCCCGCCAACACCTCCGTGCAGCCCTCCTTCTTCATCAAGATGCTACAGAGCAACGCCTCCGTCAACATCTCCCACCCAGCACCAGGGGACTGGTTTGTGGTTGCCCACCTGCCTCCCTCATCCCAGAAGATTGAGGTGAAGGTGAGGAGGGCTGTCTCCAAGGATGGGGGGCCATGAGTTCACCTTCTCAGGGCAGAACTGCCCTAGGCTCTGCTGCCCAGCTCTGCTCCAGCCCTCTCCCCCCATGCCCGGGCTCCCTGCTCCAGCCCTGTCCCCCCCGCCCGGGCTCCCTGGTCCTGCCCCCCACAGGCCTGACTCTAGTCATAATCCCCCCATGCTGGCTTTCTCTTCTCCCCCAGGACTTTGTTCCCACCTGTGCCTACGTCTTCCAGCCTGACATGCTGGTTGTGCGGGTGGTCGAAGTCTCTGTCCTGGAGCCCGACGTGCCCCTTCCACAGAACCTCCTCTCCCACCCCAGCTACCTCAAGTGAGTGGGGCCTTGGGGGAGGCCCAGCCTCTGGGTTTGGTGGAATGGGTGGTACGGCTGTCCGAATCGTGCGGGTGAGAAAGCTGGGGCCTGGGTCTCAGGGTGGCACTGGGAAGTGGGGCCCAGCCCCCTTTGGCCACCACCCTGAGTGTCAATGATGGGGGTTGGTGGAGCCTAAGTGAGACCCCTTTGCCTGCAGGATCTTTGTCCCCAAGTACACCCAGGAGCTTCGGCTGGAGCTGCAGGGCTGTGTGTCCAACGGGAGCTTAGGGTGCCCCGTGCGCCTCACTGTGGGCTCGGCTACCCTGCCCAGCAACTTCCAGAAGGTGCTCACCTGCACTGGCCCCACCCAGGCCTGCCGCCTGCTGCTGCCTTCACCACCCTGGGACCGATGGTTGCAAGTGACGGCCAAGAGCCTGGCGGGGCCCCATGTGTCAGTGGCTTTCAGCGCCGTAGCTGCCCTCACAGGTGGGCTGCATGGGGAGGGCAGGGTGGGGGTAGCTCTGCTCCCTGCCCTTGACCCCCAGGCCTTCCTCCAGCTGAGCCCCTTGTCCTCCTGACAGCCTGCAGGGTATGGAATATGAATGTCCAGCCCCTTTTGCCAAGCAGCCTGAACCAGAGCTGCAACATCTCCACTGGTCTGATGTCCCCAAGCCCCAGCTACCAGGACCAGGGCAGGAACAGCAGACTGGACAATGGTCCCTTCTGCCTCATGAGCTACGCGGTCACACGCGAAGACGTGGATGTGGTGTCTGTGCGCTTCCGGCCCTTGGACAGGGTCTTGGTGCTGGTGCAGTCGGACACACCCTCGGTCATGCAGCTGTACCTCAACACAGGCATGGACAGTGGGGGCTCCCTCACCATCTCCCTGTGGGCCAACCAGGTACTTTGTCTGCAAGTACCTTGTGGCCCGGCTCAGCTCGGCTTGGGGCTCGAGGCTCAGATCAGCCTGGGCTGAGTGACGTTGCTCAGGCCTTCCCGCTCTGACTTTGGCACAGAGGCTGGGTCTAGGTGGCCTTTCAGGCGGCAAAGTGACCCCAGCAGGCATTGGGTCAGAACAGGGCTTCCATTTGCAGAATGCAAGGCCTGTTCTCTGGGGCAGCAGATCCCTGCCCACAGGCCCGGGGCTGTAGCTGAGGAAGTGGGGCTTTGGGGAGATCAGAGGCTGGATGTCCCCAGACCTGGAGGGGAAGGCTCCCAGGCAGGTCCTGGGCCAGTGGGAGCCACAGAGAATGGCACCGAGTACCACACTAAGTGGGAATGTAGGGCAGACGCTGGTCCTGCATCTCTGGGCAGCTGCGCTGGGCTGGGACTGATGCCACATGGCCTCTCCTTCCAGAGTTTGATTACCAAGAACTCCTGGGTAGTGGCCTGTGTGAATGCTGCCTCGCCCTTCCTCAGCTTCAACACTTCACTTAACTGCACCACAGGTATGGGCAGGCAGTGTCTGGCCAAGTGACCCCAGCCAGCTGCTCTGGCCACCCCTAACGGGCCTTCCTCTCCCCCGCAGCCTTCTTCCAGGGCTACCCCCTGTTTCTGAGCGCCTCGTCTCGGGAGGCCAACCTCATCATCCCTTACCCAGAGACAGACACCTGGTACCTCTCCCTGCAGCTCGTGTGCCCTGAGAGTCCTGAGTGAGTAAACTTCCGGGCTGGGCAGTGGGCGGGGGGTGGGCACCCAGGGCTGCTGGCTGGGGGCGGGTGGCTGGATCACTGCGTTCAGGACCATGGACGGGGCTGCCTGCTTCCTAGTTTGGGAGCAACCCACTTCCCACAAGGCACGCAGGGTCAGTTGTCTTCCCGGGAAGTTACGAAGGATTCCCCTTCTCTACCTAGCCACCCCTCCCGAGGCAGCCCTGGGAGCCAGGACACAGGGAGGGGGACGGGCCCAGGACACAGCCCTAGACAGACTGGGACTCAGGGCAGGGCAAGGGGGAAGGGGCATCTTGGCCTTGGCAGAGCTCACGGTTCCTGTCCTCCAGGGCTTGGGCCTGGGGCCTCAGTTCTGGGTTCACGTGTCCAAGAGCCTGCGGGAGCACTGGCGAGGGGCTGGCCAGCACGCCTCAGCAGCCAGTCTCCCTGTGCCCCTTCCTTGCAGGGAGTGTGTGGAGGCTGTGGTCTTCGTGGAAAGCGCCTTGTCCTTGGTGCCCTGCCTGCACGACTGTGGACCTTACGGCCAGTGTCTCCTGCTGCGCAGACACGGCTACCTGTATGCGGGCTGCAGCTGCAAGGCAGGTGAGGGCCGGGCCCGGAGGCCTCCGGACTCTCCTGCCCTTGGCTTCCCAGCCCTGTGCCTTCCTCTGGGACACATCGCAGCTCTGCCGAGGCTGAAGAGTGCCTGCAGAGCAAGGGCAGATGCCTCTCCTCGCTCACCATGCCTCCCAATTCCCCACGCAGCCCAGAGAGGCACCCCAGAGATGGCACTGCCTCCTGACCTTGGCCTACCACCCACTCCTGCCCACAGCTGCCCACGCCTGCCCCATACCCGCCTATACCTGCCCTCACCAGCCCACACCTGCTCCACACCTGCCTACATCTACCCACACCTGCCCACCCCTGCCCCATACCTGTCTACATCTGTCCCACACCTGCCTACACTTGCCTACGCCTGCCCCATACCTGTCTACACCTGCCCACACCTACCCTCACCTGTCCTCACCAGCCCACACATGCTCCACACCTGCCTACATCTAACCGCACCTATCCCACATCTGCCCACACCTGCCCGCACCTGCCCCATACCTGTCTACACTTGCCCACACCTACCCTCACCTGTCCACACCTGCCTACATCTACCCATGCCTGTCCCACACCAGCCTATACCTACCCACGTGAGCCCCACACCTGCCCACACCTGTCCCAGACCATCCCAGCGCCTGCTCCTGGTGAGGAAGGGGCTTCTCTGCAGGGCCCTGGGTGAGTAGTGAGCCCTGAGGTTCAGAAGTGCCCCCAACGAGGCTGGCCTGGGTTTCCCAGCCTCAGCCCCCTCGATGTCGCGTCGGCCCACAGGCTGGCGTGGGTGGAGCTGTACGGACAACAGCACTGCACAGACGGTGGCCCAGCAGAAGGCAGCCGCGCTCCTGCTCACCCTCAGCAACCTCCTGTTCCTGGCTCCCATCGCCGTCTCTGTGTACCGGTCCCTCCTGGTGGAGGCTGCCGTCTACGCCTACACCATGTTCTTCTCCACGGTAGGCCTGCCCCGCTCCCGTGGGAACTCGTGGGAGGTCTGGGCCTCCACTCACTGTCCTGCTCCGCAGTTCTACCACGCCTGCGACCAGCCAGGGGAGGCCGTGCTGTGCATCCTCAACTATGACACCCTGCAGTACTGCGACTTCCTGGGCTCCGGAGTGTCCATGTGGGTCACCATCCTCTGCATGGCGCGGCTAAAGGCAGCCCTAAAATATGTGAGTCACCTCCTGACACCCCCAGTCTGGGCTCTGGGGGAGCAGAGGCCCTTGCATGCAGCATGTCGAGGGAGAGACCAGAAAGAGGGTCTGGTTGCTGCCCTTAGAGACCTCCTGTCTCTCATAATGACCAGTCTCCTGCTGGAAGAGCTGCTGCCAGCTGGGAAGGGACTGTGCTGGTTGCTGGAGGATGCCAGGAAAGGAAGGTGGTGGGCAGGGTTAGGTGAGACTCCCCCATCCTGTCTCTCTCATGGGGCGGCAACCCTAGGCCGCACCTCCCCAGATGTGCTCCTAGCGTCCCTCGTGCCGAGGATGCTTTGGGGACTTTTCTGCCTCAGCGCGGCCTGGCCAATGGGGATGTGTGCCCTGGTGCCCCACTGGGCTAACTTTTTGCCTCAGAAATTCACCTGTGGACAGATGAGTGCGAGTAACAGGTACAGGCAGTGCAGAAGCTGGATGAGGGGCGCCTCCCTCCCAGCCGGCAGAGCAGGATGGAGTGTGCTGGCAGCTCCAAGGGGCGGGCAGAGGTGATGGGCGCAGTGAGGGACAGCAGGATGACTGGCGTGCCCAGGCCACCTCCTCCTGTTGGACCTCGTGCCGTCACGGACGACCCTGGCCCAGGGCTCCTGTGACCCTGCGGTCGTGCCTGTGTTTTGCCCAGGTGCTGTATCTCCTGGGCACGCTGGTCTTCGCCATGTCCCTGCAGCTGGACCGCAGGGGGGCCTGGAACACGATGGGGCCCTGCCTCTTTGCCTTTGTGGTCATGGTCACCATGTGGGTAAGGAGCTGGGCAGGCCAGTGCTCCTGCCCAGACCCTCGCCCCAGGGGTTGGGATAAGAGAGCGTGGGCTCCTCACGGACCCCCACTCTGGGAAGAGAGAGTCTGGCCCCTCGTTCTGGCCATGTTTCTGGGTGGGTCCCTGGGAGCTGTGGCTGCAGCACCCTGTGCCAACGCGTACATGGCGGTTCTCTCCAGGTGTACCGCTGCGGGCACCGGCGTCAGTGCTACCCCACCTCCTGGCAGCGTTGGGTGTTCTACCTCCTGCCTGGCATCTCCATGGCCACTGTGGCCCTCGCCATCTACACCTCCATGATGACCAGCGACAACTATTACTACACCCATAGCATCTGGCACATGCTGCTGGCAGGGAGCGCAGCGTTCCTGCTGCCACCTCGTGACAAGCACACCGAGCCCTGGGCCTGCTCCAAAAAGCTCACCTGCCACTATCAGATCTGCAAGAACCACCGGGAAGAGCTGTACACAGTGACGTGACATGGCCAGCTTGGGGACGCCTGCAGCTTTGATGATGACCTCTCTAGCCAGGGGCAGAACCAAGGGAGAGGGACCCTATCCAGATCAATTTCCACCTGAATAAAATTGACCTGCACACCTTTTTGATTCCTCCTCCCAAGGAGAGGACCACACCCTCAAACTCTCTTGTGCTGCGGCTGACTCGGCCCCTCTGCAGGTCCCAGCTGGTGTCTGCAGTGGCCTTTGGGGCCTAGGCTTGGCTGCCTGGAGACCACAGGGACTGTGCAGGGCAGGCTCTGTGTTCTGCTGGCCTGGGGATGGTTGGAGATGTGGAAAAAGGTTTCCCTATGGCCTTGTTCCTCTGAGAAGCTGCGACATGAGACCTGGCGGACCGGGGAGGCCTGAGCCCAGCTCCCATGGGCCCCTGCCCCTGAGGCTGTTGGCTGTGCCCTCCCTGCATCCCTGGCTCCCTGACACTGTGTGCCTCTGAATGCCAGTCTGCCTTGGGCATGGGAATACCCCCTGCTGACCCAGTTGCTGTGGGGAGGGTGACCATGCTCACCAGGGAACTAATGGGCACTGGGGGATGGATGAAGGGGCTAGCTCTCATGAGCGGCATACCAGAAGCTGGCCTCTGGCTGTCGTGCTCTGCCCCTCCCCTCCCTTTGGCTCTCAGATTTGGAGCTGCCGGCCTCTGAGAAGAGCTTCCTAGGGAGGGAGTTGCCAAGCCGCTCTGGGGGTGCTGGCACCACAGGGCGCGCCCTGCCCCAACTCTGTGTCCCCACACCTCTGGCTTCATGGGCCCCTGTCTGGGGAGCTTCCTCTTGAGTAGTTCCCAGGAGGAGATGTGATGTTGCCGCCCTGCAGGGGCCCACCCCGCGATGGGGAAAGAACCATCTCCCTCCTCTGTGGGAGAGGAGGGGGAGGGGTCCCAGCCCCCTAGGGGCGGTGCGCCGCGCATCCCCAAGGCGAGCGTGCGGGGGCTGCTGTCTGCGTGAGGGATGCGGGCGGGGTCAGGGCGGTCGCGGAGGCCCAGAGTCCGGGCACTAGGCAAACCCTTCCCACCCCGCCCCACGTGGCCCTGGGGCTTCCCTGCTGGGTCCCGTCCAGGTTGTCGCCTCCCTGGACACCTGCCCCGCCCCCAGCCTCCATGCGCTTCGCCACCCCAAGCATTCTCTAGGCTTGTAAAGGGGATACATTTGTATATGGTGTTTTTGGGGTAAAACTTTTTAAGACATGAAGACATATTTTTCTGTAGCTGTGATTTCGCTGTAATTGATGAATTTAATATTCTACGGTGATATTTCAAGGCAGACGGGTTTCCGCCCTCCTCGGGGAGAAGGTCGCCTCCCTCCGCAGGGCGGTGTCCAGATCCCCGAGCGCGGAGGGCGGGGCGGGGGGGGCGGGGCGAGGGCGGACGGACGGGCGTGGCAGCCAGTCGGCGGGGGGGCGGGGCCCGGGCACGCGGCGCGGCTTCCGGTTCCGGCGGGGCTCGGAGCTCGCCGAGGTAGGAGGCGCGCTCAGCTCTGGGGTCCCGGGCTTTGGTTTGGGGGTGGGGGCTGGGGTCGGGGCCGCGCGGAGGGATGGGGTCGAGGGCCGGGCCGCGGCGTGACGGCCCGCTGCCTCCAGGCCGCCGCGATGCCCCTGCACAAGGTCCCGGTCCGCCTGTGGAAGCAGCTGCGGCTGCGGGAGGGCCTCTGCGCGCGCCTGCCGCAGCACTACCTGCGCTCCCTGGAGGAGGCGCGCACGCCCGCCCCCGTGCACTACAGGCCGCACGGGGCCAAGTTCAAGATCAGCCCCAAGAACGGGCAGCGGGAGCGCGTGGAGGACGTGCCCGTTCCCATCCACTACCCCCCGGAGTCCCAGCTGGGGCTCTGGGGCGGCGAGGGCTGGATCCTGGGCCACAGATACGTCAACAACGACAAGGTCGGTGAGCGGGCGCGCATCACGGGGACTTCCCGGGCTTTGCTGCTCTGGGCTCTGTGCTGGCCTCCCGAGCTGCCTGGCGAGCATAACGGGCGCCGACCGGCCCTGGGGAGCTTAGAGTCTGGTGGAGACAGCTACATCCGAGGAGCGTGCAAAGGAGTGAAGCCACGGTGGGGTTGGGGGGAGGTTCAGCAAGTACAAAGGCTCTGGGGTGGCCGCCCAGATCAAATGTGAGGGTCTGCTGTCACCTGTCAGCTTGACTGGCCAGAGTTTGCCTGTTTGTCGTCACACTTGCAAGGCTGGCACTGCCACCTCCTTGTCACGCTTAGGAAGGCTAGAGATTCACCTGGCAGCATGGCTCCTGTCTGTCCCCAACACCCTGCCCCCTCCGGTGGGAGCCTGGAGGGGCTGCTGAGCCCTCTGGGGCAGCCTTGTGTCTGAGCCCCCCAGGCTGCCGTCTCCCTCTGCCTCTGGCCCCTTGGCCCCTGGTTTGAAATGTGATGCCCTGTAGACTGTGGCATTAGGATCGTGTGTTTGGTGTGTCTGGAACACACGTGGGCAGCATGGGCAAGGCCTGGGGTGCCACGCTAACTGGGGGGAGGCTGACCTCTAGGTGGACGCCAGCTCCATGACCTGAGTCCGGGCAGCTGCCCTGGGCCTCCCTCGGGTCTGTCTGGAGAAGCAGCAGCACTTGTGAAGCCTCTTCTGCTCCCTCAGCTCTCGAAGAGGGTAAAGAAGGTGTGGAAGCCACAGCTGTTCCAGCGTGAGCTCTACAGTGAGATCCTGGACACGAAGTTCACTGTGACCGTGACTATGCGGACCCTGGACCTCATTGATGAGGCCTACGGGTTTGACTTCTACATCCTCAAGGCAAGTGGCCGCCCACGGCAGGGCCTTGTGACCGGTTAGAGACTCACGGGAGGCCAGGGCAGCACCACGGTGGCAGTGGAGGGTCACCCGTAAATGGCTGTTGGGGCCGTGCCTGTCTCCGGGCAGCCCCCGTGGGGACTTTCTGCTCCCAGGAGAGTCGGTCACTGTGGGCAGCCGTCTCGCCCTCGGGCCCGAGTGAGCCCTGCCGCGTCCCTCCCTGCTTCTGACTCTCCTCTATTCTGGTCTGAGTGCTGGGGCTGCCCTGCTGGCCTGACGTGCTCTGCTGGGCGGGCGGCCTGCTGGCAGCCCCTAGCCCCACACGCAGCCTCTCGCTAGACCCCGAAGGAGGACTTGTGCTCCAAGTTCGGGATGGACCTGAAGCGAGGGATGCTGCTGCGGCTTGCCCGACGGGACCCCCAGCTGCACCCGGACGACCCTGAGAGGAGGGCGGCCATCTACAACAAGTACAAGGTGAGGGCCGGGGCTTGTACCTCCTGCTCCTGTGGGCCCACCCGCTGGCTTCCCCGGCCTCACCGCTCGCCCTGTCTCTCCCGCCCAGGAGTTCGTCATCCCGGAGGCAGAGGCTGAGTGGGTTGGCCTGACGCTGGAGGAAGCTGTGGAGAAGCAGAGGCTTCTGGAAGAGAAGGTGAGCGTGTGTGAGCGCCAGCTGCCCTGTGCTCTTGGGTGGGGAAGTGTGCTGCCCCGGGAGCCTGGGTGAGGGGCCACTGCCCCAGGTGGGCTTGGGGAGGAGCCCCCCCATAGCAGCCCGGCTGTAGCCACAGCCCTGTGGGGTCTGCACAGCTTGTTCCCTCTCCTCGAGGTCCTGACCCTCTCCTGCCTCCTTTGGCCAGCTTCATAGATTTTTAGACGAAAGACTTGGTGACAGGAATGGATTCTTGGCACCGGCGTTTTCCTTGGCCACCTGGTATCCCACAGGATCTTCCCGGTATTGAGTTGAGGCCTTTTTGGGTCTGGCCCTAGAAGGGTCTGGAGCCTGTGTTATCTGCGACCACAGGCCCCTAGGAGGGAAGTAGGGGCAGGCCCCTGATCCCTGTGTCCCCAAGGGAAGGTCGTCTCTGTTTCACGACGGGGCGCTGCTCTCGGGCCTGGGGGCTGGGGCGGCGAGTAGCCCTGCTTGACCCTGCGGCCAAGCCTGAGCGGCTCAGTCCTCTCCATGTTTGGCCCACAGCAGCTGGACTCCCGCCCACCCCAGAATGCCTCACTGTGATCCATCTCTCCCCAGGACCCGGTCCCTCTGTTCAAGGTCTACGTGGAGTCACTGATCAAGCAGCTTCAGCAGGAGGCACTGTCTGAGCCGGCAGTGGTGGGAAGAGACCAGCGAGAAGTGACCACGTAGTGCGCTGGGCCTGACAGCCAGGCTCAGCCCCAACCCCGTGCCCTGTAGCACCGTGGACACAGACCCTGTGGTGGTGGCGAGGGCCATTTGTGGGTGAACCTGTGCTTGTGTGTGCCAGCCATGCAGCTCCTGGAGTAGAGTGGGCTTTGTGAGGCCCTTTGGGGCCTCTTGTCTCAGGATCCTTAGAGCCCTGGGGCCTCTGTGCTGCCCCGCGGTCCCCCCTCCGTCCTGCAGCGGAGGCCCGGCCGAGGCAGGGTCACACACTTGGGGGGAAGCTTGAGTAAAGTCTGAGCCGGGCCGTGTGTGTGCTGCGTTGCTTGGAGGACTGAGCTCTCCCACGTAGTCCTTGACTGCATCACCCTCTGCCCCAGACACTGTGGCCGCAGCTGAGATGGGTGGCGGTCCCCAGCTGAATGCTGACCGAGGTTTGTTTTGGTGATTTTCTTTCCTCTGGGAGAGAGTCAAGTGTAGTTGAAGGCATCCTGCGATAGAGCCCCCCTCCCATTGCACATCCTTGCATGTTCTGCAACATTCTGCAGGGCAGAGGCAGGGAGGCTGTGGCCTGGCTCTGGGAGTGACCGGGAGGTGTCCGTGCTCGTGTGCCCTTCAGGGGTGGGAGCACCCCCAGCAGCTCTGGGCAGCCGTGGCAGCATCTTGCGGGGAAGGCCTTGAGTCAGGAGCCTCTATCAGCACCACCCTGTCACTGTCATGCCACGCGGACCTGCAGGCGTTCAACCTGGGTGCCCTGGTGGGCATGTGGGTCCTGGTAGGATACTGGGCAAGGCACCCTGAGGCCTTTTCTGCTCTGAGATCTAGGGGTGCTTTTGCCACTTCCCTGGCTCTTACATGGAAGTCTTGAGCACTGAGACCCAACTGGATCTCTGGGAGGACAGGGAGGGGTCTGCCTGCTCTGGTCCTGGCAGTTGACTGAGGGGTACTGGGCTCCTATCAGGGGCGCTATGGGAGTGACGATGTCTGGACGGTTCTCAGGGAGGCAGAGGCCAGAGGGAGCTGCAGCCAGGCAGTGGGCACGGCTGGGGCCAGAGGTCCCGGGGCTCCTAAGGAGGTCATTGAGGGGTGGGGCCTGCCTTGCCTGGGGGTAGTACCCAGGGGTCTCTGTCCCCAGCTCCTCCAGGGGTGCCTGTGGACCCCGCGTGTGCTGAAGCTTCCTGCACACGAGTGTTTTCTCATGTAATCCCTGCCTGGTGAACAGTTTTTAATTCTTAAAAAATTTTACCAAAAGCTGACAACACCCAGCTCTGCTCTGGTGGGCTGGCAAGTCCTAGCCACTTGTCCGAACGACAGCCTCTGGCTCCAGCCAGATCCGCGATGCTCTGGAGGGACCAGCCCTCCCTATGTTCACGTCCACATCATGCTTTTCATGTTAGCCCTGAACTGAGTCACACTCATGCCTCCGCAGCCCCTCAGCCTGTCACTTGGGACCCTGAGATGTGTACCCAGGACATGCCCCGTTCATGGACCTTGGGCCTCAGTTACCCTTGCTCACCTGCTCTCCCGGCCCCAACTGAGATCACGGGTTGAGGGGCTCCTGTGTCAGAATCCTCGGGCTCCCAGGGACCTGGGGCTGGCACAGGGTGAGTAGCTGGAGCAGGGAGGGGACTGGGCCTCCTGTGGGCCATGGTGGGAAGGGGGTAGACCCACGCCTCAGTCTGCCCATCAGCACTGGTGGGATGAGCGAGTGTCGGTCTTGCCCTGCCCTGACTCAGGCTGCCGCTCTGCTCCCCCAAGGGCCCCTGGGTTACCACCAGGATGGCCCAGTGCTGCTGGCTGGTAGGGGGAGCTTGGCGTGGCCTCAGCCTATCACTCACCTCCCCGAAACCTGAGGCTGGCTGAGGTTGGGGTCTGAGTGTGGCCTTGGCCCTGAATCTCCAAAATGTGAGCCTTTTTCTGGTTGGAGGCAGCATCAATTTCATCAAGTTCTCACGAATATCTTTGACTCAGGAAAGGTTAAGAAGCCCTCAGTGAGGGACACTTGCCCCCCGCCCCATGTAAAGCAATAACCCCTGTCTGGGACAGGCCCTGGCAGGCCGGTCTGCTGTGCTGTTCCACCGCCCAGAGTCGGGGCAGGGAGGGGGACATGGCTGCACTTGCCCACGTGGCACACAGAACCAGGAGCTGAGCTGTGGGGGCCCATCTGGTGAGTGTCCCCCTCCAGGCGCTGAGCTGCCTTCCTTGTCTCTCCCCCGTCAACCACAGCTCCACCAGTCCTTGGTTGCCCTGTCTGTCTTGCCGGGAACCCCCAGTTCTGCCCTCGCTGAGGCCCTGCAGCCCCTCGGCCCCTGGATTGGTCTGGGAGGGTTTGCGTTGACCGAGGTCAAACCTGCAGAAGCCAGAGCTGCTCTGCCCTGGCCCATGGCGGGCAAGCGGGCATGCCCCTGTCCCCGCACCAGCTCGGTCCAACCCTCCCCAGCTGTTCAGGACCCTTCAGGGGCAAGCCCCCTTCCTCCACCATGTGTCCCACGTGTTTTCATGACAACAGAGCTCAACCAGTCAGCTTCAGTGTCGGCCATGGCTGGGCCATGGACGCGAGGGTGGACCATTGCTGTGGCTGTGGACTGGAGAGGGGTCCTTGACAAGAAAGCGGCCATCAACACATGGTGTCCTGAGGCCCTGTTGTGTCCGCTCTGTCATTCAGATGTCCTTGAGTCCCAGGAAGGGCGAGAGGATGGACTCTGTCTAGAGATGGGTGACCAAGGCCAGGAAGGGTGGGCCCGGGCCGGGGCTCCGTGCCTGCCCCCTCCTCCTGAGGGTCTTGCCTGAGTCTCACTCACCTGTGCATTGGCTTCAGGGCGGCAGGTGTGGAGAGAGCAGGCCGGTCCTGGGCCCCGTCAGGGTCTTGGGCGCTGTGAAGCCCACCCACCCGTGCTGTTTGCCCTTCCCCGGGCCTGCGCTTGGACTCCACCTCCACCTTCACCGTCCACTGCGCACCCTTAAACCTTCTGCTGGCTGTGGGCTCCCTCCCACCCCTCCCAGCCCCGCCCATCTGGCACCCTCTGCTACAGCTCACTGGAGCCCTTTCTGAGCCAACAAGCCCCAGAATGGGGCTCCAGCCCCTGGACCCTTCTCCACTACCCGCAGCTGGTTCTGGCTTCTGTCTCCACACACACCTTGCCCCTGGGCGAGACCAACTGGGGCTCGGTCCTGTGATGAGTTGGCTGGGGGTGGGGCTGGGCAGTGTAAGACCAAGTCCAGGGGGCTGGCTGGGGGCCCTGAGCCCGTCCCGTTGGATGTGCAACCCCTGTGGACCTGTGTTCCAGGCTCCCTCTGGCTCCTGGGTCCCTCTGGCCTCAGCAGTAGCCTCGCCAGCAGTCTCTGGGCCCCCAGGGGCCTGCCTCAGCCTTGGCCTCCTCCCCGGGGCTTGAGGCTCGAGGCTTGCCTTCTGGCAGCCCCGCTGCTCCGCATTTGATCTCTTTAGCAGGTGGGCTGGGCCTGGGCCAGGAAGTGGGACGTGGCCTCCCCCAGCTCACGGGGGCCTTGACCAGGTGGTGCTGATCCCAGAAGCATTTGGACAGGCCAGGAGCCTTCGCAGAAATGGAGGAAGGGTGGCCTGGGGCACTCACTGCCCTGCAACACCCTGGATGGTCAGTTCTTGAAGTGAGGCTGCGTTGTGGCCTTGCTCAGAAGCCCTGGTCTTGAGACATCTGGGAAGGCCTCACTGAGGGGCCGGTGCTGACAGTCTGGGAGCGCAGGCCAAGAGAAGAGCAGGTGCAAGTCACAGGTGTGTGGCAGTTTGCACAGGGTTGGAGAGCGCTTAGCGTGGTGAAGTCCCAGAGTCCTGCCAGGTGGGGACGCAAGGTCTGGGGCAGTGGAGCCATGCTGGGGCCTTTGAAGAGTCTTGGGAGGGCACTGTGTGAGCGAGTCCATGAGTTCAACAGGCTAATGAGGGTGCGGAGGAGGGCTTGGCAGGCAGGGGTCTGAAGTGGATTGAGACTCTTGTGGTCTGAAGTGGATGGAGAGCTTGGCTCTGCCCCCTGCGGCTGGGGAGTGCCCTGCTCTTCCTCCCCTTGCCCTCGTCCATTATTTTGTCACTAGACTGAGCCTGGCCTCCAGCCCCTAGGGCAAGCCTGACCTGAAGTCCTTCTCTTAGCAGAGGCTACAAGGACACTGTTCCTGCCTCTACCAGAGGGTCAGGCAGGGCATGGAGTGGCCTGGGACACGTCCCAGGGACAGGGACTTCTCACATTGGACATGCGTGAAACACACACATGAAAACACTCAACAGTGGATGCAGGAGCGGTCACTGTCTGGCCACACCTGACCCAACCCTCTGAGGGGATCCCGGCATGGGCCCACTGGCAGCGCCGCCTGCTCCCTCGGCAGTCAGGAGTGGCTCGGGGGTGGCGGTGTCTAAAGGGGCTGGTTGCCATGGCTACCATAGGGTTCCGAGGCCGTCATCTGGTCCCTGCCTCAGCCAATCGGCGGTGGGAGCCCGAGCTGCAGCCTGGAGTCACGCTTCTTCCTCCCAGCCACACAGTGGCCAAGAGCAGGGACCCGCTTCCTGGAGTGGCTGAAAGTGCTCAGACGGACGGCCAAGCCCATCATGGCGGACCGAGGGATGGCGGGGCGCGAGCAGGCACACGGAGCCAGGCAGGTGAGGTAAGCCGAGGGGGTGGATGGACAGACGGACGGACAGGTGGACAGGTGGACGTGCCCTCTGCTGCCCATTGTTCTCGTGGCCGAGGCGCTGCCCTCAGCCCACCCCGCCCTGCGCGCCCTCCCTCGCACGCACACGCACACGCACACACCCACACCCGGACCCCCACCCTGGGACCCTCTCCCCAAATGTCCCAGGGAAGGGTCATGGGAGAGACAAAGGAAGCAGCACGAGGCAGAACGAACCCCACCGCGCCGCGTCCCGAAGCTGGCGCTCGCAGCTCACGTCAGATTTCACATGGAGGCGGCATCAAAGACCCCCAACTGGCCGGGCCCTCGGCAGGACGGCCACCGACCCTTCTCCCGGCCACCGCTCCCAGGGCTAGGCGACAGGCCACGTCAACTCAGTGCGGTTTAAGGAGCATTTTTTCGAGAAGAGAAAAAAGAAGCGAAAAAAAGGGAAAAAATGTCCACCTATGACGGGAGCAGCCAGCCCAAGATGGATCAGAAGCGCCAAATCCCATTACTCGGGACTTCAGAGGACAGGCCTGGAAAAGCAGCTGCGATTACGAGCTTGCAAATGGAGGGTCCTTTGGAGATCAAAGAGTGACACGTTTGTGTGTGTGTGTGAGTGCACGCGTGTGTGCAGGAACGCGCACTGTGGGGCGACGGCAGTGGGGCTGTGCGCCGCGGCGTGGTGGAGCCTGCCATGTCACCTGCCCACCACGGCCACCGCCACCCTCCATGTTGCTTGTGTCCTTGCTGCTGTGTGCAATGTGTGGATGCGCCGAGGGGGCCGGTCTGGGTGCCGGTGAGGCCCGGGCCCCACCACCCACACCTGGCCTCAGGCAGTGGGCCCTCTAGGAGGTGGTCCTGGCTGGGCCTCGTCTGCCCACCTGGGCCTCCACCTTCTCCTGGAGTCGGTCCCGTGCCAAGTTTGGCCCAGATGGGCCTGGCAGGAGCTGAGGGGGCAGGCCCGGCTGCGGGCAGAGCCGGCGTGAGGACAGCCGGTGGCTGCCTGTAACCACCCCTTCTGCTGTCCTGCCCGCAGAGGCCGAGAGCTCCCAGATGGCCTGGCGAGCGTGTCCTGGAGGTTCAAAGCCTCCGTCAGCGGGATTGTTAGGTTATTAGGTAAACTCTGAGAAGCAAATCTTTTAATCCACTGTGGCTAATCCAGTGCACTTTTGTGTGCCACGCAGACCCTGCAGCAACAAAGGGCCCAGGGACCCCGGCATACATAATCACACACTCAGAACTTGGCCCCGGTGGCCGCAGGGCTCCTAGGCAGCCAAGAGAGACATCGTGGGGCGACAGAGTGGAGGGCGGGTGGGGCCGAGCTGGAGGGCGTGGGCTGTGGGCGGGGGCAGCTGGCCCGCCTCCCGTTGTGAAGCCCCCCCGAGCTGCAGTGAAGGGGTAGCCCCTGGTCCCCGTGACCGTGCAGGCCTGCGGGGGCTGAACGAGGTGCGTCCTGGCCGGTGGTAGGAGAAACATGAGCTCCCAGCCCCAGGAGAGGCCTTCGGGGATGGAGTGGTCAGATGGGGAAGGGCATTCCTGGTGAGGGAACAGCAAGGACAAAGCAAAAGTCCGCCTGGCGTGAGGGTCAGTGCAGCAGGAGGGCAGGCATGCCTGAGTCCAGGGGGGAGGTGGTCTGAGCCTACCCAGAGGGTGGGCTTCTGCTGCTGCTTCCAGAGGCCAGAGGCCCCCCCTCAGGCACACGACCCCTCCTCTCAGACACTACTGTTCCTGGGGTCCGGGGAGGCCAGCAGGCCCTTCCCTCTGCTCATGAGGGGTCTGAGACACTTGACAGGGCCACAGCCAGCATGGGCTCCAGCCTGCACCCTAGGCCATTCTCGGAGGGTCACTCACGGGCCTCTGAGCCCAGCAGGGTCGGGTCAGCACCCTCACTCTGCTGGGGAGGGTACTCTGGTGTACCCAGGGCCACCAGCTGGCCAGAGACACAGTAGACGCTCAAGTCTCTACGGAGGCGAAGGCTGGGCAGCGCTGGCCACACCCCCAGGTCCCTGAGGCTCCCAAGTTGGCGAGGGGCTGGGTTGGGGGTGGGTGGGCTGCTCTCCCCTCCTCCTTCCTAGGCCCGCCGGTGGGGGCCATCTGGGACCTCAAACCCTCAATGCCACCCCTTTCGCCCTGACCCTACTCAACCATCTCCTGGAACCCTGCACAAATCCCTGGGGTCAGAATCCTCCAGAAAGGCAGTGTGGGAAGGTGTCCCTGCTGTGCCCCTCAGCCTGGGTGACAGGACCCCCGTCAGGACATGAGGTGAGACCCGAGTTGGGCTGTGGAGGGCACCCTGGGATGGAGTGTACTGCCCTGGGGGCCACATCTGCCGCCATGCCGCTGTTGTCCTGTCTGCCCGGGGTGGGACCCTCGACTCACGGGGGCCACTGGGGCTGTGGGGGCTGTGTCAGGTCTGCTGGGTGAGTTGTCCATGCAGGGGACACAGGATGAGCATGGCACTGGCCAGCTGGGCTGGGACCCTGCACTGAGAGTGAGTGGGAACCAGCACAATACACAGTGACCACACTGGCCTTTTGTGAGAGGATGCCAAGTACCCATGGTGGGGGGACCTCCTCCCCTGTGAAAGGGGAGAGCATGGAAGGTGTGGCAAGCCCTGAAAGCAGCTGACAATGACTCTTAGGAGCAGGGATTCAGACCAGGACGACATACAGCTGCAGGATAGAAGCTGACAGTCACGCCAGGTGTCATGCACTGAGCGGTGGGCACTGGGCTGACACTGGAGCTGGCATGTTTGAGGCAAAGCCCTGGTCTCATCCCCCTACCTTCCCAGATTGGCCATGAGAACCCTGTCACGCCTAGGGCATCTGCTTGAGGCAGCTTCAGCCGAAGGGCTGGCCAGAGAACTCCAGATAGCAAGAGGGATGCAAGATGCCAGCCTGGACGACACACGTGCCCCAGGTGTGAAAGGCAAGAGGAGCCGAACACAGGAGGAAAGAGGCAGGGGGACCTGCCTGAGGCAGAGTCAGGACCCAGGTAGCCCCAGCCCAGGGTGCCCACGGGGAGCCGGGCTGGCCCAGGAAGCTCAAGGTGGCACCGTCTTGCTAGTCCTGGGCCCGACTTGGGGCGACTGCAACAGTTTCGGGACAGGGCCCGCCACCCTGCCCCACACTGCCCAACTAGTCAGTTCTGTCGACCCCAGGCCTCACCCCCTGCACCCCCCCCCCCCCCCCCGACTCGCTCCAGCAGATTAATTTATACTGACGTGGAGGTAGAGACTGTGCCTGCTGCAGAGCTTTGGGGTTTCCCTGTGATTGGAAAGGCAACATTGTTGCAGCACTTCCCCCTGAAGGCACAAAGGAGAGAAGGGAGCCTGACCCTACTTTCCAGCAACAACTGCTGTCAATGCTCCAGGACAGTTCTTTAGTCTTCTTGACTCTGTGCCCACATTTCCTGTGTTCACGAAAGTGGGCACCGTTCATGCACCGTCTCCTAATCTTCTTGGTGATACATCTCTCCACCTAAGTGTGGTGTCACCACATCCTCTTTTGGGCCTGCGATGGGGGCAGAAACAACACCCGGCCCTCCCCCGAGCTCAGAACGGATGGAAAAAGGACACTGAGGGACCAGAAGGAGCTCAGGGGGCTGGGCTGATGGCTAGGAAGGTGGCTGGCCAGTGTGGCTGGGGCTGCGCCTCGGAAGGGAAGTCCACTCCTGTGGTTGGAATTGGACGAGCCGGGCCTCACCTGCCTGCCCACCCCACCTCCAGAAGCCCTGTCCTCCCCTCCCAGGGAGACGATGGGGATCTGCCAGTGTCGCATCTCTGCAGCTGCCCCTCTGGGGCTGGTGTTCACCGTCGCGCATCGGGCCCAGCATGCCCCCTCACTGCATCCTCGGCGATTTCTACGCATCGCTTTTCAGAGCTGGTCTCCTCAGCCAGGAGGATGAACGCGTGTGAGGCTTCAAAGCTGACTTTATTTTAAAGTATTCCTTTTTTTGTCTAAGTTGAAGAAAATAATTTCATTTCTGCTCTTAAGTTTTTCGCTTAGTTCCTGTAAAGCCTGCACATATGTCGTCAACAGTTAATCAGATTGAAGCCTCAGTGGCCAACTCTGGCTCCAGCGAAGGGGAGTTGCATTTTAAAGGACCTTAAAAGAAAGGAGGCTGCTCCATCTCGGAACTCGCCTGTTTGGACTCCCTCGGCTCTGCCTCTGGTCTCAGCTCTGGGAGGCTGACGCAGTCCCCACCAGGTCACCCCTGCTTCATCACAGGCCTGCAGTGCTGCCCTTCCCGCCTCCCTCTCTTCAGAGGCTTCCCTGAGCTCCCTCATCCGGCCCACCCCTCCCCCTGCTCGGACAGCGTCGCCTCCATGCCCACGGCCGTACCCACCGGGGCAGGGCTGCCGCAGTGCCTCCAGGCTTTCTGATTCCCTTCCTGTCCCTGCAGGGCGGGGGCCCTGAAGAGCTGGAAGCCCAAGGGCCCTGTTCTGGCCCCAGGGCCTGGGGGCACCTGCCGCCATGGGCCAGGAGGAGGATGGACATGGACGCAACCCTGGGACGCAGCAGCAGCTCTGCAGAACCAAGGCAAGCATTGGGGGCCCGTGTCTGGGAGTGGGGAGGCAGCTTGAGGGCCAATGTCCAGGAGGTCCTGCTGTCTGTCCAGCCCACCCAGGACTCCACACTCCACAGAGACCACACTGTGCCATGAGGGCCAACACTCTGCCTCCTCTGAGGCTCTGAGGCTTAACAAGTTGGGGGAGGAGCTGCGAGGGCGTCCCCCATGCCCAGCACTGCAAGGCCTGGGGCCATTCTAGCCGGATGTGGGCGAGAGTGACACTGCTGCCAGGACCCCAGTGGGGTCAGTGTGGGTTCAGCAGTGCAGCTCCTGTGATGTGCTGTCCTAACCCATGGCCCCCGCCCCTGCCCAGCTGGCCCTGAGGCATGATGATGACCCTAGGAGGGGGCCTGGGCCCTTGGCAGGCTGGGGATGCTTCCCTGGTCCTCATTCCTCACTGCTCCTCTTTCCTACAAAACCCTGGGCAGTGGATGGTATGTCGAGTCCTCGGAGAGGCAGGATGCCAGTGGCTGGGGGCTGGGATGCCTCTGTACCCACTCCCCCCAGGCAAGCACCACCAATGTGCAGCTGGGTGG
Source organism: Equus asinus (assembly GCF_041296235.1). Taxonomy (NCBI): domain Eukaryota; kingdom Metazoa; phylum Chordata; class Mammalia; order Perissodactyla; family Equidae; genus Equus; species Equus asinus. Next base: position 49,535,120 of record NC_091803.1, read on the forward strand.
GAGGTTGGCTGGTGGCTCAAGGAGCACTGAGCCAGGACTTCTGTCCTTGCTTGGGAGCTGTGAAGGATGAGAGTGGGCAGGGAGGGTGAGCAGTGTCCAGGAGAAGATGCGGTGGCATTAGAGGTGACCTGGGGGATTCGGGGGGGCAGGGTAGTGGAAGGATGAAGGTGGGCAAGTGACCAGATACACCCAGGGAGGGTGGTGTGGAGGAGATGTCAGGGAGGGGCCCTGACGGGCTATGGGAACCAGAGAGCAGATCAGATGGGGGCTGTTGGGGAAGGTGTGGGATGGACGAGGCGCTGGGGAGCCCTGGGCTAGGAGGTGAGGTCTCTCTGTGGCCTGAGCTGTACCCTCCTCGTCTATAGAATGGGGGTATAGCCCTTCCCTGGAGGCTCCTGGTAGCATTTCTTGAGGTGCCAGGCCTGGCATGGCTCTGCAGAGGACAGGGTCCTGGGTGGTGGCAGAAGTGATTCCTTAGGGGCAATAATCAATTCCTGGTGCTCACATCCATCCCTTGGGGAGGAGTTGGTGGTGGGTGGGAAACATGGAGTCGGCCACCTGGGCTTGTGCATAGGACAAGGGCTGCTATGGTGACAGTGGGGGGTGTGGGGAGTGCAGGGGATGGGGAGGGCAGTGGGTGCAGGGATCAGCACATCCAGAAGCCCTTGCTCTCAGGCTGGCCTGGGCGAGTGGGACCCACAGCCTGTGGTGGGAAGGGGAGCCCTGTCCAGAACCTGGATGGTGCCTGGGAGAAATCGAGGCAGATGGGCCCAGCTGGGGTGAGGCCTCAGCCAGTCTCAGCCACAGCTCTTTGGCAGTGGGGTTACTGCCTAAGTGACAGCCAGCATTTATGGGATGTCTCCTGCCCACTGTGTGCCTTGGCCCTCTCTGAGTCCAGACTGCCTGGGGACTCAGGGAGTGCAGAGCCCTGGCCCATCTTCTCAGGGTCCTGGCCAGCTAGGGGGCAGCCGGCATGGAGAAGGTGGAGACTGGGGCTGGTGGTCACCAGGGGCTCAGGTACCGGTCAGCCTGGCTCTGCCCTCCAACCACCCAACTCCTGGACACTTGCTTCCTTCAGTCCGCGGGCAGTTGGTGGCCGCCCTCCTGCAAAGGTCCTCCTGTCCAGGGCTGGCGGGCAGGGAGCCCCGAGGTCTCCAGTCCGTCTGGCTACCACGTCCGCCCGGGCACCAGCTGCTCGCCCCGAGCGGGTGGGAGGCCGGCTGGGCGCGGGCCGACCTTGGGAGGTGGACACCGGTGTGGGCGGCAGAAATGGGCTGCCTCCTAGCGTGTGCCCACATGAGGGGCACCGGGCTAGTTGGGTGCCAGGCCGGTCCTCTCGGTGGCCGGGGTCCTTCAGGGAACCTCGCGGGGGCGTCTCCCCACGCCGCGTTCCTGGACGCCATAGCCCAGGTGGACGAGCGTAGCGTCCCGCCGCCCGTCCAGAGTCCCTTCGACGGCATCCTCGCCGCGCGGCGCGACCACGGCCCCGCCCCACGTCAGTGCATCTCGTCTCGCCCGCTCGCTCCGCCCGCCTCGCGCCGCAGGCCCGCCGGGACGCTCTGGCCCCGCCTCCGCGCTCTGGCCCCGCCCCCCTCCTCAGGCTCCGCCCTCCCCGGCGCTCCGGCTCCGCTCCCGCTCTCGGCCCCGTCCACACGCTTGGCCCCGCCTCCGCGGCAGAGGCTCCGCCCACACGTTCCCCGCCTTGTTTCCGCAGTCTGGTTCGGTCTCGCGTTCTCGGCGCCGCCCCACGTCCCGGCCCCGCCCCGCGCTTTCGGCCCCGCCCCACAGTCTCAGTTCCGCCCCACGTCCCGGCCCCGCCCCCACGCTTTCGGCCCCGCCCCCGCTCTCCGCCACGCCCCACGCCCTTGGCGCGCCCCACGTTCCGGCCCCGCCCCACGCTTGCGGCCCCGCCCCGCGCCCGGCCCCGCCCCCGCACTTCCGGGCGGCGCCGGCGGGGGCGCTCCGGCCTGGGCTTGTGCGTCGGGTCCGGCTCCCCGCTCGGGGAAGCGATCGCGGCTGCTGCCGCCGCCGCAGGACCGGCCGGAGTCGGGCCGGACCGCGTCCCCAGGACCAGGCCAGGGAGAGCGGCGGCCGGCCTCGGCGGCGCCCCGCGGCCTGCCCCGCGCCCGCCTCCGGGCCGCCGCGCCGCCGCCGCGATGGGGGCCGCCCCGGGCCGCGCCCCCGCCCCGTCCCGCCCGCCGCGCCGCCGCTGAGCGCATGGGCCGCGCCGCGCCGCGCCGCTCCGGGAGCCGGGCCCGGGGCCCCGCCGCCGCGCGCGGGTGAGTGCGGGCGGGCGCGCGTTCCCGAGGGCGCGGGCCTGTGCGGCCCCATTGTAGGCCGCGTAGGCCGGGCGGGCGGGACCCGGAAGAGGGGCTCGGGGGGTGCGGGCCGGGAGGGGGTGCGGGCTTCGAGGGTGTGCGGGGAGGCTGTGCGGACCGGGCCGGGCGTGGGGAGGGTGTGCGGGCTCCGAGGCTGTGCGGGGAGGCTGTGCGGGCCGGGAGGGTGAGGGGAGTCTGTGCAGGCTCCGAGGGTGTGCGGGGAGGCTGTGCGGGGCCGGGAGGGTGAGGGGAGGGTGTGCGGGCCAGGGCGGTCGAGGGGAGGGTTTGCAGGCTCCAAGGCTGTGCGGGGGAGGCGAGGGGAACCTGTGCGGCCCGGGAGTGTGCGAGGGGAGGGTGCAAGAGCAGGCATGCCGGAGTGCCCAGGCTGTGCGTGTGGGGTCCAAGGCGGTGGGGGCAGGTGTGTCAGAGGAGGCATGCTAGCGGGGGATGGAGAGTGCAAGGACTCTTGACACTGGCCTGTGTGAACGGGGAAGACTGCGGGGCTTGGTTCAGAAAGTGCAGACTCTTGGTCTAGGGGAGTGGAAGGGTGTAAGGAAGACCCAGGTTTCTGAGCAGGGGTGGGGGGTGATCCTGGAGGAGCCTGGAGTTGGAAGTTGGTGTGTTTGATTGGATGGTGCCAGGTGTGCTGTGCTCCTCCTGCTTGGGGCATGTTTTGGGATGTGGGTGGGGTGCAGAGTAGCTGCTGGGGCCAGACATTGTGGCAGGGATCCTGGAGAGAGGCAGTGCGGTGGAGCGTCCCTTCCCCCTCCCCAGCAAAGAGTGGGAGTGAGTGAGTCTGAAACCCAAGGAGGGCACTCCCTCTGAGGGCAGAGGTGCCCCGGGCTGGATCCAGCTGTGGGTGGCTTGTCCGAGTGGCTGTGCTCTCTCAGACTGACGCCTTGCCCCCAGAACTCTCTCTCGGGCGTGGACCTTAGATTCTACCCCCACCGCGTATTTTGGAATTCAGACCCCACGGAACTAGAGCTGCACAGCCAGGGCAGTGAAACTTTTAGCTGGGCACTGAGGACAGTAGAGAATGATATGTCAGTTCTCTGGGGATTTTCCTCAGTCCATCTCTAAGGGAATTTATAGAGTTCTTATGGTGCATCTTGACTACTCCTTTTTGCTTGTGTTTATGTTCTTTGTTCTTTAGGAAGAATCTCAGGGGTATTTAGACCCACAGGCTCTGTTTTGGAGAACACATACACTCTAAACTTGACCTCCCAAGATGATCGGCAATATCTGGGTTTCAGTTTTAAGAACTATTCAGGGACAAGGATGGGAGAGCATGCAAAACACAATGTTTCTGTTTGATTTTTGGCAGGTGTTGATGTTTCTTGGATTTCTAGTTTCAGAAAAGCTAAGTGGACCTTTTTGGGTTATATTAGTCATTGAGAACTTACGTGCTGGGGGAATGGATTACATGTAAAACAGCAGACCTGACCCTTCAAGAGTTTAATTAGTGGACGGTTTGGAAAATGTCAGAGTCATTCTCTGTTACTTCCATACTCCACATAAATCAAAAGTCTGAAAGTTGTATTTAAGTAAAATAAATAAATACATGCACATCCATAGCATCGAGCTGGCTGCCGTGGTACCCAGGAGGGATGCCTTGGTGACTAGATGGGATTTTAAATGCGGTATCAGAGTTGTAGATTCCTTTTATGGAAGCCCTTTATTGATGGTGGTTACTGGCTGTTGGCCAGATTCAGTGCTTGTGGGCATTTGACTCTAGCCTGAGTTAGTGTGACTGCATTCTGCGTGGTCTGCACGTGTGCGTCCACTAACTGCTCGGTGTGCCTCTCTGTGGGGACCCAGAGACTGCGGGAACTGGAGCACATCTCAGTGCTGTCCGTAACTTGGAGAGGTGCCCATGTGCTTCCAGGGACAGGAAAGGTCTTCTGTCAGTTGACAGCCAAAAATAGATGTGAATGGTAAGGAATGCTTCTTTTGGGCAATGAAAAATAGTTTAAAATGATTAGAGGGACTTGTTCACACATGAATTAAAATGGTAGCCTTTTAAGACAGCCATGGTTTTGTAATCAAGGGCTAGGTCATGAATTTGCTGCTGTCTATAGCACGATAGTTCAGCATCTGTAAAGAGAGAACATTCGGCATCTATGACAAGTGTTGTTTTCCTTTATGTCAATGAATTAAATATTTGTTGGTGTGTCTTAGTTGCAAGACTTTGTGCTGGCTGCTGTGATGCTGCAGAAAGCGTCTGAATCAGCCTGCTACAGATCATTTACATAGGACACATAGCGCCTTAGGAGGAAGTGGCAGTGGCTCTTACTTAGCTATCCGTTTGCAAACAGTGACTTGGTTCTTTCTTGAGGCTAGTGACACAGGGTGTCTCCAAGGGTGAGGCTCAGGGGCCAGGTGCGGGCCTTCTCTCCTAGGCCGGCGTCCCGGACACAAGGATGTTAGACATCCAATCCAGGAGCTGGTGTGGGTGCTTGTTCTGTGTTGACAGGGCTCAGAGACAGCGACTTTGCATTTGAAGTGGTCCTGAGCAGCAGGGGGCCACAGCCCATGGGCCTTGACCTTAAGAAGCAGGCCCAGATTACAGCCTACCAAGTAGTTTACATACGAAGTCATTAGCTGCAGAAATGTCATTTGGGGCACATAATTGTGACCCACTCTCTGTCTCTAGATGCTTCTCACTTCTAGCCATCGGCAGCCGCTGGCAGGTGAAGTGTGTGCCGTGTGATTATGCAGGTGTGGGGGCGTGGATTACATGTAGGCCATGGCTGAGAGCGCCAAGCGGTGGCCAGGGAGAGCTACGCTTTATGCTGAAACCAGATTTTAGGGTTGTCCTTTGCTCCCTCTGGCTTTTTCAGTGCTCCAGGCGTTCGGACCTGACACGCTTCTCTCCAGCCCACTGCTAGCCAGCCCTCTTACGTCATGGCGGGCTGTGTTGTAGTCACCCCGTTGGCTGGGTTGGGAGGTGTCGCCGGAGCTCGTGGGCTCCGCGAGCTCCTGTAGGATGCGGCAGGAGGACTGAAGACCATGGCAGAGTCCTGATCCGGGGCAGTCCTCCCTCACACCCCGGGAGGTTTGTAGCTGCGACAGTAGAACCCCTAGTTCTCTGACCTCCAAGAGGGCAGGTGGCTTGGTTTTCAGCTTACGAGCTAAATCTCCTGAGCTGTATGCTTCCCGCGCTGAAAGGTCTGACTATTTGGCTGTCGTTTTTCTGTATCTTCTCTGTTTCTCAGAGTGCTCACCATTTGTTGTCAGAAGGACACTTGCCTTATAAGTCAGGTTTTAGAAGTCAAGTGCAGCTTTCTGCTGGAAGCATTTTCCAGATGCTCCACATTGGTGGCGTGAGGGCCCTTGCACGTGTGCGTGTGGGTGGTGTCCTTTGATCGCCCAGTTGAAGATGCTGAAGGTGACCCCCGTTAGCAGCTCTTTCAGGCGTGTGCTGAGAGTTAGACAACTCGCCGTGTGTGTGCACACGTTGTGAAGCATACAGAGTGTGATGTGGTGGGGTAGGCAGAAAGCACAGTGGCTGTGGGCCTACAGGACATGCGAGCAGATGCTCGCGCCCGCCTTCTGTTGTGTGATGTGCCTTCCCGTCCGTGTCTGAGTCTCACAGTGACCCTGTGGGGCCCGTGGGATGGTCATCTTCATCTCTCACGTGAGGGACCGGCTCTCACCCAGGTGTGTACAACTAGAAGGACCAGAAGCCTCTTTCTTCTCCAGTCCTCCTGCCTTCCTGGAGCTGGCAGAGAAGGCCTGGTCACTCAGCTCTGCGGCCGAGATGGGGTTCCCCGGGCTGCTGGTCTCTGATGTGCTCGCAGTATGAACTTGAGGGGAGTGCTGCTCTCCCTGTCTGGGCAGTCCTTTCTTAGCGCCAGAGGCATTCCTGCAGTTGTAAGAGTTTCCAGGACGTGTTTTAATGTAGCACAAACCTTGTGACAAAAGACTGAAAACTTAAACTGAGTTTTTGGCCTTGAGTTCGAGCGGGAGGGCGTCATTACGAGTCTTGTCTTGAGAAAGCCTCTGTGGCCATGTTTCCGTGGACCCACCTTTCCTAATCCTTGTCCTCTTAATGGTTTCAACAGGACAGATTGATTCACTTTGGAGCCGTAAGTACTGATGTATTAGGGTGCAGCCCTCGTTGTTCATTGACGCAGAGCCCCAAAATGAGTGTCCAAGAGCAGGGTTTCCCCTTGGACCTCGGAGCAAGTTTCACCGAAGATGCCCCCCGGCCCCCAGTGCCTGGTGAGGAGGGTGAACTGGTGTCCACAGACCCCAGGCCCGTCAGCCACAGCTTCTGCTCCGGGAAAGGCCCCGGGATCAAAGGTGAGACGTCAACAGCCACTCCGAGGCGCTCGGATCTGGACCTGGGGTACGAGCCCGAGGGCAGCGCCTCCCCCACCCCCCCGTACTTGAAGTGGGCCGAGTCACTGCACTCCTTGCTAGACGATCAAGATGGGATAAACCTGTTTAGGACTTTCCTGAAGCAGGAGGACTGTGCTGACCTGCTGGACTTCTGGTTTGCCTGCAGCGGCTTCAGGAAGCTGGAGCCCTGTGACTCGAATGAGGAAAAGAGGCTGAAGCTGGCCAAAGCTATTTACCGAAAGTACATCCTTGATAACAATGGCATCGTGTCCAGGCAAACCAAGCCAGCCACCAAGAGCTTCATAAAGGACTGCATCATGAAGCAGCTGATCGATCCTGCCATGTTCGACCAGGCCCAGACGGAAATCCAGTCCACCATGGAGGAGAACACCTACCCGTCCTTCCTCAAGTCCGATATTTATTTGGAGTACACGAGGACAGGCTCAGAGAGCCCGAAGCTCTGTAGCGACCAGAGCTCTGGGTCAGGGACAGGGAAGGGCATACCTGGATACCTGCCCACTTTGAATGAAGACGAGGAGTGGAAATGTGACCAAGATGTAGATGAAGACGATGGCAGAGACCCTGGTCCCCCTGGCAGGCTCACGCAGAAGCTGCTGCTGGAGACGGCTGCCCCGCGGGCCTCCGCAAGTAGACGGTACAGCGAAGGCAGAGAATTCAGGTGAGTGAGACACGGGCGTCCGCTTCTGTGCTCACCTCTGAGACCCGGAGAACTCGCGCGGGAGAGGTGTTGCTGAGGCGTGGTCTTGTCTTGCAGCCCAGAGTGGGCATACGCCTGCTGCCAGGGGTGAGGTGTGCATTTCGTTCTTACTGATGATAGCTTCACCTTTGTCATTAGATGTTTTTAATGTTTTTATGTTGAGGATACTTCTGTGCAGAACAGACTGAAATATATGGCTTTGTAAGTCACTAGGAGCAGTAGAGTTCTTAGACGGCATCATGACATTTAAACTTACCCTTTAGCAGTCGAATATGTATCCTCACGCACAGACGGTGGATTTACCTGGTAGGCATAATCCTTGTGGCTTAATAAAGGGAGGAGTGGACGTTTAAATGCATTCTGGAATCACTGCTTTTTATAACGATCTTCTAAGATTCTTCCTCGAGGTTGGGAAGTGGTGGTGGGGCGGCTGCTGTGCGGCAGCTCGAGCACTTTGGGAACTCCTCTGGCTGTGGCCACAGCTCCAGGGTTGGACCCTCACCTGCCCACCACACGAGTCAGCGCTGCTGTGCAGTGGGTCCCAGCGACTGGGCTTCCTGAAGTTAGGGTCACTGCCTCGGCGTGCAGGCACACGGGCACCTTGGGCGCTTGGCCTTGGTGGCCTTTGCGGGTGTTAGCAGGGCACCGCTGTCTCTCACTCCTTGCCCTGGAGCCGTCCTGGTCCTCGACGCACCTGCCTGTGGCTCCACTGGTTCAATCAAGAGTCTGAAAAGACAGTCCAGCGCCGGGGGTCTCCCGTGGAGCTGTTAAAAACCTGGACTGTTTCTCCAAGCTTCCTGTGGCAGAGAAATTGACTGCTTGCTAATAAACACAGGATTAAACGCTTCTAAGACTTAACCATCCTTTAAGTGATGTGATTCGAGAGACACTGTTTGAGGTGATTTCTTTGCCTTTTGTTCATTGTCTTTAGCTAAGCGCTGTCGATCTTGCGAGGTTTTGAGGACAGCATATGCCATAAAGTTGTCTTGTTAAGTAAGGCTAGTAACCGACACAGTTTTAAACCTCACCTGGAAGTTTTTGTGGTTGAATAGAACAGTTTTAAGATGGCATTGTGTTTGAGGCCCGGGTTGCGGGGGGAAAACCTTGAGCTCAATTCTGATTTCTAATTTTAAAAGTTCCTGAGTGCCACTCCTCCCCCAGCCAGCCCAGTCTGCACACTTTTCAGTTCTCGGTCGTAAGTGGCAACTTTGCCTTTTCCTTCTTTGGTTTGTTCTATTTGTAATAAGTAAGCTTTGCTGTCAAATTAATAGAATCTGTTGGCTGTGCCCGTCTCATAGCGTGCAGCTGTGAGGACTGTGGCACGTTGTGGTTTTAACTGTTGTGGAGCTGCTGTTGGCTGGCAGAGCCTGGAGTTCAGGAGTCCTGTGTGTGATGAAACACCGTCCCACTCGTGGTTGTCCGTGGTAGTTTTGTGAGTGGAGGATCTCCGACATCGGGGTCATCGTTTCTTAGCACTGATGGGGTATGGAGTCCATCACATTCTGCTTGTCCTGAGAGCGTGTGCAGTCAGGGTACATCACGTTGGAAGTCATGGAAAATCCAGGCCGCCTGGCTTAAACAGTACAGGGGTTGACTCAGATAAATAGAAAGTCTGGTGGCAGTGCCAGCTTCAGATATGGTTTGATCCAGGCTCCAGCCATTTTTCTTTTAAAGACTTCAGCTTTTTAGAGCAGTTTTAGGTTACCAGAAAAATTGAAAGGAAGGTGCAGAGAGTTCTCCTGTCCCCCTGCCCCACACATGACAGCGTCTCCCATTGTCAACCCCTGGGGTGGCACGTTTGTCCCAGCTGATGAACCTCCGTGACACATCACGGTCACCCACGGTCCGCAGTTTACATCCATTGCCAGTTTTCTTCTATTTTGTATGTGGGACACCACCACTGCGTGGTTAGTGAGTGGAGCGGGTCTGTGCCTAGGGTCCGAACCTGTGAGCCTGGGCCACCGAAGTGGAGTGCGTGGAACTTTAACCACTTGTCCACGGGGCCAGACCCCCAACCTGTGCCTTTTCTTGATGCTTCTTTGCCTCGCCTTCCTCTGGCCAGCTTTGCTGTCTGGTTGGCTCCCTGTGTTGGAGGTGGCTGCCACACCAGCCTTGGGCTCCAGGCTCCCTTGTTTTTAAACAGACTCTTCCCACAGCCTTGGAGGAAGGTCCTGTGGCTCCTTGTGAGTGACTGGGGCCACTGTGTGCCGCTGTGTCCTGCCACCCCAGCATGACCGTGTGTAAGGCCTGAGCCTGTGCCGCTAAGCTGACACCTCCCCTCAGAGGGGCAGTGGGGTGCCCCTCCCAGATAGCATCTCCACTCTCCAGTGGGGGAGAGTATCCTTCAAAGGAAGATTGGGGTTCATGGAAAGGGAAAAGGAAGGTGGTGCTGAATAAATAGGCAGATAGTGAGCGCCCGCTACAAAGAGGAGGGATGGGAGCCGAACCCTCCACGTGGGGATGCAGGTCTGTGGACAGCAGGTGCCTCAGCGTTGACTGCGTGTGGAGGAACGTCATGAGGGCGTGTCTAGGGCAGGACAACCCAGGGATCCTGAACCAAGAGCATCCCAGTCCCACGGGCTCTGCAGCGCGGGCTGCTCCGACTGTGCTCGCTGGCGTAGTTCCGCCTCCCTGTCCCGCGCACGTGTCTCAGGCATGGTGCTCCCTGTCCCCGGCAGGAGGCCTGAGCGGCAGCCCTCGTTTAGCTTTATGTGTGCGCGCGTGGCTGTTTTTCATATAGACAACATGAGAAAAGTTAAGTGAGTTTTACTCAGGTCTCTGTCAGAACAGTGATGCCCTGGCCCTTTTCTGTGTTCGTCCTCCTCACTGGGGGTCGTTGTGAGCTCTTGGGCTGAGGGACTTTCTTGCCGCTCTGCGTTTTCCGTGTCTCTGTATGGAAGACTTCCCCAGTCTTTAGTGCCTGTCATCGTCAGTGGAATTTTGAACGTACCTTTAGTTGGTTCACGCCCACCACTTAAGTGTGGTGGGAATTGTCAGAGGGTCCTGTGATGCAGGTGCTTGACTGGCCATTTACTTGTGATTTGGCGTTAGGGCTCAGGGGCCACAAGACAGTAGCTGGCAGGCTCAGGCTTCGCTCCCCTCCAAAGCTTGGCCTGGTGTGGGTGCCGAGTGTGGTCAGGGCCTGGCCATGGGAGGGCCCAGCTGGCATTCTCCTGCGCGGCCTGGTTGGTCAGGGCAGACACCAGGCCGGCTCCCTCAGCCCTCCACCGCCTGTGCTCACCAGTGGCTGCTGGCTTTTGACGTGTGACGTCAGCAGATGTCTCCATTGCTGTTTACTACCCTTGCCTTCCTCCTCGGCTGAGAAGTTCCCCCGGGACAGCATCTCCAGGGATCTTTTTTTTGAGTCTTCTTGATGGGCCAGCTGAGTTAGGTGCTCCTGGTCAGGGCTGGTCATCATGGCCGAGGCCGAAGGGTGGACCACCGATGCCATTCACAGCAGGAGCAGCTCGGCGACTTGTGGGTCCTGGAAGGGGTAGGCGACCAGCCTTGCTCTCCAGGGTCCCCTCAGAGTTTGACTGAGGAACTGTCTGACTTGTTTGTTGGTTTAGTGACTGTATTTCTGGTGACGGCTTAAAAGGTCAAGAGGAGAAATGTAGAAAGAGGAAGCGCCCAAAATGTGTACAATTTTATATGGAAAGCAGAAAAGTGAGATTGATTTTGGGTTTTTGATTGGTGTTCGAATGGGGTGGGGTGGCGTTTGGGCGGGGGCTCTGGTGAAGGCCTGCAGAGGGGGTCCCGTCAACAAGGTGGAATGTGTGCCCGCTGTGTTTGGGGATGGCCACGGCCCATGGGGTCTCAGGACACACTTGTGAGCAGCAAGCCTGTTTGATTTGACCTCTAGCAAGTTCTCTTCACTGTCAAGCTTTCAGGCCATTTGTGAAGGTGGGTAGCTGGTTTTTAAAGTCTGGCTCTCCCTGCAGCCCTCCCCCTTCTTTCCTACTGCTGTGTTTGTGGTTACTCCAGGCGGGGCTCGAAGCTTAGGGAGAGAGCATGGCCCTGCTGCCCTTCCCTCGTCATCTTCCAGATGTGTGACTTGTCCAACTGGGTGAATTCTTTTAACTGAACAGATGCCCCCAAAGGAGGCGACTGGAGATGTTTTCAGACAAGACTGGTACGCAGCTGTGGGGCTCTCGAGACAGGAGTTTATGAATCTTTTCACTCACCTTGCTGGCTGGATGAGGAGGACCTTAAGCTTGGGGGCTTAACTTAATCTCTTGCGTGATGACTTTTCCACTAGGCGGCGTCTTGTGGGGTCAGCTCTCTCTTGGCTTTGTGACGGTGGGAAAGTTACTACACCTCTCTGTACGCATCTGTGAAATGGGGAGGATGAAGTAAGGACCTCCAAATGTGGTTGTCATGGAGGTTCCGTGAGATACACCTAGGGGTGCATAGACCAGCCAGTGCCTGTACACAGCAGGTACACGGTACATTTCAGCTCTTGCTGAAACTTCATCGTCAGCATCATCATCTCAGTTTAGTGGTCTGCTGGATGTTGGTGAAATTCACATCCAGGTTACAGGTGGTCTCAAAGACAGGGTAGTAAATGACACATTCAGATTGTAATAATCACATTTCCTTAAAGCAAGGCATGTTAATTCGCCACCCTAAACCTGTTCCTCTCGTAACCATTCTTGCAGTGGCACCACGATTGACCAGGTCAACCCAGACCACCGGGTCCTGCTTTGCTCCCTCCACCAGTGCTGCAGCAGGTCCTGGCCCCTCCTGTGGGAACCCTGTGCCTCTCGCTGTCTGCGCTCTGCCTCCCACTCCTCCCGGACCGCTGCACAGCCTTCTGGTCGGGTCTCTGCCTCCGTGTCTTCTCCCCACAGGGCCAAAAGGATCTTTTCTAAATGCAAGTCTGGTCACGCCGTCCCCTCTCCCAGCACTGCTGGGCCTTCCCACTGCCCCTGGCGTCAGCCCCAAGCTCCTAGGACACAGAGTGCCGTGGTGGACTGCGTCACAGCAGCACCAGTAAGCTGTGTGCACTTTATATGCCTGCCAGCGGGGTAGGACTGGCCGTGAAAATATTTTTAAACCCAAGTTATAGGAGGGTCTAAAAATATTTTTTCTCTGCCTAAGTCATACAAAACTTAGGATCTTTGACAGGTTCCAGCAGGGTCCAGGAAAGTCTCCCTAGTTAGCCGTCAGGCTGCGGAGTTCTGGGTGCAGGGGCCACTTTGCCAGGGCCTCCGTCAGTAGGTTCTGGAAGGGAAGCCCTTGTAGTGAGCAGGTGGCAGACGCTGGCCGAGCCCTCTGGTGGGCCGCTGCCCCCTGCCCTGACGGCAGCAGCCGTTTCAGGAGAGCGCAGGGTCGATGTGCTTGGCGGGGCGTGCGGGGCGTGTGTGTCCCGTCCTGCCGCTGTTGGAACGGAGCCATGCCCGTGGGTCAGCTGCCCGGTGACCGGCAGAGCTTGGGTCTGTGCGCCCATCGGCGTCACACATTGGAATTTGATTTGCGCTCCCCGGCTCTGTAGATCTTTTCTAGAAGCCTGGCTTCGTCTATGCCCGTTTACCCTGCAGTTCGGAGAAATCGGGCCTTGGCTGAGTGGTGGCGCTTCATTGAGGAAAGGAAGGCAGGCTAAGAGTCCTTTCTTTAGTGCATGAACCACGTGAGGCTGCAGACCTGTGTGCGTGGGGGAAAATCAGCATTGCTTTGTTGTCCCCTGTGTCACATCGCTACAGGTGCAGAGTTTTGTGGGCCACTCAGGGTCCTCTCAGAGCCCGTTAATTCCAAAAAGCGTGTGATCTGAGGAAATGACTCAGGAAATCTCAGTCCCTTCCCAGGACCCAGGCTGGCCAGCGGACTTGGTGACAAGGGCTCAGCCTCGCCCCTCCCCTTCCCCTCCCGCGGTGGCCCCGGGCGCCAGTGCGTTACAGTCTCGGCCTGCAAGCCTTCCCTGTGCACCAGGAAACTTCTGGTAGCAGCTGAACTCAGCTCTTTTGTTGGGAGCAAACTCCTCCAGTTTTGATGGGCAGAGGTGAGCCCTGCACAGCGTGACTGGGTGGCTGGGTGGGCACTGCCCTTACCCCCCAGCGGGAGAGGCCTCTTCCCATTCCTGAGCCTGTGCCCGCCCAGTTTTGTGCCCTTTGAGTTATTTAAATGTTGGGTTTTTTGGTGTTGGCCCTCTCTGGACCTTTACTAACTCATCTTCAGTCTCTGGGGCCAATGTCTTCTCTTGAACAAACATTTGAAAATAATCATAAAGAGAGGCCGGCCCCGTGGCCCAGTGGTTAAAGTTCCACACGCTCTGTTTTGGTGGCCCAGGTTCGCAGGTGCGGACCTACTTTACTCATCAGCCATGCTGTGGAGGCGTCCCACATGCAAAGTCCAGGAAGATTGGCACAGATGTTAGCTCAGGGCTAATCTTCCTTAAGGAAAAAAAAAAAGGAGGATTGGCAACAGATGAATCTTCCTCACACGCATGCAAATAATAATCATAAAGACTGCTGTTTGTAATAGCTGATGGCTAAAATAACGTGAATGTCCAGTAGCAGGGCTGGTTGTACAGGGATTTTTTTCTGTATGGTTAGAGAACATAGGCTCTTTGTTTTCTTTTGTTTGTTTTTCTACATTTTCCAAATTCGTATAAAACATACTTCTTTGTAATTAGAAAGTGTATTATTAAAATATATACAATAATATATATACAAGTAAACAATATATACAGATATACAATACAATATGTACCAAGATATATCACAAGAAGGTCCGTGATGTGCAACTTTACAAAAGCGTATTGTTTTCTTTAAAAAGGATGCATGTAAATGTTTCCTTTTCATATGACCTTAGGTCTTCTTGATGTTTGCACTACTATACCAGTATTTTAAATTAATTTTAATTTTTATTAAAACAATGGAAACAAGGAAAATTTCAAATCATGCTGAAGGCTGATAACTAAACTTTACCGTGTGATGTCCCCCTGGTCTTTCTGGGATGGTCACGTCCCGCTGTTTCCTCCCCTGGTGTGTTAGTCTGCTCAGACTGCCACAGTGCAGCACCATGGACTTGGGGCTTAACAGCAGGCATTCACTCACTTCTCACAGCTCTGGAGACGCCGGCACCGTAGTTTCATCGCGAGGCTGCTGCTTGTGGCTTGTCGTCGGCCGCCAGCTCCCGTGCTCCCGTGGCCCTTTTTCAGTGTGGACAGCTCCCTCTTGGCTCAGGGCCCCGGTCTTGGACCTCAGCTAACCTCTGACTTCCTTAGAGGCCCCGTCTCTGAACACAACCACACTGGGGGCCAGGACTTCAACACGTGGATTTTGGGGGGACTCAGACTTCCAGTCCATCGCACCCCCTTTTCTGAGCACTGTGCTCATACTGCTGTCTTGGGCCATCTGTTCTGAGACACCCTGTTGGTGGTCTCCCCTCCCACCACCTGTCCTCATTATTAATGTATCCTCGATTTGGTTTAGATCCGTAGTCGGTGTTCTCATTGCTGAGCCATGTTGGGCCAAGTGTTTTCTTTCTTGTACTATTTTTTAGTGTATCTTTTTGGGTTATAATTGCTGCATTTTTTTTTCATTTGCTTAGATATTTGACTTTCTGACATAAATCTTCCTTTAGGCTGCATCTGCTTAAAAAGTGCCTATGAATATACTTCTCCACATTATAAAACCTGTCAGATAAACTTGTTTTGTATTTTTTTACAGGCAAGGATTCTCCCTGAGCTAACATCTGTTGCCAGTCTTACTCTTTTTTTCCTCCCCAAAGCCCCAGTACATGGTTGTATATTCTAGTTGTGAGACCTTCTGGTTCTTCTGTGTGAGCCCTCACCACAGCATGGCCACTGACAGATGGATGATGTGGTTCTGCGGCCAGGAAGTGAACCCGGGCCACCAAAGCGCTGAGAGCACCGAACTCTAACCACTAGGCCATCAGGGCTGGCTCCAGATAAACTATTTTTTCCCCAAGAGGCATCTCCTGAGACCTTCCCTGTCCCCACTGCACTGGAGATGGATGCTCTTCAGGTGTGCTGTGTGACTGCCGCGCCATGTGACAGGCGTGCCGTGTGACTGCCGTGCCATGTGACTGCCGTGCCGTGTGACTGCCGTGCCGTGTGACAGGCGTGCCGTGTGACAGGCGCACTGTGTGACTGCCGTGCCGTGTGACTGCCGCGCTGTGCTGATGCTGAAAGTCCCTGGAGGCAGCGCTGGTTGGGTTTAGGATTCTTGACTGGGCGGCACCTCCCTCAGAAATTAAAGGGCTAGCCTCGTCCCCTCTGTCCTCTGGAGCCGTCCTGGAGAGGCCCTAGCCACTCTGTGTGTATTCGCGTGTAACCCTCCCCTCCGCGTTTCCTGGGCGTTTTCTTTATAGCTGTGCCTTTTCATAGTACTGTGTCTTGCTCTGGGGCACTTTTCCTTTGTTGTGCTGAAGAAGCTAGTCTTGCAATCCTGGGAATTTATTGAATGTTGCTTCTTTGGTAACTTCCTGTTTTCTGTTTTCACATTTTAGAGCTCCTATTATTACGATGTTGGACCATCTGTAATGAGCCTTTGAATTTTAAATCTCTTTTTCTCCTGTTTTCCATTTCTTTTTGTGGCATTTTCAGATCTTTTATTAAGTTTTTCCCGCCCTTGTTTTCTGAATATACACTCTAAAAAGAAATGTCATCCTTTTTTTGTTCCTGGATCAACATTTAAAAATCTTTCTGGAGATGTTAGTTATCATTTCTTAGTTGTTATTTTGCCCTGCTTTCTGCACAGTGTAGTGTTTGTCCTCTGAGTTCCTTTCTTACAGGTTTGTTTTGGTTTCTGTTTTCCTTGCTTGAGGTTTTACCCAAATGATGGTCCTTGGCTGTTCCCTCTTGTTTACAAGTGAGGCCCTGGAGACGCTGATTCAGAGCTGTGTGGGGAGGGCCTTTGCGACGGCTGAGCTTGGGCTGTTCAGGTTGCCGGCTGACTCTGGCGTAGGGATCCCCTGTCTGTCTTTTTTCTGGGGTGATTGGCTTCCCCAGAGAGGGATGCGTGGTCTCCTTGTGGGGCTGGCTGTTGGATTCTGGAGCTGGAGAGGTGAAGGAGTTTGAGCTTTCCCAGGTGAGGATACGGATTTTCACCTGATTTCTGGGTTTTCATCCTAATCCCCTATCTGTCTCCTGTACCTGATTTCCCTGGATCTGGAGCCTTTCATACTCATTTTACAGAGATGACTTCTCCTGTGTCCTAGAGGGGCGTGTCAGGGGAGTCAGATGACTGCTGGGTGTGAGTGAGGACAGTTCCTGTTTCTGGCGTCCTGCCCCCAGGAGGGAGGCGTGGCTGGTTATCGCCAGAAGTCCTCCGTGTGCTTGAGAAAGGCTGCCCCTTATTTCTCTGATCATAGAGCTAGGCCTCGTTTGCAAAACTTACCTTCTTTTAAATACAAAAGGACGAGAAGAATTCAGTGAAGGGAAAGGAGATGTGGGGCCTGGCTGTTCAGGGGCCGTGTGGTGTGAGCGCCATGAGACACACCGTCCACACTGCATGTTTGTCGAATGTGGGGCCGTGTCGTGAAAGGGTTCTTTCTTTCTCAGTGAAAGTTCACTTTGGGGTGCCCTTAGTAGCCTCAGGGTCACTGGTGAGCGAAGATTACGTCTGCACGTGTAACTTCAGGAGCCCCTGGGTCCATCCGGCAGGCTTTCCTGTGTCACACACAGCTGCAGGGTTTGGAGTCTTGGGGTAGCTGTGAGGGTTGTTTTTCACTCCTGTATGACTCTTGGTTTTCTTATTGGATCTTCTTCTTTTTTTTTTTTAACATTTTGTTTTTCTTTTTTCTCCCCAAAGCCCCCCGGTACATAGTTGTGTATTTTTAGTTGTGAGTCCTTCTAGTTGTGGCATGTGGGATGCTGCCTCAGCATGGCTTGATGAGCGGCGCCAGGTCCGCACCCAGGATCTGAACCAGCGAAACCCTGGGCTGCCACAGTGGAGCGTGCGAACTTAACCACTCGGCCACGGGGCCGCCCCTCTTATTGGTTCTTCTCGAAGACCATTTTGTTCATCTTAGAGAGGGCGATTGATCCCTGTCCTGGTAATGCACTGTTAGATGATCGCAGTGTTTTGGATTTGGGAGAACAAAAGGAGATTAAAGGACAGTGGCACGCACGTGTCTAAGGAGAGCGTGTCTGAACAGACAGGAGAAGTTCTCTCCGCTATGTGACCCAGATTCAGCTGACCCTGTGAAAGGAGAATCGACACATGTGCAGATTCATTCGTTCATCGAGCGCCCTCAGTGTGCCACATACTCTTCTGGGACCTGGGGATTCATGAGTGAAGAAGGCAGGCAAAACGCCTCCACTCTGGGAGCTTAAGTTTTACCAGGGAGAGACACAGGGGAAAATGAGTGAGAAGGAGAGTGTTTCAGATGGTGGCAAATACTGTGGCAGACCGTGGGGTGGGGAAGGACAGTGAGGGACAGAGGGAGGCGTGCGACTTTAACAAGAGTTGCAAAGAAGGTCCCATTCAAGAGGGTGACTTGGGAGCAAAACCTGAAGAAGGTGAAAGTGCAAACTCTGTACCTGGAGGAAGGTGATTCTCACACCGAGGGCACTCAAGGAACAAGCAAAAGGCCAGAAAGGCCGCTGGGCTGGTGCGGAGGGAGCAAGGGGGCTCGCTCGGCAGAGTGGCTCCTGCTTGGCTCTCTCGGGCATCAGTGTGTGGATGGTATTTGGGCCGAGAGCCTCGTGGAGATGCGCAGTGAGTGACATGGGCGGAGGAAAGGGGGTCTCGAGTGACACTCCTGTGCTGAGGTGTGGGGATGGGAAGGAAGCAACAGGGAGATTGAGGAGACCCGACCAGTGAGGGAGGAGGAAAGTAGTGGAGTGTGGCATCTTGGAAGCCAGCTGAAGAAAGCGTGTCAAGAAACATGGAGTGATGGGCTAGCAAAGGCTGCTAATGGTGAAGGAAGAGGGGGACTGACAGCCGTCCCGCTTGGCGGTGTGGAGATGCCTGGTGACCAGGTTGTGGCGGAAGTCTGGGAGATGGCAAAAGCATGTGGAAATGACTTTCAAATTTACCTTTAAACAACTTAAAGCCCTTTGAGAAGGGACCGTGTCTTGTCTTACTTGTGGCCTTTGGCCTAAGATAGTGTCTTGCAGGTCTGCTCTTGGTAAATATGTGTTGAACTGAAATGACTCCAGCTGTGAGAAAATACTTGCAAGACTTGCAGGCTGGGATGGCTTTGTGCTTCTGAGCCGTGGCGTTCACAGCATCTTGGGTTCCCGTCTTTTCTTAAGGAGGCTGTAGCTTACACTGTGGCTTGTGATCATAGCCAGGAGCCACCTTTGCATTGGTTTTACACTTTTGGGCCTCTCACTTTTGATAAAGAAGTAGGTAGTTTTTAAAAAAAATTAGATAAAGTGTGAGATTCTTATTCCTTTTATCAAGTGTATGGAAAATGTTTCAGGAGTGCCACTGCTGTTGAATGTTGAGGCTGAATTTATTGGCTGCTATCTCTGATTGTGAGTGTGGATTTCTCTGTATCTTATTTTATTTCTGTCAGGTTTTGCTTTATGTGTTTTGAGTCCGTAGTTTTATGTGCATACAAATTTAGGCTTGATATATATTCTGTGGATTGACCTTTTTATTATTAGGAAATCTCTCTCTTTATATCTCATAATGCTTCTTGCTTTAAAATCTGCTTTGTCTGATATTGGTATAGCTACCCACTTCCTTTTATTAGTATTTGCATGATTTATGTGTCTCCCAATATTTTTTTTTTTTTTTGAGGAAGATTAGCCCTGAGCTAACATCTGCTGCCAATCCTCCTCTTTTTGCTGAGTAAGACTGGCCCTGAGCTAACGTCTGTGCCCATCTTCCTCTACTTTCTATGTGGGATGCCTACCACAGCATTCTTGCTGAGCAGTGCCATGTCTGCACCCAGGATGCTAACTGGTGACACCTAGCCCACTGAAGTGGAATGTGCACACTTAACTGGTGCGCCACCACGCCGACCCCTATATTTCTGTATTTAACTTATTTCTCTTATTTTCTGGATATGGTTATTTTTTTAAAAATCCTTATTATCTACTTTTAATTGGCATATTTAGTTGATTTATATGTGTTGTAACTACCCATACATTTGGGTGTACAGCTTTCTCCTAGTATTTATGTTCTATTTGTTCCACCTCTCTCTGGCTTTCTTTTGGGTTAATTGAATGTCTTCTGTTATTCAAATTTCCCCCTCTGTTAGCTTGTTGCACATTTATGTACTCCTTTTTTTTTTGAGGAAGATTATTTCTGAGCTAACATCTGCTGCCAATCCTTCTTTCTGCTGAGGAAGACTGGCCCTGAGCTAACGTCCTGGCCATCTTCCTCTACTTTATATGTGGGACGCCTACCACAGCATGGCTTGCCAAGCGGTGCCATGTCTGCACCCGGGATCCGAACCGGTGAACCCCGGGCTGCTGAAGTGGAACGTGTGCACTTAACCGCTGCGCCACCGGCCGGCCCTGTGTCCTGCTTTGTCAGTTGTTGCTCTATGGATTAGAACGTGCATCCCGGACCTAGTCAGGTATAATGTGAGTTGGTTCTTTCATCACTTGCCAGAAAATGCAAAGATTTACAGTTAAACTAACACTAATTACCCTTTACCTACCCCCCAGTGCTCTCTTTGCAGTTGTTTATTTTATTTATATATGTATTTTAAATTCTGCAAGACATAGTCATCATTTTTATGCAGGTTGTAGTCATTCAGATTTACCCAAATATCTACCCTTTCCATTTCCTTTTCTTCCTCCCTGCTTCTCTGAGCTCCCATTGGGATCATTTTTCTTCTATGGGTGGAACTCTCTAGTGTTTCTTTTGGTGTTTACTGGCTGGTGATGAATGCTCAGTTGGGTGCCTGGAACTGTCTTTCTCTCCTGCCCCCTTTGAGGAGTGCTCTTGTGGGCATAGAGCTCTGGGTTGGCATTTCCTTCCAGCTGTCCCCCCATTGTCTTCTGGCCACCAGTGTTTCTGTGCAAAAGTCCAGCGTCTGTCTTACAGCTGCACATTCGAAGGTAATTTGTCATTTTTTGATGCTGCTGTTAAGATTTTCCTCTTTGTCTTTGGTAAAATGCTGAAGTTTTACTGTTGTGTTTATTTCTCTTTCTTGGGGTTGGAAGAGCTTTTGAATCTGCAGCTGGATGATTTTCGTGAATTTGGGGACGTTCTCAGTTACCTGCTCTTCAAATATTGCTTCTGCTCTATTCTCTCTCCTCCTTCTGGGCTTCCGGTTACTCGTACCTTAGACCTTTCCTCTTTTTAAAGCGTTTTCAGTCCTTTCTGTCCTTTGTCCTTGCCTGTTCAGTGTGGATGTTTTCCAGACTGTCTGCTGGCTCACTGGCTCCTCTTAGCTGTGTGTGCTCTACTCTTAGACCTGTCTGTGAGTTCTTAACTTCACTTACCATATTTTTCAGTTCCAGCGTGTTCATTTGATTCTGTTTTTTTTTTTAAATTTCCAGTTCTCTGCTCAAACTCTCCAGCTTGTCTTTTAACTTACTGAGTGTATTAATCACATATATTTTAATGTCCTGTTATTTCAAAATGGGGACTTTTTGCGATTCTGTCTCTCTTGTCTTCTCTTTTTTTCAGTCACTTGGTCTTGTCTCCTGGTGTGCTGGGCAGTTGTTTATTGAATAACTAGACATCATATACGAGACGTTTTGAGATAGTTTGAGGGTCCCGATCATGTTTTTCTCTAGTGAGGGCTGCTTTTGCTCCTGACTGGCCCTAGTGTGGGGACACATCCCTGTGCTCCAGGCAGGAGCCAGTCTGATGGACACAGGGCCTCGGGCTTTGGGAAGGCTGGTTGAGTGCAGACGCATCCCCTCTCGGAGGATGTGGCCCGTGGGCTCTGCACCAGGGCTCGCCTCTCTGTGTGCTCGGAGCCCCCACGTAAGAATTCTGGAAGTTCTCCCTCCTCCGCCTCTGAGTCACCACTCGAGGGCCTCGAGGGAGGAAAGTGGGACCAGATGTTAGACTTGCCTCTGTTTTCCCTTTTTCTCTCGTGTTTTGGCTCCTTAAGACCTCATTGCCTCCATTAGCTCTCTGGTGCCTTTAAACAGATCACAGCGTTTTTTTCTAGTTGTCCTTACGGTGGTTTGGTGTGCAAGCAGAGGTCCAAGGTCGCTGTGTTTTACGGATCAGCTGTTTGTTTAGAGCTTGATTGCGAGGAACACTTGTATTCGATAGCTCTGTCATGTGGTTTTTTTTCTTTTCTCTTTTTCCCTGAGCAAGATTGGCCCTGAGCTAACGTCTGTGCCAGTCTTCCTCTCTTTTGTATGTGGGTCACCGCCACAGCGTGGCCTGATAATCGGTGTATAGATCCATGCCCAGGATCTGAACCTGTGAACCCCAGGCCACTGAAGCGGAGCGTGAAAACTTAACTGCTATGCCACCAGGCCAGCCCCCTTAATACATTTTAAAATAGGAATTTTCTTATGAGAAATGGATGTGACCTAAAAAATTAGGTCAGTCTCACAGAATATGGTACATGTTGAGTATAAACTCTCCATCTATTGCACATATATTCATTTTTCAGGTTTAGAAATGACTTTCCTAGTTACCGTACACATTTTTAGGATTTTCTTTGTGTTTTGAGTTACATTCCTTTTACCCATGTGAATGTATTTGCCTGTTCCCCTGTGACAAAGGTACCTGGGTGTGTTAGTGGCCTGAGTTCATTATTGAGGAGGATGTTGAATGTAACTAACGGCCTAGACGAGGAACGTACTTGGCCTTGGCAGGTGTAGTGTTGCCAGGTAACACCTGCCACGTGGATTCCGCTCCACGTGTCCTGTGTGTGTCAGGCTGTGTGCAGGCCGCACAGGAGGGGGCTGTGCCCAGCGATGAGCTCTCCTCAGCAGACCAAGTGTTCAGACGCTTTGAGCCCGTGTCACTGACACTGTCACTGAGGGCACAGAAGACAAAGGCCATGGGCGCACCTGTGCTGGGGCCCTCCCCACCCCCACCTGGAGTGCCCGGGTGTTGGTCCTCGGTTCCCAGCATGTGGCCATGTGCCCCTCAGGGTGGCCTCTGCATCCACAGGCATGGGCCTGGTGGTGCTGCGCAGGGCCTGATGAGGCCTGGGGCTGACTCGAGACGGTGGTGGCCTTGGGGTTAGGCCAGCGGCAGAAAGCCTGCCTTGGTGGTGGTCCCAGCCCTGGAGGGGACAGGGCTGAAGGCATGTAGGGTCTGCGCCGTGGCTCTGTGAAGTTCCGTTTGCTTTGCAAAGTCAAGTTTTGTGGTGCTACCTGGAGTTGTGTGGAGACGTTTCCATGGTGAGCGAACGGACTGGCGAGTGAGAGCAGCCCAGGCCCTTTGTTCCCACGCGTCCCGGTTGTCGCTGTACATCCTCTGTGCACGCGGGGGTCTGGGCAGCTAGGCTTTCCTGTAAGGGGGTCGTGTTAGCTTAATTGTTGATAAAGTGCAACTCCTTTAAAAAGAAAATCCTTTTGAAACAGTGTGAGAGAAAACTCATAAGCAGAAAAATCAAATAGCTCATAAAAACAAAGTTCCTAAAGATTTCCTCTTCCTCCCTCAGGGTTTTGCTTTCTCCAGAGGCTTCTTCCAGGTGCTCACTCAGGGAGACACGGGGCCTGCGGGCATCGGGGCTGTCGGCTTGGAAGAGGTCTTGAGAGCTGCCTGATGAAGTTGTGAAGCAGAGAGGGTGACCCGAGGCTTGGCATTTGTGATTTCTGAATTACTTCAAGGGAATAAATCATTCCGGTTTAAGAGCATAATTTTGACCTTGGCTAGATTCCTAAGTGTACGTTTTTTAGTTTTAATAAGCCATGTTTTTCAGAAGTCACTGATTTGGTTGTGTGGCTTCAACACTGGGAGCTGGTCTCTTGACCAGAGTCTTATGGGGTCTTGGGGTTGCGACTGTGAGTGTCCGTGTCCCGTTTCGGGTACTGATGGATTCAGACCTGTGTTAGAGAGGCTGCGACTGACACGTGGCTGCCGTCTCGAAATCAGCAAGGCCGTGTGTGGGTCTCCTGCGGTCCTCTAGCTCACGTTTGATGGCCCTCGGAGGGATAGGCACAGATAGCATCTTGCTAAGTGACTCTGAATTGCCTGCAGTGTGTTGGGAATTGCCCCTTCTGAATGCTTATCGCAGTTGTGACTGTTTGAGGTTGTAAAGTGTGGTTGGTGCGTCTTTGGAACCGGTAAATTCCTTGGCGCTTCTGTTTGAAGGTCAAGGCTGGAGTGAGGGGTTGGGTTCTCCAGGCAAGGCCGGTGCCACGACATGCAGGTGCAATATGCTGACCCGCATCGTTGCCATGAGAACGATTCATTAAAAATCATGATGGCAGATTCTGTAACACATGTCTTGTCCGCTTTTTAAACACAGCCACAAAAAGCTCCTCTTCATCAGATGCATGCGAACCTAAAAATCTGTGAAACGTTTGTATCGATCCAGGTCTGGAGGGACTTGTGCTGACGTGTAGGAACCCAGCGGTGCAGGCAAAGCTGAGTGGCACCGCAGTGTTGATGCCGAGCAGAGGGGAGCGGGGCCTCCAGTCTGGTTTAGCTCACCACGTTTGAGCTCTCACCAGTAAGTTCCTCAGCGGCTTCTGTAGGGTGCTTTTTAATTTTCAAAGTGCTTTTCACGTACATTGTTCTGTACACGTCATAGCTGCCCTGAGAGATAACGTACAGAGACATATTATTGTCAAAGCTACATAAGGAATACATTTGTGCGGGGCAGTTGGAAAATACAGATAAGCAGCAGCTGATCTGATACCCACGGCCCAGAGAGCCCTGCTCTGTCTGGACCCCTCTCGCATCTTCTGGGCGCGCCTGTTGTCCCCCACTGTGTGTGTCTTCAGCAGGTGTTTTGGGGAGTTGTTGGTGTGAGTAGCACAGCTACATAGAAGGATTGTGGCAAAGAGGAGCCGATGCCGGGTGGGCCCCGCCCGCCCGCCTTCTCTCCTGTGGGGCTGCCTGCCTTTCCACGTCCCGCGTGCAGGGGCTCCGTGGGGACGGGTGTTCTGACTCCAGAGCCTTGAATCTGGCTCCTTGTGCACTTGTGTCCACTCACAGAAAGTGGGAATTGTGCGATTTAACTGTGACCTGCATCTCTTACCACTCAGTCCTCCTCCCGCTGGACGCGAGGGGCACATGCCCGGACAGTGGGGTCTATGTCTAGGGCTTTCTGCGCCATATGCTGACCCTCAGCGAGCACTTTCGGGTGCGAGTCCTTCAGACGCTTGGAACCCTTATGAAGGAGCAGCTGTTGTGCTTCCTCTTTGCAGGGGAGGAATGCGACTTGCAGCGGTCAGGAGCTGGCACGTGGTGGTGAGGGGCCACTCTGGAGCCAGGGTCCTCCACTGCCTGCCTCTGGGGGGGCAAGTGCCAGTGGCCACTCAGCGGCCACGTGGCCCAGTCTGTGCCGTGCCTGTTCCACAGAACATGCGTCCTCCCATCTTACTGTTTGATTTCGCCCATGAAGGGCCTTTGATGTGTTGTGCAATTCAGAGTTCATTTTTGGCGGTGGGTAGGGTGCGCCAGCTATGTAATAAAAATAAAGAAAAGGCCTGCAGGAGTGAGAAAGCACGAGGCGACCGACATGGTGGCTGAGCAGGAAGCTCCCACCCAGTGCCGGCAGGTGACTCATGCCCTCAGCCTCTCCCCCCCATCCCGATCCATCGCTGAGCATTGTCGGAGCGGCAGGTGCCCTGTGGTCGCTGTGTGAGTGGAAGGCTGTCCGTTCAGTCTGACGTGTCTGTTCCTGCCCCGCGGTGACCCCGAGTGTCTGTCATCTAAGTAGAGCTCACCATGGTTGTAAGAGTGGGGGCGTGTGGGGGACTCTGTGGAGGGGGCTGTTAACTTTGGCTGAGCGTTTGCATAGATGCCAAATTCCTGGTTTCTCGTGGAGGAAGTGAAATAAAGATTTTTTTAGATAGTGGTTTTATTTGTCTCACAGTTTTTAGTGTAAACTTTTTGACCTTTGGATGGAGAGGTAAGTTATTTGTTCTTTAAGTAATAGTATATGTGTGAACACGAGCAACACGCACTTAAATTGTTGCTGCTGCTCAAAGAAACCAAAGCACGTCTCACCGGGGTCAGCGCCTCCACTCTGTGCAGAGAGGAGTGTCATCCTGCACATTCTGGCACCTTCGTGTCCATCGTTTCCGTGTGCTTTGGAGGCCGCCGTGTGTGAGAAGGCGGAGCTCTCGGGGCATGTTCTTTGTAGGGAAGCTGCCCGCCGCCTCCTCCTGAGGGTCAGGCCTGTGAGTGACACACGGATGCCAGGCAGAGCCCTGTCCCAAGGCTGCTGGTGTCTCTGGGTTTGGGTGGTGACCTTCTCACTCAGTTGTCAGCTCCCTGAGGGTGGAAAGGAGCTCTGGTCTGGGACCCTCCACCCACGTTCGGGTCTAGACTCACACTCCTTCCCGTTGTAAAGTCGGGGGAGGGGGTGCTGGGCTTTGCCAACTGTGAAGTGCTGTGCACACGTGAGCTGTTGCTGTGGGAGGTGTGTGCCCCCCAGTTCTAGGAAGAGGCCAGGCGGCCTCTGCCAGGCAAGTGGAGAAACAAGCCGCGGGGCCTCCGTACCACAGAAGACCACTCGGGATGAGACCACGGGCTGGTTGATAGGGCAGTGGCCTGCGTGGATCACAGGATCAAAGTGCCTGGTGAAAGAAGCCAGACAAAAGGGAGCGTGTACTCCCTGTGTGGTGCCGTTTATACAGAATTCTGGAAACCTCTAGGGACAGAGGTGGGGGTGGGGGGGACTGGAGAGAAGAATGGCAAAGGGGCTCGAGGAAATCTTGTGGTGATGGTTGCGGTGATTGTCTTGGTTGTGGTGATGGTTTCATGGGTGTAGACATACGTCAGCACTTATCGCATTGTCTGCTCTGATTATGTGAGTGTATTGTATGTCACACTTGAGTGAAGCTGTTTTTAAAAAGCAGTCTACGCACCTTCATCTGAGGGACCTGGGCTTTTAGGAGTGGAGCGCAGAGCAGTATCCACCTCCCTGAGGGCTTGGGCAGGGCCCAGCTGTCCGCTTCTGCAGGGCTGTGACCGGTGGGCTTGTGCTCACGGGCACTGTCCATTGGGCCTCAGTGAGGACCCGGCTCTGGGAAGGTGCTGGTGTTGGCAGGAGACTGCTTCGTAATGGGCACTGGCTGTTCTCGCCTGCCCCGTCTGCTGGCTCCCTGGGTCAGGCTAATGGCCACCCTGGCAGCGTCTGGGCTCAGCGGATCCCCCTGCCCCTTGGTGGTTCTGTGGAGATGAAGTGAATAGCACGGACGGTCACTGTTTCTAGTGTAAATTACTCGTCTCGTCAGAATAGCTATCAGGTGAGTTTATCTGTACATCTCACAAGCTAATGTGCAGTTTGTGACTCTGTGATCTCATGCTGTGAGCTTCTAATGACATTATTTCCAATTGTTTTTGTCGAGCTTCTGTTTACCCATAAAGCCTGACCGGTACTGTTGACGAGTCAGTCTGGAAGCTGCTCGTCACCACCGGCCACGTGGTCCCTGTAGACTGCACCAGACAACCGTCTGCTAAGTGGTGCCTTGTGCCTGAGTGTCCCTCCAATCACTGCTCATCTCCCGTGCCTGTTTCCAGCCTCTGCCAGGTGCGTGCGTCACGCCTCCACCCTCTGCCTCAGGAGGCTCGGGAAGGACCAAACAGGAAGATACACTTGATGTGACTGGAGTCCTCGGTGAGGTGGCCATGTCCTTGTGCTGACCATCCTGCGATCAAGAACCACCTTCTGACCCGGAGGCCGTTAGTGCGAGGGTCCTGGGCGAGTTGGGTTCAGCTGCCCATGGGCTGGGCCCCCATGGGCTGGCTGTGCGCCTGGGCTCTTTATTGAGCACAATGTTCAATCCTCTTGTGCAGTTTATGCTGTTCCCCCTTGTCCCTGAGGTGCCGAAGGCCATGTGCCCCCAGCTGCACCCCTAGGTTGACATTTCTGGAAGCCAGCGGCAGTGGTGTTCATGCATCTGTCTTCCCAGTGGCAGTCCCTTGCCTTTCTGGTGCCAGAACCCTTTCCCTGGACATGGGCAGGGTCCGACGGTGGGAACGTGGCTGAGGCCAGTCCCTTAACTGAGGTCAGCTGTGGACTCTAGGCTCGGGCAGGAGCTGGTCTGAGGGAACAGGCCATCCCTCGTGGAGAGCCAGCCATCGGCTTGCCAGGTCTCTCCAGACCCGCCCAGCTGCCTGCTGCAGGCTCCCATGGCTTTCTTGCTCTCTTTTTTTCTCACATTGTCTTGCCTCCTTGAGTGTTCACAGACTGATGGGGCGATGCTTGGGTATGAGCAGAAATGAAAGGAATGGATTATAATCCTCTGGATAAAATCCGAATCCAGGAGTCCACATGTAAATAAATGTAGGCGGAGGGAAAGTCGTCCTTACAGTAGAATGCCACCTAGTAAATGCAGGTCAGATGGTGAAGTCAGAAATTACTGGGTGTTAACAGAATTTGTGTATAATCTCAAAGTAGCTCCCCATAAATTACCTGCTAATTAGGAAGAAAAGTAATAAATTTAGGGTGGAAACTGGGCAGGCACTTGGTTTGCCACCAGCGATGGGACCACCCAGCATGGCGTTCTTCTTGACGGGGGGTAGCGCCACTTCCGTGCATTCCTGCCGAAAACGCCGCACACGACCTTGGCCCCGAGGACAGAGGGACGTTCTGCAGCATGACTGCCCTGGACTCTTGAGAAAATCACGGCTGGGACGGATGAAGACTGAGGAGCCGCCCAGTTTAGAGGAGACTGAAGATATGTGACGATCAGTGGAGTTATGGTCCCTGCCTGGGAAGAAGACAGTGACTCGAAAGGCCACGGCTGGACAGTGGAGGGAACCTATGTTTGACTTTTGGATTATTGGTATTATCTCAGTGCCAGGCGGCCTGCTTCCGTTGGTCTGTGGCGTGTCAGGGTTCGGCGAGGGAGCAGAGCCTCTGTGAGCTACAGGAAGGAGTTGATGTGGCTCCTTGGCCTTGAGCGCTGGGGTGGGAGGAGGAGCTGTCACAGCCCGAGACCCTGGCGCCAGTGGCCACAGTAGGGCAGGTGGGCGGGGCTGGCACCTTGTCACCTTCCAAGGAGCGGAAGGTGGAGAAGTCAGTGACAAGAGTGGCATTTCCAAGGGCCTGGGTGTACTAGTGTCTTTCTGACCGTGCTTTCAGTTCTTCTGGGTGTGTACCAAGGGATGGAGTTGTCAGATCATAAGGTAATTCTGTTTTAATTTTTTTGCCATATTGTGTTCCATAATGGCTGCACCATTTTCCATTTCCACCAGAATGCTCAAAGGTTCCCTAGAAGTTGAAAATAACTACCAACCTAGAACTCCAACCCAGTGACAATACCCTTGAAGAATGAAGGGGAAACAGAGACAGCTTCAGATCAACAAACTGAGAAAGTCACCAGCAGCCGCTTGGTACAGGGGATATTTCAGGACTTTCTTCAGGCAGAAAGAAAATGCTCCGAAGTGGAAACTCCTCGATACAGAAAGGAAAGGGCAGATGTGTGGGTGACTCTAGGTGACTGCCGTTGGGGTAAAACAATGCAGTGATGTCTTGTGGGGTGTAAGCATGCATAGAATTCAAATACAGACACAGACCGCACAGCACTGTGTGAGGAGGGGATGGAGTTAATTCTGACCTTGTCTTGCCTGGGAGGAGGTAAAATGGGCTAACTGGACTTTGATACATCAAGGGTACTGTTATAATCTTTACGAGAACCACTGAAAGAAGAGTAAAAGGGTTACTTTATTAGTGGGAGGAGATGGAAAATAAAAAAACATTCCGGAAGAGCAAAAGAAAACAGAAGAGATGTCACCAACAGAAAGCAGATGATAGGCTGGTGGACCCACCCTCTCAGTGGTCACACCAAATGCAGAGGGACCAGATGATGAGATGGTGGATGCACCCTCTCAGTAGTCACATCAAATGCAGAGGGACCAAATTATCTGATTAAGGGGAAAATTGTCGAAGTGGATTTTGAAAAGGCTGGCTGCTTATAAAAGACACAAAATAGAAGACTATAGAAAGGTTAAATGTGCAAAGATGGAAGACAGCAACAGAGAGAACGGCCGCGTGGAGGCCTGTTCGTGTGGGTCCCATCGAGGTTTTGTTCTGAGAACATGGAAGCTACAGAAAAATTGGGAGTTTCCTTAGAGGCACCAGCTGGGAAGTTTGCCATGTCCTCTGTGCCTGTCTCTGTGTGGGTGTGTGTATCTGCACACAAGCACACACGTGCATGAGCACACACATGCACATGCATGCCTGGACACACTCCCTCCCGCCCCCGGTTCCCGGCTGTCTTGTAGGGTCTGGTCCTGGAGTCCCCCACATGACATTTCCTCTCACACATCATTGGCCAGACTTTCTGTCATGTCTGTCTACAGCGAAGGCCCTGCGGTGTCTGTTTCCACTGCAGGAGATGGGCACTCGTGGTCTCTGTCCCAGGAGCCAGCTTTCCTGTTAGCACAATAAACAGGTGACAGCTGTTTCTTCTCTCTTCCCTTTGTCTAAACTTGGAGCTCATGTACATAGTGAGGTTCGCTCTGTCCTGGGGGCTATAGAAAATTCAGAATCCATGTTTTTCCTGCTTATTGCCTTAAAGATGGATTTTCTATACATGTGAAAGACACACCTGGGACCTGTCAGGGCAGGAAGGCAGACCGTTTCAGACGCATCAAAGCTGAAAGCTTGTTCCTGCTGGACGTGGTTCTCGCCACACTGGAGGAGGGTGAAGGTGGGTGCGTGTGGGTGTGCGGGGTACAGAGCACAGACCCCCATGCTCGTCAGCTGCAGTGTGGGCTCGGGCTTCTGTGCTGAGAAAAATTTTTTCTCTTTAATTTGAATTCTTTTTTTTTTTTTGTTTCACCAAATAGATGTTTATAGAAAGTTGCCAAAGTTTAATATTCCTTAAGTGTAGCAGAGAAACGGAAAAGTAGTATAGCACTTAGCCTGTGATCTGAATACCGTGCAGTGGTCATTATGGTGACAATATGTGTGGTTGTATTTTTTTCAGCACCAGAGGAATAGCAGTGTCCTTTAAAAATAATGGTTTATGATGCTTAAAGCAGAGTGTGATGTTGCAGGTGGGCATTGTCTTGTCTGCTCCCTGTCCGGCATTATCCAGACAAGGAAGCATACACAAACACAGGAGCCCGGACGGATGTCCAAGTCTCTGAAGATGTCCCCTCCCTCCTGTAAGCCTTTGGACGGGACGCAGTCCTCAGAGCCTTCGCAGCCCTCTCACTGCCCTCCTGTGGCTGGAATGTGGCAGTGGCCTGCAGGGATGCCCTCAGGCTGTAGTAGGGAATGAGAAAGACTGTGTGTGGTGTTGGACAATGACTAACCCCTCTGAGCCTCATTCCCCGTCTGTGGAGTGGGGATGATGAGCACCTGCTTTCTGAGCCAGCGGGTTAGTTATGTGGCTGTGTCACCATCCACTGCGGTGGCCTCGAGGGCTGGAATAAGAGGGGCATCGTGGCTGGCACTGTTTTCATGTTTGTGGCCTCAGGTGCCGCTCCATCCAGAAGTGCAGAGGCCGAGACCCCTGGGGGAGGTGGCCCAGCTCCCTAGGGTCTCTCTTCCAGCCACAGTGCCTGGCCCAGCCCAGCTACCACGTCCTATGTGATGGATGTCCAAGATACTGAGGCACCTGGTCCTGCCGTCTTGTCAAAATGCCTTTTCCTGAGTGTGCACAGCACTAATTAGGGTTTCCAGAAGGTTCTGTTCAGTAGGCGATGAGTGTCCACAAGGGGTTCTGTTGCCTTAGAAACTATCTGGTTTCCCCTCTTTCTGCATTGAGGGCACTGAAGTCTGAGGGACGAGGTGACTCCTCCAGGTCCCTGGCGTCAGTCACTCACGGCAGGCTGTCACTCACGAATATGGCAAGGGCCCGGGGACTGTTAGCAGCAACGCCCTAGTCAGAAGTGAGCCTGGAGCTCTGGGGGCCATGACTGTGGCCGAGGGTGCAAATCGCTGAGCATTCAGCAGGTACCCAAGCCACCTGCACAGGCTTGCTGGGCCCCATCACCTCATGGCCTTCAGGGGACTTCTTGGTCATTGCCCACGTTCTCCGTGACCTATGGAGATGTGACAGATGTTGTTCTCCAGGGACAGTCTTTGGGAAGGGGAGGAGACACTGCGGACGGCAGCGAGGGGTGGGTAGAGCTGATGCACGGATCAGCGGAACAGCGCAGAGCCCAGACTGGATGTGTATGTGAGGGGAGTTAGGATATGAGGAAGAGCAGGTTTAAAACTATTCAGAACAAGAGGGATTGTTCAGTAGGTAGCGCTAATAGCTGGCTCTCCATCTCAATGCGAGGGAGTGAGGTAGACCTTACACACACCTCAGGTCAAGATCTGAATTAAAAAAACTGCTGAACCATTTGAAGAAAAATAGAAGGATGTATTTATAGTCTTGGAATGAAAGATACAAAAAAAATCTATGAAGAAAAAGATTGGTAAATCTGATTTCGTAGAAATAAAAAACTTGTGTGTGACCAAAATCAACATAAACAAAGTTAAAAAAGAAGAGTGACATTTAGGGAGAAGATGTTTTTGCGTATTAACCAGAGGTTGATGGTAAGACTGTTTAAAGACTTCTGTAAATCACTAAGAAGCTTCCAAACAGCCCAGTAGAAAATGGACAAAAGGTATGAACAGATAAGGAAAAAGAAACTTAAGTGACACTAAAACCACCAGCCTGACATTAACCAGGGAAATGCACACTATAGCTAATCACGTGACAACAGGTGGCAGTGAATCCACCCAGGGATGGTCACTGCTCCTGGTAGGAAGTGACTAGAGGGCAGTGTGACAGCCTCTGTTAAGCCCACACTTCCCCCACCTTCCATCTGGTGGCGCTTCTCAGACTGGTGCACAAGAGTCCTGGTTGGCTCTGTGACGGGGTTGTGACATGCTGTGTCATCAGGTTCTTGTGAGAACCAGCACCAATGTCAATGCTGCTGCTGCTGGCGACACCCAGGGGGGCGGTTTCCTCTTGAGCAAATAAGTCTGCACGCAAGGCTCTTTAGGAGAAGAAAGAGCAGAACAGCTGGGTCCCGTTTCTAGTTATATGTGTGAAAACCAAACCCAAATGATGACCTGTGTGCTCACTTGCTTGTCTCCCTAAATGCCCTGGGCATCTTCCGGTCTTAACCAGCCCCTCTGGGAAGAGCAGTGAGGCAGGAAGCAAGGTGGAGACGCCAGCCCTTTGTGCTCTGCGTTTTTTGTGAATCGTTTGCATTTGTAGTTCATATATTAGGATATCTATCCAGATGACTCTGAAAATGTGGGTTAATGCGAGAGGGCCTTGTGGAGCCGCTGCTAACGTGCCCTCCTTGTTCTCAGGTATGGATCCTGGCGGGAGCCTGTCAACCCCTACTATGTCAACTCCGGCTACGCCCTTGCCCCAGCCACCAGCGCCAACGACAGCGAGCAGCAGAGCCTGTCCAGCGATGCCGACAGCCTGTCCCTCACCGACAGCAGCGTGTAAGTGCCCCGCCTGGGCAGTGCAGCCCCTCGGAGCACAGCAGCCCGTGCCAGGCCCAGCTGGGGCTTTGTCTTCATGGACGGTGTTTCACTGTCCTCCCCCAGCTTGATGGTAGCGCATCTGTTGTGGACAAACTGCATTGCAGGAAGAGTCATTGAAAATCCTTGCGCACGAGAACTGCATTTTGCATTAGTTGCTTCTCTCTGAGGCCAAGGCTGCTGGAGCTTTTGAAAGGGGAAGACCAGGGGGTGATGCAGAGTCCAGAGCTGCTGGGGCTGGAGTGCTTTGCTGCATAGTCTAGGGGTTCCCTTTAAAGGTAGGCGACCAAGTGGGGTGACTGCCTGCCCGGGTGGTGGTGACACCAGCCCTGTCCTTGGAAGGCCGCGTTGCTGTGTGAGCACATCTCTTGTTGATGCTGTTCTGGACTTGTCAGTTTTTTTAATCCAGAAACTGTCATATCAGGTCAGCGGTCACTGTCGTCTGCTCAGTGTTGGGGGACGGAGGCAGGAGCAAGAGGGGAAGTCGGCGCAGCTGGTTCTGTGCGGGCTCTGGTGCGCGCATGACTCAGGGACAGCCGCTGGGGCTGTGTCCAAGAGGCCTTGGTGACCACATTGAGCCTCTGTGTCCCTTGGTGGGGACAGCGGACCTTACTCTTTCATCATCCTCTCCAGGGAAGCCCTCTCTTTGAGGGAAAGTGCTTGTTTTCTGACACCTCCTTTGCGTCAGCAGGTGGCTTTAGGAGTTTGAAGGTGTGCAGCACTCTCTTGTTATGTCAGGGCATTGCCCATCCAGCCCTTGAGGTCATTTGGGGGCTTGACTGGGCCGCCAGGAATGTCAGACTTGCCCAGCTTTCGGTCCGTACGCCATTTGCATCTGACCACCCCTGATGGGAAGTTTCTGGTCAAGGCCGGGGCCTCAGGCCGGGGCTTTGGGCCGGGGGCCGGGGGCCGGGGCCGACCCTTGGGTGCCTTCCATCAGTGTCAGGGCAGAAAGGAAGCCTTTGGCTGTGATGATGAGCAGGAGTGAGTCTGCCGACAGTGACAGCAGATGTCTTTTGCCCACGAGGCCAGTGGGCCCGGCTGGGACGCCTAGTGGTGGGGCATCAGCTGCCAGCTGGTCACCAGGGACTTCTCCCCACTCGGCTTGTCTCTTCATGCGAAGAGTTTGGGAGTCAGATAGGTTTAAATAAGAAAGAAGAACAGGGCTCCTAAACCCTTGTTTTTGTCGGTGGACATGTTTTTGACTCGCTGTCCCCCTTGATACGCTGTCTCTATAGTTGCCCCTTTCTTTTGCTCTGTTGTTAAGCGTCTTCCAGCACCTGACGTGGAGCACCGGACAGCCTCTCACAGCTGTTCTGAGCTGGTGGCCAGCCCTGTCACAGTGCAGCTTGGGCTGTCTCCCCTGCAGTGACCACACGGTGGTGACCTCACTGGGCGGCTCTGCCCCTGCAGGTCGGGCTTCTGTCGGGGTGTTTCTTGTTGATCATTTCATTCTCCTTTAGTCTGAATCTTCAAGATAAAATGTTGACATGTTTTCAGCAACTTCTTGTTTGAAATTTGAATATTTTCAAACAGTATCTGCCATGACTGTAAAGTGTCATGTAAAACACTTGTAGCCCACACAGCCCCACTCAGCCCCACTCAGCCCCACTCAGCCCCACTCAGCCCCACACAACCCCCACAGCACCCCTGCAGCCCCACACTGCCCCACTCAGCTCTACACGGCCCCACATGGCCCCACACAGCCCCATGCAGCCCCCACAGCCCCCCGCAGCCCCACACAGCCCCCCGCAGCCCCACACAGCCCCCCGCAGCCCCACACAGCCCCACACAGCCCCACACAGCACCCCTGTAGCCCCCCGCAGCCCCATGCAGCCTACGCAGCCCCCCCGTAGCCCCACGCAGCCCACACAGCCCCTCCAGTCCCCCAGAGTCCCCACGAGCAGCTGGCAGCATAAGATTGTGCATTTGTAGCATCTGGTTTTCCTCTTCCCTGAAACTCTGTTACTATGATGAAAATTAATCTGCCCAAGCAGTTTTCTCGAAGTCTCTTAATTCTCTCCAAGGAAAGGACATATGTTTGCTAAAGGGAAGATCTAAAATTTTAAAAATAGAGTTTTTTCCTGATATTCTGTTCATCTTGGTTTACACTGAGACTCAGAAATGTAGGAATAGTCAAGAATTGAGAATGTCAAGTCGTGACAGATATTTGAACGTGTATCAGAGGCAGAAGACACGATGGCGTGTTTCGTCTGCACTATTTCTTGGGGGGCAGCTACATGCAGTGCCTCCCCTGTGCGACAGAAGCATGGGCTGGCCTAGCGGTCTGTGACTGTGGACCCGACCCTGGCTCAGGGGCATGTGACAAACCCAGGGGCAGGTAGAGACGTTTTAAATGTGAGTGACTCACTTGTTCTTGATGCCTGTCCCCTTGATGGCCCCTGCCCCCCTGGGTCGCTGAGCCAGCTGCACGGCAGCACCCGTTGGCGCCCTGACAGCAGGGTACTGGGGTAGCGACAGGAGGGAGAGGCCGTCACAGCCCCTCTCACCCCTGCTCTGAAGCAGAGCGCGCCCTTTCCATCCAGACTGGGGCTCTGCGGCCTGTGGTCTTAAGAGAAGGACATTGCAGCCCGGCGTGCTGACGGAGGTGCCAGGCTGGTGGTGTACGGCTGACTAGGACATGGGCTGGGCACCAAGGGGCACGGTGGTGGCTGCGCTGCGCCATCCAGCAGTTAACACAGCCAGGACAGAATGGTTGCGGCTGTGTGTGCATCCTGCTGTTGAGTGAGAGCAGCACTGCTCTGGCAGCACCCCGGCCCCTGTGACGCGCCCCACCCCCTGGGCGTGCTGGGGAAGGAGGCGAGTGGCCAGGAGTCCTGATGTGGATCTCCACTGCACCGCTGGAGGACGGGGAGGCCGTGGTCCTTCCATAGCTGGACGCTCAGAGACCCTCCTTTTTAGCCGTCGGAGGCGGTGGCCCCCTCCCGAGTCCTTCACTGAGAAGGACACGAGGACCTGGGAAGCCACTCTCTGGGTGTCTTGCCCTGGCAGGCGTCTTTGGGTGGCGCTGCTCCTCTTAGCTGCTGCGCTCCCCAGGGTAGCTCTTGAAGAGTGGGGAGAGGACTAGAGAGTTTTTAGGGACTGCATCTGTGGGGTGAATTTTGTGTTAAATCTGGCATCCGTCTTAAGTAAGCGCATTTACTTATATTAAAGACAATGTATAATTTTCTTTAGATGTTTGTCATAACCTTCAGAAGGGTTCGTAACTAAAACTTACGTCAAGAGATCTAATTGGAGCCTCCCTCAGAGAGGTTACACTGCTCTGCCAGTTCACCCTGGAAGGAGGCGGCACGATGGAGTCTTGGAATCTCTTTCCATGGGGTCTCGGTGGTCCTGGCCGCCCACTTCGTAGTCCTCCAGTGCTCCCGGTCCATCTAGAGCCCCCGCCCAGCGAGGCACAGCGCGTCCCCCGCAGCGATAAAGCAGGAGTCGGCCAGCCTTTTCCGTAAAGGGCTAGTAGTAAATATTTTAGGCTTTGTGGCCACATACGGTCTCTGTCACATATTCCTCCTCTACTTTAAAAACGTAAAAACCATTCTTAGCTCTTGGGACTTAGAAGAACAGGCTGTGTGGGCCCTGCTGTGGGTAAAGCCAGCACAGCGAAGCTTTGTGGAGCTGTTCATTGTGCTCACGCCAGGCTCTCTCTCTGACAGGGATGGAGTCCCTCCGTACAGGATCCGCAAGCAGCACCGCCGGGAGATGCAGGAGAGCGTCCAGGTCAATGGGCGGGTGCCTCTACCTCACATTCCCGTAAGTCCGGCCGTGTGGCCTCGTGCTCCTCGTCGCCAAGTTCGGGGCTCACCAGTCCTCTTGGACCTGTGCCCATCCGTTCTCCCCACCCTGACTGTGCTGTGGCACCGGCAGGTGGGAAAGGTCCTGGCCTGGCCTCCTGTGAGCTTGGCTCGTGTCCAGGCCGAGTGTGGGGCCGGTGGCTTACTGGCCTGGCCCACGCATTGGTTCAGAAGAGCAGGAGTGCCCTCACCCAGCACCCACCATTTGGTCTTTGCCCACCGTGTTAGCAAGATGCTTCTCCTCTAGGTGGGCGAGCGGCTCTGAGCCTCCGTTGCCGGCTCTGTGCCCAGGCTGGGCTCCTGCACAGGCCACCTGACTGCAGCTCTATCAGAAAGCCTGTAGGCGCCCCTTGGTGCCCCCGATCTCAGGTTACCTTGTTCTTCAAGTGAGCACTGCTCATTTAAGATGAAACGAGGCGTCGGCCTCTTGGGGGCTGAACGGTGGCAGTCATCACGTGGTCATCCTGACTTCAAAGCTTTGACTCCTGGATAAAGATAATAAGATGACGGTGGTTCTCCCGATTGTGGGCACTGGGGGCTTCTCAGAGCCCAGCGTGGAGCGGGCGAGCACGGCCTGCCTCCCTCCGCCTGCACAGAGCTCCTTTGTAGATGAGCATGTGGTTTGCTTTCCTTATTTGAACACAGGGACTCTAATGGGAAGGACTTGCAGAGGGAGAGTGGAAGCCTACGAGAGGGTCTTCACCCGATGGGCCTGCAGCCTCCGAGGGTGATGCCATTCATTTGCAGTTTCTTTGCAGGGTAGCACCCACCCTAATCGGGATGCCTTGGTTAGTCTTTTAGCTTCTCTGCAGATACTTGAATTTCCAAATAAGAAAAGTGATTGTTTATGACTGAGAAGAAAGGATGTTGGTTTGTTGTCACTTCTAAGAAAAGAATGGTTGAGCATTTTGTCACCTCCCAGTCAACCCTTGATACAGATTTGGCCTGAACGAGACACTGATGGTGTCTCCTTAGGGACAAGTGGAAGGCGCTGTGGGTAGTGTGTGTGTACACATATGTGTGCACATGTGTGCCTGCACGTGTGTGCATGCTGCAGGTGACCTCCCAGGAAACACCCAGTCTGGCTTGTATGACCTGGAGCTGTCTGGGCTCCGGCCTAGGCAGGGGACTGCACACATCTCCGCCTTGCCTTGCAGTGATGCACATGGCTGTTCAGCTCTGCTTGGTGGACACTCACACTCAGGACCAGGGCTGAGCAGGGGAAGCAGAAGGGAGCCTGGCTCCTGTGTCCCTCACTCTCTCACTTTTTGCGACACAGGAGCCACTCACAAGGGCTCCTGTCCCCCAGACAGTAAGAGCATCCAAGTTAGTGGCAGTAAGGTCAGAATTCCTCTGTCTACACTGACATAACCAGTGACCTAGGTGTTTGACGAGGAACAGGATATTTATGTTGTCCCAGATAGCCCCTCGCAAAATACTGACTCACAGTAGGGAAAGCAACTTCAGGGGACTGCCTGCAGGCCCTGCTGGGTCAGTGGTCAGGGGCTGTCGTCAGCGACAGGACAGACGGATGTTGGCCCTGCTAAGACAGTGAGAAGGGCCTGGCACCCCCGGGGGCCCTCCTGCCAGGAATGTCACCAGAACATGGCCCAAGTTGAGGGCCGTGCTATATAAGAACTGGCTTGTGATTTTCAAAAGTCTAGGGGTCATGGAAGTCCAGGAAAGACTGAGGCTTGGTCCAGACGGAAGGTGGCCTGAGAGACAGCCCAGGTGAGCCACCGTGGGGCTTCAGGGCCTGGGGGTGCTTGTGTCAGAAAGTCCTCATGTGTGGGAGACATGCCAACAAATTCTGCATGATGGGGCATCAGGTAGGCAACTTCCTCTCAAAAGATTTAGAAAAAGCTTCTTTGTATCATTCTTGCAACTTTTCTGCAAGTTTAAGGGTTTTCCAAAGTAAAATTGTTATAATTCGATAAACAGAATATTAGGCAAAACCTAAAGTGCAAATTGGCGATCTGGAGAACAGACCTGGAAAGACTTCTCAGATGTGCCACAGAGAGGAGGGTAGTGACAGCTGGGGGGAGGCAAGAGTCAGGGGTGCCGCTGGGAGAGTGTTCCAGGATGAAGAAAAGCTAGGTGTCCTCGGGTTCTGGAAGATCTCAACTAACTGTCGGTGGGAATTGGAGCTGAGAGAGGCGGTGGGCACTGGTGAGAACCTGGCCTGACCACTGGGTGGACAGTCCATAGCCTGGCAGGCCACCCGGCATGATCTCTGGGCCGTCGCATGGTCGCTGAGAGGAGCTGCAGGTGCAGCACTCAGATCAGGCCTGGCCCTGGCTAGACCTTCAGTGAAAGCAGGAGGTGCTGTGTGTTCCAGAGAGAACCCGGTGGTTTCTGAGTCCTGAGTGCTGGCCAGGGGAGGTTTAATGAGCCAATGCTTTTTGAGCTGTGTGCACGTTCAGGGCGATGGGCTGAGGCCCAAGTGGCCTGGGCACAGTGAGGCGGCGAGCACCGAGGGGGCACAGCTCCACCACTGCCTGGCCTTTGTTCCCAGGGCCTGGCGATAGGAGAAGCTCTCGGTGGCCTGCTTCTCTGCAGCGTGGGAGCTTCTTGGTGCCCGAGGCCTGGCTGTCATCATCATTGGCGTGTCTGGAGGCTCAGCGGAGGGGCCTCGAGGTGCCTTCTTTGGGGGGTGCAGCTGCGCGGGACTTGGAGAGGGTGGGGCCGCAGGGGGCGGAGCTCTGCCTGGGAGGAGAGGCTGGGTCCCTGGAGAGCGGCCGTGCGGCCGTGCTGGGAGGCATGGATGGCGGCCTGGTGCTCAGCCCAGCATGTGTCCGGGACAGAAGGTGCAGCCTTTGGCTCAGTGATGGTGGTTTCAAGTTCAGAGTGAAGAGACTTGGCGTTCCGTCCGTGTATCCCACGTGGACGCCCGTCCCACAGACGAGGAGGGATGCTGTTTCCCGTCCTCCTGGCGGCTGCCGAGTCTTGGGAGTGGCCGTCTCTTCTGTGACCGGTGACCGTGCCGCCTCAGGAGCCTGTGCACATTCGCTTCATCGTCGGGCCAGAGGTGTGGTGGCGGGCGGAGGCGGGTCCAGGGAGTGTGGTGCTCCCGCTGGACGCGCGTGGCCCGTGGCCTCCTGCCTTCCTCCGTTGCCTGAGTTGGGGATGTAGCTCAGGCTCTGCTGGAGTCTCTGTTCTGTTTACGAGCTGTTTCTCTTTGTTATTATTATTATTATTATTATTTTTGAGGAAGATTAGCCCTGAGCTAACATCTGCCACCAGTCCTCCTCTTTTTGCTGAGGAAGACTGGCCCTGAGCTAACGTCTGTGCCCATCTTCCTCTACTTTATATGTGGGACGCCTGCCACAACATGGCTTGACAAGTGGTGCCATGTCCACACCCAGATCCGAACCGGCGAACCCTGGGCCGCCGAAGCGGAATGTGAGAACTTAACTGCTGCGCCACCAGGCTGGCCCCTAGGAGCCATTTCTAAGCGGATTTGAGTGGCCTGCCGCATGCAGGGGTCCTGGCGGCGTGACCCACAGGGCTTTGGGGGCCAGCTTAGGGGGACAGTGTGGGTGACTGCTGTGGCACAGAGGTGCCAGCACTTGGGGGACCCTGGAGTCGTGAAGTGTCTGGTCCTCAGATCCTTGCAACTGAGGGAGGGGTCTCTTTTCTGCCTTTATAATTCTGCAGAAGTTTCACATTTTCAATTTACTTAAATTTTTTCCTTTGTGTTTTTTTTCTTCCTCCAAAGATAGAAAGGTTACCGTCGCCTAAGTCTGGTAATTGTGACTTTGGGCAGTTTTCCTGTTTTCAGAAGTGTAACTGCGCAGCCTGGAGGCTGTTTCTAGGATGGACTGGCTCGGCAGGTCTTGGCCGTCCCGGGGCTGAGCCGGCCAGCGTCCTGTCATCAGGTCGCCTGGTTCCATGTGTCTGGGCCTCATGGAGGGATTTTTTTTTCGTTTTGCCCTTGCTCTGTGTGGGCCGTCGGCCAGTTAGAACCATGAGCTCTCGCCATCTGGGCATCCGGCTGTCCCCTCTCAGTCCTGTGTGTGTCATGGCACTCTGCATCAGCACTGTGCCCAGAGAAACTGGCTCTCCAGGCCTCTCCGGCCAGCGGGCTTGGCGGGGCAAGTCCAGCCTCAGGCCCTCTGTTGTCTGTCCAAACACCCCACTGGTGAAGACTCTTTCCAGGGTCTTCGCCTCTTGGCCATCCCCGCTGCCCAGTCCCTGGGGCTCTCTGTCCACGCCCACCTTCTCTCTCAGGCTCCTCTTCTGGGATCATTTAGAAGCCTGGACACCCTGACTGCCCCTTCTAGGGTCTGGCCTCCTTGGCTCCAGGACAAACTCCAGC
Organism: Equus asinus; assembly: GCF_041296235.1. Lineage (NCBI taxonomy): Eukaryota > Metazoa > Chordata > Mammalia > Perissodactyla > Equidae > Equus > Equus asinus. The sequence continues at coordinate 49,576,109 of NC_091803.1, forward strand.
CCCTTAGGCACCACCCGGCCTTCTGCACCAACTTTTTCCACCACTGAAGCATTGGCCCGTGTTCTGGGCTTGCCCTCGGCCCCCTTTCCTCTCCAGGCCCCTCATAGGTTCCCGCGGCCGCCTCTGAGCCCATCGTGGTCAGCGTCAGCCCCACACGTGCATGTTTGTCTCTGAGCCCTTCACACAATTTTTTACCTAACCTTCCACGTTTCCGAGGTCTTAGGCACAGTCTTCACTCCTGTTTTGTAGATGAGAAACGAGTGGGCAGAGTGGAGGCTGCGCAGAGCCCTCCAGCGGGAGGGTGGCGGGGCAGCGCCTCGCTCAAGGCCCCCTCCCCGAGTCTTCCCTTTTCGCCTTGCTCACGCGTAGAGTCAGAGAGCACCCCTGTGTGCCAGCCTGTCCGCAGGCCACCTCCCTCTCCACCGTCTGCCCTCCTGCACCTCCTCAGCCCTCCTCCCTTGGGCCCCCTCCGTCCTTGTCCTCACAGCAGCAGCCACCCTTGCACAGACCTTGGTGGCTGAAGTGTTTAGAACACGTTTTGCTGTAAAGGGCATTGTTGGGACAGCTGGTGAAATTGGAATAAGATCTGCTAAAATAGTGTTGTATCAGTTCTTTCATGTGTGGTAGTTGTCCTGTGGTCAGGAACCAGAACATCCTTGGTGTTTGTTAATACGCTCTCGGGTGCTTAGGGGTGAACAGGCATCGTCTCTCTACTGGCTCAGAGGAGTGCGTGCCTGTCTCTGTGTGCATGTGTGCAGTGCCTGTGTGTCTCCATGTGCGTATGTGTGCACCCGTGCATGCATGTCTTTGTGTGCATGTGCCTGCGTGTCTGCGTGCATGCCCATGCGTGTGTGCGCACATGTGCTTGTGTGCCTGCGTGTGAGACAATGACAGGGTAAACATGGCAGAAGTCAGCAGTTGGGGGATCTGGGTGAAGGGTGAACAGGAGTTCTTTGTGTTATTCTTGCAACTGTTTTGCATTTGAAATTATTTCCGAATAAAGCCACTCCCCCGAAAAAGTTATACAGTGTTTTCCTGTAAAATACATTGTGGAGTTATATTCTCTGAAAAGGGGAGTCCTCCGTGTCCCTGCCTTTCCCTGATGTTTTCCCCGTGCCCAGTGTGGCGGAGCCCGAGGAGGCCGCAGCCTGGCCTGCAGACACCTGAGTGCCGGGGGCTGCTGCCCTCTTGTGTGCGGGGCGGGCACTGCAGGGAGAAGTTGGTCCGGTCCTGTGTGTGCTGCAGGCTTGTCTCTGCCATGCTCTGAGCTCAGCCCCTCCCTCCTCTGCAGTCTTTGCAGCTCTGCCTGCCCAGATGCCTCGGCCCCAGACCCCGGGCCTCACTGGGTCTTTGCCTGGCCAGTCGCTTCTCTGGACAGGCTGGGAGGCCCTTGGTGCAGGGCATCCCTGGGCTCAGGGCATCAGAGCCTCCCAGTCATGGGGCCTGCAGGCCACCGCCCTGACCACCCAGCTCCAGGAGACCGCGTGCCTGCCCTGCTCAGTGTCTCTGGTCTGTGGTTGTGGGAGGCTAGAGAGAAACGGTGTCGGTGCTCCGTTCTCCTCGATCAGCGCTGGACGAGGGGGCCTGTAGTCTGATGAGGAGACAGGGCACTGATGAGGCCGGTTCCCAGGCGAAAGGGACAAAGGCAACACTGGCTTTACAGCAGATGCGGATTTCCTGATACTTCCTCTCACCCAGAAAGGGCCCAGGGCCTCCTTGGCACAGAGCGTGGTGGCGCGAAGCTGCCCAGGGCCACTGATCAGCAGTGTCTTCTCACAGCGCACTTACCGAATGCCAAAGGAGATCCGCGTGGAGCCGCAGAAGTTTGCCGCGGAGCTCATCCACCGCCTGGAGGCCATCCAGCGGACGCGGGAGGCTGAGGAGAAGCTGGAGGAGCGGCTGAAGCGCGTCCGGATGGTGAGTGGGCCCATGTCAGGGTGGCCCCTGGGTGGTTTGGCCGCGGCCAGATTGAGTTCGGGGCAGTGTCAGGCCCCAGGAGCTCCCTCCAGGGCCTCCCAGACTAACCTCTCCCTGCTTAGTCATGCTCTGACCCTGTCTCCTGTGACACATGCCCCCTCAAAGCCCCCACTCCTTGTCCCCAGCCTGTGCTGTCTCCCAGGGAGTGTTGTGTAGGCCTGGGGCGTGACCAGCAGTGCCTGGCCCCAGCTCCTGGCCCCGTGCAGCCCTTGGGTGCCAGGATTGGGCTTCCTACTTGCACTTCTTTGGGAAGGCAGTTGACAGGGGGCTGAGATGACGCCCAGCTGTCATCCCTCGGCCCTGCAGAGCACGGGCCGGGACAGGGTCGTGGGATGGGGGCAGAAGCCCAGGGGTACGAGTCTCTGCTGAGGCAGCTCTGAGCTGTGCCCATAAAGGGGCACGTTCACCCCCCATCCGCCAGTCTGTCCTTTCTCTCACCGTCCGTCTGTCTGTCCGTCTCTTTGATACCGTTTTCCCCCCGAGCACCAATTGCAGTGCCCGCAGCTGGCCACTGTCCTGTGGTGTTCAGGTACTCTGTGTTTGTGAGAACCTCGTGGGAAACTTCTGGAGATTTGTTTCTGCTAAAATCTAGGAGTAGCTGGTTCCCCATTCTTTTCAGTTATTACCAAATTTACTCATTATTCTGTTTCGACAATTCAGTAGGATGAGAAAATAAATACGAGATGTATCTTTTGGAGTTAAAGTGATCAAATGTTTAAGGTTACAGATACAGTTGCATAAATTCTTAGAGAATCAAATGAAATTCAGGTAGTTTACTGTGAGAACTTATCAAGAAACACGTAGTGAGATAAGCAAAAAACAAGAGTTCTTCCATACAAGGGACTATTTCCTTTGAAAATATAATGAGAAATAAGGCAATAAAATTGAGGAATAGAAGAAAACAACTGAAGAAAACAAAAATCTTTATTGAGAAACATAAAAGAAGGCTCAGTGGCTGCAGGGGTCTCTGAGCAGCTCCCTGGGGCCCTCCCTGAGCCACTGGTGCGAGCCACACAGCGGCCACCTGCCCGTCCACTCTCGCTGGGTTCCTCGTCCTCATCCGTCTGTGCCCCATCCTGCGCGCCGTGCTCGCTCGGGGATCAGCAGGGACAGAAAAGGCCCCAGGGGCCGTGTGGGAGGTGGGTGGCTCCTCAGACCTCTGCTGGCACGGCCTCACCCCGGGCTCCTGACCCCAGGGCACAGAATTTCCCAGCTCCTGGCTCTTCTGGTTCCCCGAGTGTGAAGTCTGCACGGTATGGCTGGTGCCAGGAGGTGACATGTGGCCTTGTCCCCACAGGAGGAAGAAGGTGAGGACGGCGACGTGTCCTGTGGCCCCCCAGGAGCCAGTCACAAGCTGCCTTCTGCCCCAGCCTGGCACCACTTCCCGCCCCGCTATGCGGACATGGGCTGCACCGGGCTGCGGGATGCGCACGAGGAGAACCCCGAGAGCATCCTGGACGAGCACGTGCAGCGGGTCATGAGGACGCCTGGCTGCCAGTCCCCGGGGCCCGGCCACCGTTCCCCTGACAGCGTACACGTGCCCAAGGTGCCAGGGGTGCTGGGGGGCATAGCTCCCGGGCACGGTAAGCACGCACTCAAGTCGGGGGCGAAGCTGGACGCCGCCGGCCTGCATCTCCACAGGCACAGCCACCACCATGGCCACCACGGCTTGGCCAGGCCCAAAGAGCAGGCCGAGGCCGAGGCTGCCCGCCGGGTCCAGAGCAGCTTCTCGTGGGGCCTGGAGCAGCATGGCCACACGGCCAAACCCCGCAGCCACTCCGAGAGTGTGGGCGCTGCCCATATCACCAGCGACGGCCTGGCCTACAGGTGAGCATCCGCAGCGGCCTGAGTTGCGCCTTGAGATCAGGGCTGTGGCTTCTTCATCCTGTGCCCGTGTCAGTGGGGCCTGTCTTCCCAGGGGGGAAGGGGCCGCTGCAAGAGGCCGTGTCTCCTGTGTAATTTTTCCTGGTTTCCTAGGCCAGAATTCCCCTTTAAAGGTCATTAAACAAGGTCAGCCATAGAGACTGTGGGCGTGTGGTGGGCAAGAGCTTGGGCGCCAGGCCTGGGCGCTGGGCTGGCTGGGGCTTTGGCCTTGAGATGTGGTTGGATAAAGATGTGCCCGAGTCAGAGGGAGGTGTCTGGTGAGGAGGGGTGGCCAGATCCTGGTGCTGCCGCTGGGCTGGTGATCTGAGCTGGGCAGGGCGAGGACAAGCCCTGCAGCCTGCCCGAGCCCCGGCCCTCCCAGCTGGTGTGGCCGGGGTGCCCCCTTCCCTTCCTGCCCTGGGGATGGCCTGAAGCAGCCCAGACAACCCTGCAGAACGGGCAGAGGCCACTGGCATGTCCCGCTCCGTCAGGGCCCCCGTGTTCAGGGAGCAGGGGCCCTTCCAGGCCCTTTTCCTGCCAACTTTCGGGGTGCAGAGCGCCAGCGGCCAGCTGTCCAGTGACGGGCCGGGTGAAGTCAGCAGGTGACGCCCAGGTCTTATTCTTACAGCGGGAAGGCGGGCACCACCTGCAAAAGAAACACCAAGAAGGCCGAGTCAGGGAAGAGCATGGGGGCCGAGGCACCAGGCCCCTCAGAGGACGCGGAGAAGAACCAGAAGATCATGCAGTGGATCATCGAGGGGGAGAAGGAGATCAGCAGGCACAGGAAGGCGGGCCACGGGTGAGTCCTGGGGCGTGGATGCAGGCGTGCGCAGATGACCTGCCAGACCCTGGAACTGCTTGGCCAGTGTCCGCGCAGCTGTGTTGTGGCCCCACCCGGCGTCTTACTGCAGACCACCCACGGTTTAGGCATGAATTCCACAGCGTCAGCTCCCATCCATCGCTGCCTGAGCTCGCTAACGCCACCCCTGTGTGGGCCTGTGATGGGCCTTCAGTGTCCTGGGCCTGCTTGTGAGGCCAGCGGGGGGTCACTGCACCCCTGTCCGCGAGCTCCTCTCCCTGCAGCCCCACCCGCTGAGGAGGGCGCTGCTGTCACACGGCTGCTCTTGGGACTATTTCTGGAATGTGATGCTGCCATGTGACAATGACCCGAGTCGCTGGGGAAGTTAGGCAGGTGCCCGATTGTCACTGCAGACAGAGCCCGCAGGAAGAGGCTGTTTGCACATGGCCGTCCCCCGGGGTCGGTGGGGAAGGTTCTCACTTAGTCCTCATCCCTCCGACCTCGACGTCAACCCCACGGGGCCAGAGGCTGCTCTGGGGGGTGTGGAGCTGGGCCCCGGAAATACCCTTGCCACCCCACACGGGCGGGTCCATCTGGGCCTGGCTCAGACAGGGCAGGTCACACCTGAGCAGGTGGCAGGGCTGGAGCAGGTGGGATCTGCCCGTCAGTGTGCAGGCTGGCCCTCCTTCCTTGGTCTCAGACTTCCCCGACCTCGGCCTGCCTTGGCTGCAATGAGGAGGGCTGCGTGTGCGTGTGCAAGGGAGATGACACCTGCCTCGCCGTCCTGAGTGGCGACTCGGGGTCCCTGAGTCCTGTGTCCACGTGGTCTTAGGAATGAGCCCCCCGCCAGTGTCCAGACCCCTTTGCAATCACAAAGCTTGTCCTCTCTATTGGGATGGGGTGGATTCTCGGCTTCTCTAGATTTCTCTCTTTTGTGGGTTTTCACAAGGAATGAGTCTGTCCTGCCCACCCCCAACCCCAAATGAAGGGTTTGTGGTTGACAAGTAAGAGGCGTGTCTGGAAACAGACTCCTGGGGGGAGGGGGAGGGTGCTCCTGCCGTTGGGATAGGCTGTTTTAAATGCTGGCACCTTGGTGTCCCCACCAGGCCCTCGGTGACCTCCCCGGAGCCCCAGGCCATGGGGCCTTGGCCCTTGTTGTTCTTACCTAAGGCAGGTGGGCTGGGCCGGGGAGGTGGGCCCCGGCTGATGTCTCTCT